>NC_083360.1:67363744-67663744 GCF_030254825.1 Meriones unguiculatus
TGATCTCAAAAAAACCCTTCCAGCCCCTCCCCCCCATAATTCTGTGCTCTTTGCTCCCATTGTTACATTTTCTCTCTCTAGTTTTAGTTTTGTTTGATACAGGGATGTGGCTATATAACAGTAAAAGATTCCCAGGGTAAGGTCTGGCCATGGCTTGTATAAAAACCTCTACAGTGATGACAGCGATGATGGACATCCATACTTTTGCTTGGTTTTCAGAATGTGCTTCCCAGTGGCTACCACCATTAGTTTTTTAAGGGGCACAGTTGACCAGTGGACCATTCCACCATACATTTTGAGGATGGAGTAAATCGACTGTGTAGCTTGACTAGCAGATTTGAGGATGATTGAATTAATGAATCAATTTATTTTAAGAAAAGAGGGTTTTAGTTCAGAGTTCCAGTTCCCTCTCATAATGATAGAGATCTCATGATGGCAGGAAGGAGTATGAGACAGCCATAGTCAGGAGGAAGGAGTGTGAGGCAGCCATCCTCAGGAAGCAGAGAAACACCAGTGCTCAGACCTCTCTGTTCCCTCCTTCCCTGCTTTACTCCCTCCACTCTCTCTTTCCTCCCTCCCCCTTCCCCCTTCTCTCAGTGGCACTTCTAACTTGCAATTTTGGAGTTTAAACTGTGTGTCCTTTCTAACAGCTTGGACTTTCTCATTTGAATACATTTTAACAACGTTGAATGTGACAAACAGCAAGTGAAAGGAAGAAGGAAAAATCTTGAATAATCCATGAATTTAATAATCAAATCTTCAATACATCAGGAGTGAGCTGTACTCAGCCTTATGGCATTTTACATGCTCTAATTATAATATTTTTGATAGGATAATATCTTCATTTTATGTCATACTCAAATTAGCATCTATATTCTCTAATGATGTTTATTTTAGAGTAAGATTTATTTTGTAAAGGAATAACTTTACATTTTTTTTCCATTTTAAGCCTTCTAATTTCTCTTGTGTATCCACTGCTGACTCTTGTTGAGTGTATTTCCGAAAGACATGTAAACCCCAGCCATGCTTAATGACTTTTAGTTATGTGTCAGGCAGGGCCTGGCACCACCCTCTGTTTAGTGTCGTGCTTTCCATTGCTCTTGCTGTGGACTTCCATCAGTGGTTCTGAAACAGACAGTTTTGCTCCAACAGGGACATTAAGTGGAGTAGGAAGACAGCTTTGATTGTCAGTACTTGGAGGGAATACAGGAGCATCTGGTGGAGGGAGGCTGGGTTGCTGCTCAGCAAGCTGTGGTGCATAGGCTAGCCCCCACTGTGAAGACTGTCTATCTGGCATGCCACTGGTGCTAAGAGTAAGTCACTCTTGCGCATGATGGCAGAAATACATCCACTCTATTACTTGAGGGTAAGCCTTTATGTATTATTTTTACGTGTATTCACATATCGATTTGCAGATTCACGAGGGAGAATTTAGCTCTTTGGTTCATTATGCTTAGAGTATAAAAACAATATTTTGGCGATTATGATTGATTTTAGGTTATTTGTATTCATTTGGAATAGGATATACTAGTAATCAAATACTAATCAACAGCA
This sequence comes from Meriones unguiculatus, assembly GCF_030254825.1. Lineage (NCBI taxonomy): Eukaryota > Metazoa > Chordata > Mammalia > Rodentia > Muridae > Meriones > Meriones unguiculatus. Next base: position 67,365,299 of record NC_083360.1, read on the forward strand.
AGAGTCAATGTTTTCATTTTCTATGTCACTTCTTTCAAGATTATCAGCCTCTTATAATCAATATTGTACATTATTCTTTGCAATATTGTCACTTAGGGCGTAATAAATTGTCTGGACAAGTTAATTATCCTGAGGTTTAAATCAGTAATTAATCTGGACCTTTGTTCTGGCATATTCCACTTACTCTAATCTTTAGAGCTTAAGTCCGAGAGGCTGACTGGCATTGGCTGACTCGGTAGCTGGTGAAATAGGCCCTCATTTTCCTGCAACAAAAGTGAATGGTTCCGTGCATTCTGAGTGGAACAGAGCTGTGTCGGCATAAGAGATGTTTTTACACATGTGTGTCATTTGTACTATTTTAAGATGACTATCTTTTTATTTCTGTTGACCTGATTTAACTTGAATTTGTTTTGAGGGAGAGATTGATCTGCAGTTGTTGCCTTGTGGAGGTGGGAGAGACAGGAAGAGGACTAATGGTGACTAAGTAGTTTTTGGGGGGAAGAAGAGGAGGGGTAAGGGTATGAGGAGGAAGGAGCTGATTTCTTTTTCTTTTATTTAATGTGTAGTGGTATTTTGCCTACATGTTTGTCTGTGTTTAGGTGCCCCATCCCCTGGGACTAGAATTATACTGCCACCAGTTGCTGGGAATTGAACCCAGGTCCTCTGGAAGAGCAGCCAGTATACCTAGCCATCTCTCCAGGAGCTGGTTTCTAAGAGAACAATTGGAAAACACCTCAGGGCTTTGTGACTGCAGAAAATCTTTTGTTGTTAATTTCTTAGACTTTTTTTAATTTAAATTTTTTTCTTCACAATTTATTCATTATATATCCTGATTGAAGCCCCCTCCTTCAACTCCCCAATTCCTTCCTCCCTCTTTCCCCTATTCCCTTCCCCTAGGTAACTGACAGGGGGAGTTCTCCACTCTTTTCTTTTTTCTTTTTTTTTATTAGTTACATTTATTTTATTTTATTTTATTAATTACAGTTTATTCATTTTGTATCCCCCCCATAAGCCCCTCCCTCCTCCCCTCCCAATCCCACCCTCCCTCTACTTTCTGCATGCATGCCACTCCCCAAGTCCACTGATAGGGGAGGTTCTCCTCTCCTTTCTGATCTTAGTCTATCAGTTCACATTCCACTCTTTTCTTAAGCAGCCATGAGTGTCACCCTTAGCAGTAGGACTAGTGAGTGGTCCTGTACAAAGCTCCTCCCACCAGCGTGTCTATCAGGACAGCACATAGGAACAGTAACTTCTACCAGTGTCTAAGACCTTGTTCTGCTGTGATGTGCCAAGTGGCATTTAGGACTTGGGAGTATTTAGACTTCATGTCTGTGACAATCAAGATGGAAGGTGATTCTTCATAGGTTTATCTGCCAAAGTGTTTGGAATTTATATACATGATTTTGATATGAGTTTTGAGGCTTGGCATACAAAGTTGTGCTTTCTGTGATGCTCCAAGCAAGGTAGCCACACCCACATGGATCAGTCAGCACTTACCAGCAGTTGGGGAGCAGCTTCTAGCCTGGGTCACAAAGACCAGGTACCCCTAGGAAGGCAGTAGAGTGTCTAAGGTTCCTGCCCAGCTCATTCAGGGCAAGGCAGCAGGTGTGCCTGCCCAGGGGCTGGTGGAGTCCTTGACCCCCATGTCTAGCCTCCTTGGCCATTGACTAGTGTGAGATGGAGGGCGCAAGGAAGGACACCAGATTCTTGGCAGAATGCACCACACTCTCAGGTCATTGCAGCCCAGGTCCTGAGTTGAGCTCCTTGGTCAACCAAGGACCATATTGAAGAGAAGTGATTCTCAGTGATTCTGTAGCTGCTGGATAGCACTCCTCCTCAGAATATCAGGCCTCACTGAGGTCTACCCTCTAGCTGGCATTCTAGACCGTCATCTGTGAAAATGAAGGATGACATGAGACCCACCTGCTAGGAATGGTCTGTGAATGATAGATGCTAAAGAAAGCCACAGATTCAGGGCTTGCTACCCAACAGCACAAGTAGACAAAATCCAGCTTGCTAGCTTCATGGTGGTAAGATACTGCGTGCAGCATTTTGCACTCTGATGACCTCAAAGCACTTTCCTAGCTGCCTTCCAGCACTGGCTCTGCATGGGTACAAACAGGCCAGAGTATGGGAAAGAGACTGTCCTGACCCATCGTCCACACAGGCTTGACCCAGCTTCTTTCAGATTTAAGATGAGCAACCCCTACCCTCACTGTCCTGGCCAGAGCCTCTCCTGGTGGGGCTTGGGAATAGCTGCTTAGGATTCATGTAGCATTAAGTTAACTGTGAATCATTGTGTTAGACCATCCTTAGCAATGGTGGTAATCTGGCATTGAGTGAGAAATAGCCCGTGTTTTAATGAGCAGGCTGCTGGCCTATGAGGTAAGTGCATGATAGAGTAGGTAAGCTTGAAGTGAAAATAAAGAGATGAAGGCATAATAGCCAGAAATCATGGAGAGCTGTTGGAGAGGTAACACAAACCTAGCATTTAAGTGTGATAGATCTATTGAACTTTTTCTTTTATAAAAGGCAGAAGAGATCAGAAAAAGCCATATCCTTGACTTCCTTCTTCAGAGGATTTTACCTTGTAGCAGCTGTCAAAGTATGGGGCATATTAAAATCACCTATAGTTTTAAAGTTGCTTTTACAACTTTGAACACTATTTCTAGAAACCCCAAGGTAACTGTGGTCTGGCATTGCCAAGAGCTCCACTCTGACCTGAGCTGTGCTTTATAGCAAGACTTTATTATATGTGGGTGGGTTTAGGGGATTAGTTGATGATGCTGATGTGCTGGAAATCCCACCATGCTTTAAGGACCAAGAAGAGCCAGTTGCCATGATACATGCTGGTAGCATATGCTGTAGAGGCAGGAGGAGTATGACTCTGATTCAGGCTGGGTTACATCTTTACAAGGCTGGAGAGATGATTGCTCTGTGGATAAAAGTTCTTACAAGCCTGATGGCCTGTGTTCATTTCTAGAACCCACATAAAAAGTCAGATACAGCAGAGTGCATCAGTATCCCCACTGCTATGTGGAGATGGGAAGTGGAGACAGGAGAATTGCCTGGAAGCTGCTTGATCACCTAGTTTTCAGTATACTGTGTAGCAGAAATAAGATATGACTTTCTAAATTTGTCTGATGACTTCCACTCATGCTCCTTGGTACATTGCTCTTCCTTGATAAACAAACAAGTAGAAATAAAAAACGAGTCAAGAGGGTTGCTTCTAAGATATCACTTGAACTGCAGATGTGGCTCAGTAAAGCACTTGCCTAGCACATATGAGGCCATGGGCTTGGTCCTGAGCATTACACAAATAAGTTTAAGGAAACATTTATCTAGATCTACCTGCTGCTAAGCCTGATGACTTGGGTTTACTCCCTACAACCCACACGGTGGAAGGGCCTGCCTCCCAAGAGCTGACCTTTGATTTCCACATTTACTTCACAGTGCCTTTCCTCCCCCAAATGCATTAACAAATGTAAAGTTAAAAACAAAAACACGGTACGTTTATAGTTGTTATTAGTCTTTTGAACTATTGAAAAAAAAAAGACTTGTGTTATGTTTTTTCATTCTTTTAAGGCCCCATTCTCTGAGAATCCTCCAGGTTTCAGATCCTATGTTTAATAAATCCCTCTTAGATACTTTAATGGAAGTGGGCCACGTAATATAAATTTCTGTACAACAGTAGTTTTAAGCACTTTCAATTTGGAAACTTTGCCTTTTGAGATGGGAAGAATATTGTCTTTTTCTTTATCCTAAATATGCTGAGGGAAGCAAAACCCTGTACTGAGAAGGTAGAAAAGACGAGAATGGACTGGAGAGATGGCACAGTGGTAAGAGTCCTTTCTGGCTGCACTTAGAGAAGACTGATGACTCAGTTCCTAGCACTGACATTGAGGCTAACAAACCATCTGTGACTCCAGATCCAGGGGATCTCACACCCTCTTCTGGTCTCCACACACTGGATGCGCAGACGTACATAAAACAAGAATAGACAAAAATCAAAACAATCAAACAACAAAAAAAAACCCAAAAGCAGGTACCTACGTTGCTTACAAGCCTGAGGTTAGAGGGAAGGGCAGCTTGCCTGCATGGGAAGGGACAATAGGAGGAGGAATGCAGACATCAGGGGGTAGTTTGGACAAAGCTACTGGATTCCTTGAGACTGGCTGAAGTCTGAGCTATTAAATTATAGGACCTAGTTTCTAACTTAGATCTCTGAGACTCTGGATCCATTTTCTTCAGGAGAAGAATTAGATAAAATGGGAGAAAAGTCTGTTCTCATGCACCACCTCCCTAGTTCAGGAAGTGATAGTTTTGTGACATTATAGAGCCTGGAAAATGTCTGTAGCTGCCATTGGCTGTTTTGCTGCTGTGCTTGGATGGAGGGAATGTGTGCTCCTGAAATGACAGTTAACAATGTGATTTCCTGTGTTTCTCAGAAATCATCCTCAGCCTTTGATCACTGTGCTTGAGCACAGGCCTGATTGCTGGCCACTACTCCTGCAGCAGCTGACAGCCTTTTTCCAGCAATGCCCTGAAAGGTAATGTAAAATAAAACAAATGAAGGACACGGAATGGTGTGTGCTAATTTTAGAGCTGGAGCCGTGTGCTGTTCTTCTTTTAGGTGCTGTGACTCTGAAGTTCCAAAGGAGAGGAAATTATCTAGAGTTGTCCGTACGTTCTCTTTTCTTTTTAGCAGTAAGAGAACATGATCTGCCAGGCTTAGTGACTGTTGAACTTTCCAGTAGAGAACAGCTGTTATTAAACCTACCTCTGTTGAAGTTGGTCCCATTCCCTGACTGAGCACTTTGTTTTCAAATCTCCCTCTGTAATTTGTTCCTTATCTTTGCTTATTGCAAGTAGTGTGGTGTCTCCCGTTGTGTTCCCACAGCTTGTAATGTTACTAAACTTGGCAATGTTATTAAACTTACTCTTGGTTTCAGTTTCTGCCACCCACTTTGAAACCTTCTGGAGATACAGATCCGTTGTCTTCATAATGCTCAGGTCATTTGTAGGTACCTCAAAACCCTCAAAGTTTTGAGAACAAAGACCATGAATAGGTTTCAAATCTGTCAGAAGCAAATAAAACGCAAATAAATTTATAAGTATATTTGCTTGATGAAATTTTCTTTGAGCCATATAAAATTGAAGATTATTTTACCATAAAAATAATCAGACTGCTATTCTTGCTGCAAGAAGTGTTCAAAGTGTTCAGCTTCTCCTTAAATGTTTTATGAAATTAATAGTTGTTAGATAAACATTTCTTCAACTCTGTCAGAAACAAATAAAACCCAAATACATTTATAAGTATATTTGCTTGATGAAATTTCTTTGAACCATATACAATTGTTTTATATTCCCTTTGAGATAGACGGTATGATACCATGTAGCCTTGGCTAGCATGGACTATAGATTAGTCTGGTTTTAAGCTGAGATTTCTTTTTCTCTGACTCCTGAGTGCTGGGATTAAATGTATGTGCTGCCATACCTGGCCCTGCAAAGGGTAAATTCATTTTTAAATTCGCACCATGAGATTGTGCTTTGCAGGATAGAATTGAACATTCTGGTGGGACAGTGTCAATAGATGTCAGATCTAATTTTAGGGGCAGTGACTTTAAGTTGTTGTTTGGAAGGCAATACAGGTAGGTTGGTAATTTAATAAGAACAGGAACAATGCTTCACAGTAATGTGAAGGAGGCAAAATGTAAAGGCATTGTAGTTCTTTCCATGTTAGAAATTATTGATTACCCAGAGACTCCTACTCCAACCAAGGACTATTCATGGAGATAACCTAGAACCCTGACAATGCAGCCACTTCTGATGAGAACTGATAGACTAAGATCAGAAAGAAGGAGAGGAGGACCTCCCCTATCAGTGGACTTGGGGAGGGCCATACATGCAGAAAGGGAGGGGGAGGGTGGGACCGGGAGGGGAGGAGGAAGGACGTATGGGGGGATACAAAATGAATAAAGTGTAATTAATAACAGTTAAAAAATTAAAAAAAGAAGAAATTATTGATTAAACTAGAGACTTAAGTCAGATATACTGAATGGTCAGTTTATCTTCATGCCAGATCTTTGGGGCAGTAGTTTTAGCAAGTTCTACTTTCATTTATGAAAGCCTGTGTTGTGATTTCACTTTCACTTTGAAGGAACTGAGAATTAGGTAAATTAACAATATTGTGGACTTTAGGTGAGCTACTTTAAGGTTTTTAACCTAGCGCATGAGTTTAAGAACAAGAAGCCAGAGAGAACACATTACAAGGGTTATGGCAGGTTAAAGGAAATGTTGATGGCCTGGAGCCTTACTTTTTGGTCCCCATCTTAAGTATTTTCTACTGTGTCTTCTTTGGTGGTAAGTACAAGCAGAGAAGACATCCAGAGATGTAAATACATCATTTCACATTTCCAATATCCTTTATCACTTTGGGATTTGGGATGTTTGTTTTATTCTATTTCTTTTTAATAGTAAGCCCTGGCCATTGTATGCCCCACTGAGAGAGCAATGAATCATCACAGAACTCTGGAAATGCAGAGTATGATATAAGAAGAAATTATTCCAGGGTGATTTTTAAATATTTTTATCATTAAGGAATCATAACAACACAATTTCATTAAGTTAAATTTTTTTTTGGTTCAGCTTTGTATCATAGTTAATCATTTCTTATAAATAATAAATGAAAACACTGAATAAAAGTGAAAAAGAATAAGGTTATATTTGGTTGATGCCTGCTAATTTTGAATATCTGTAGTTTTATGTAACCATGTTAATTGATTGCACATCTCTTTGAAGATGTACCTAATACATACAGTCTTGGTGGTACAGCAGTAAACAGAAATCTATGGTCTGTGTCCTCATTTGGACTATAGTTTGGCAAGGGATATTACATATGTCATGATAATAAACGATTGTGCTAAGGAAGCACGTTATGGTGATCTGACCACAAACCACATGTCAAGAAAGGAAAAGGACCCCAGGAACTCATTACAAAATGGAGAACTGGAGGATGAGAGAAATAGAAGGACCAGCAAGTGGGGCCCAGTGGGTGATTGAAGACCTGATGGAAGGGTAATGATTCAGTAGAGAGTAAGGCTGGCAAGACATGCAGAGAGTGAATGGTGGAGGTGTTATGATTCAGGTCACTGTTTTATCATAGGACAGACTATTTTAAGTTGTTAATGATATGGTGTTTTAAGTTGCCATTGATATGGCCAGGTCTTTATTTTACATTTGAAGGTCATTCTGATATGATGGTGTCTTGGGATTAGGAATTACTGGAATATAATGAATCTAGATAAATATTAAAGATATGTCGATGCATAACCTTACTCCTTTGAGTTGTAAATTTCTTAGAAGAGGTTGTGGCAACTGCTTCATTCATCTCTCAGTTTCTATATCTTGTATCAGAGCTACACACACAGAGACACACACAGACATATACACCTATCTATCTATTCATCTATCTATCTATCTATCTATCTATCTATCTATCTATCTATCTATCTATCTATTATTTGTCTATCCATCATCTATCTATTCAAGGCTCTGGTAAGGATATAATAAGTTTAAATCATGAAGTGGAAATGCTTATGCAGGTTAACAAAGTAACCATAAAGTAGCCCCACTTATCCATGGGGGGCGGAGCACAAAAATCAAGTCCTCCAGTGGATGCCTAAAATTATGAAAAAAATGTAAGTATATGTAATGTAGAGATGCTGTTTTCTAAGAAAGAGGAAGGCTAACAATTGTTATTTACCATGAATCTTAGTAACTTGAGCATGTTTTCCTCTTTATTAAGTTGAGGGCTATCACTTGTTCATGAAAGGAAGCTCTTTATGGCTTTTTCTTGGCACTTTCAAACTTCCATAACCCCTGTTTTCTTTGTTGGCATCCTTGTTGGAAAAATAGGGTTACCTGGGCACAGACAGTATTGTGACAGTTGATCTGACACCAAGGTGGCTGCCATGATGGCCTAGAGCAATGGTTCTCAATCTTTCTAATGCTGTGACCCTTTAATACAGTCTCTCATGTTGTGGGGACCCACCTCAAATATAAAATTATTTTTGTTACTACTTCATAACATAATTTTGCTATTGTTAGAAACCATAATGTGTGAATTTGATGTGTGACCCCTTTGGAAGGCTCATTCAACCAGCCTACCCCCACAAAGGCTGAGACCCACTGGTTGAGTACTGCTGGCCCAGACTATCGTGACCAGTACGTTTGGTTCATGTCCTGGAGGAGAGAACATGATGGTTTGGCAGTTTCTCATGCTACTCAGTTTTATGGAACTGTCCATTAAATACTTTCAGGTTGTTTTTGACTGAGGGTAATTAAAATTTGGAAAAGAAAATCATAGACTATTATAAATATGAACTGTCACAGTAATAGGATGATTGTATGGAATATATATGTATATATGTATGATCTACAAACTTTTCCTACAAGTGCATGCCTATATAATTCCCCTGGAGAGATACTGATAGCTGGAATTCTAATAAATGTTTTGAGAGGGTTCTGACATTCACCATAGACTGGTTTTAAAGCATTAACACTATTCTAAAGTGCAAAACGCGTCATTTAGTCCTGGTAACCTGGCTTAGTGCCTCCTATCCCTGAGTCATTCCCTGCATGGCACAAGGGATGTCTACCTAAGATCCCATTAGGTCAGGGCGCATTTCAAAGCTACTTGATGCAATGCCGGCTTATCATGCGCCACAAGCTATAGGTTGGCATGTGCCACTGACTGCTTGATAGTGTGCAGGGGAGTTCCTGGAAAAAAGCTGTCTGTACAGGTGGGTTGACTGTTTACAACTACAGTGCTGTGGGGAGGTTGGAATATTGTAGTTCCAGAGTCTAATTACAATTAGATTTTGGGTACCTTTAGCCCCATGAATGTCTATTTCTTGTCCACCCCTGTTTTGGTCCTAACCTCCTGTGACAGACAAAAACCTGTTGGAATTTATTTACTCAGCAGAGCTGTAGCTTCCACCATCTGCAAAGCTAAGAATATCATCATAACATCTGAGGCTTACAGGAAAGAGTCTCCCACCTTGCTCTAACTGCCTCTCTGATGTTTGTGCAGTGTATTTTAAAAATGACTTGATTTTTATCTTTCTTGGTCTTAATATCATACACACTCTGTGAACATGTTTCCTCATTGGAGCTTTTCATTTGGGAGACCTAAATGTATGTTTCTGGGTCATGGTCACTTGGCTTTTGATCCAGAGTAAACCTTGTCTTTTATTCCTCTGAGGTGAGAGCTGTTTCTTCCAATGACATTAGTATATTTAACTCAGTGACTGACTGACACATTACATGACTTGCAGGTCGGAAGCTTCGTGTGTCCAAATAATGGCCCCATTTCTGTGGTATCTGTATTGTGAACCATCCCAGTTACCAGACTATGCTAAGCTCCGACTGTCCCTGCTCAAAGTCTTACTTCAGCCCAGAGGTCTCTGTGATGAAGCACAGCCGTCAGTGTTGGAGCAGCACATACTTCAGTTGTGCTGTAACATGGTTCCATGCTTGCAGGTAAGGCTCTTCACTGTTCATTGTCCTTCCTTAATGTGAATATCAGCGCAAGTGAGTGTTGATTATTGTTAGGTCACACAAGGTAGTTCTTGAGCCTAGGTGATTGGACAAACTTGGGAGACCATCTGAAATGCTGGCACTATCTCATAGAATATAAAGGAATAAAATCCAGATTTAATAGTACACACTGTATGAACTAAATTTACTGAAGTATAAATCCCATCCATTTTGGGATTAGTGGTAATGAAACTCTTTTAAGACTCATTAGGGAAGAGAATGTTTTCTCTCTTTGTGCTAGATACTAAGATGTAGAAGAAAACAAGAACAGAATAAAATAAAACACCTCTGTGCAAATTGAACAAAAGCATGTCTGTGAGAAGGTCTACTCTGAGGATTCAGAACCTGGTTTACCGAGTGCTACATTCAAGGTTTAACCTGTCCCATTAGGATCCATTGGTGGCCCTTTCTCTTGTGCTTTGGAAACCCACAGTGTAAGAAATGAGTTAGTAAGTCACTTACCATAATTCCTTGTAGATGGACAGATCATGTTGTAGAGAGTTATGACCAAAGTGCTAAGGGACTGAGGGGAGAGAGAAATTTTAGTTACTATCCCAATGACTGTAGATTAAAATACACACAGTTGCCAGTGTGCTGTATGATTTTAGTGTAGTGGCTTGTCAGGCTCTTCCATTTCATGATCAAGGTCAGGCCATTTGTGGGGATCTGAGCGCCATGCAGCTCAGCTGATGGAAAGAATCTGAGGATATATTTCAAAGTGATCACTTTGGGTCACAGATGACCTGCTTTAAGTCTGTGTTAGCAAGGAGTGACTAGAGTGAATCTTTCCTCTGTGGCTCATAAATGTGCTTTCCTGTAATCAAGGCAGAGAAAAGTTAATTAAAAAGAATTCTCCAGTGGCTTTTTCTAAGCTTTTGTTTCACGTGGGTAATAAAGCATACATAGGCAGAAGGTCTTCAACTGGGGCAGTTTTCCTGACCACACCTCTATTACCATGTTCTCTGTGGTTTGGTAAATGTTTGCTTTTTTCATTGTAGAAGATGCTTGTAGAAGCATACTAAAGAATGTTTCTGGGAGACCCTGGCTTTTTACTGTAACTGAGATAGCTGAGACATAAAAGGGAAACATTAAATTTAATCATGTATCATCTGTTTTATTAGGGGAAAGAATGAGAACTAGGAGTTATAGAGGCTGCCTAATCTAGTTCTTCTCTTGTGGAAGGTATTCCTTACATTCCTTAAACAATGACCACCCAAGCCAATGATTATACTCCTGAGAAGTATACTGTTTTCAACTGCTTCTATTGACTTTCATTAAATAATTACTCATTAGTCTCCCTTCTTCCTATAATAAAACACAAGCATAAAACCTTCTCTCTGTGTCTGGTCTTATTTGGTTTCTCTCTCTCTCTTCTTTTCTGCCTGTCTCCCTCCTCTCTGTTTGTTGGGTATCATTAAAAACAAACAAGCAAACAAAACAACAACAACAACAACAACACACAAAAATACACTTTCTTCCCATGAAATGGCTTCCAGAATTTTCACTGTTCACTGTTGTAGTGTACTAATAGGCGCTCTGTATGTACTCCTGAGAAAGCTGAATACGGTTGTTATGAATATGGCCCAGTATATGCTAGACACCAGGAAGGAAGCACACTGAAGTTACCACTATTTTTTGAGAACTAACATCCCCTCCACCGTGCAGTTGATTTAGGATAAGACAATGGTCAGTAAGACACACGTTTAATTTCTTCTTCAACCAGTTGCTTTTCATTTTATGTATGTGCAACTGTTTTTTTTTTAAAAATAAATGATTCTTGTTACATCACATGTTATCCATGTGATTTATTTTCTTTTTTTAATAATTTTTATTTTTTATATTAATCACAGTTTATTTACTTTGTATCTCAGTCATAGCCCCCTCCCCCTTTCCCTCCCAATCCCACCCTCCCTCCTCATCTCATCCCTGCCCCTTTCCAAGTCCACTAATAGGGGAGGTCCTCCTCCCCTTCCATCTGACTCTAGCTTATCAGGTATCTTCAGGACTGGCTGCACTGTCCTCCTCTGTGGCCTAGCAAGTCTACTCCTCCCTTGGGGGGGGGGTCAAAGAGCTAGCCATTGAGTTCATGTCAGAAATAGTCCCTATTCCCCTTACTAGGGAACCCACTTGGATACTGAGCTACCATGGGATACATCTGAGCAGTGGTTCTAGGTTATATCCATACAGGGTCCTTTGTTGGAGAAACAGTCTCATAAAAGACCCTTGATATATTTGGTCCTTGTGGAGCTCCTGTCCTCTCCAGGTCATATTAACTCCCCCTTCTTTAATATGATTCCCTGCACTCTGCCGAACGTTTGGTTATGAATCTCAGTATCTGCTTTGATACATTGCTAGGTAGAGTCTTTCAGAGGCCCTCTGTGGTAAGCTCCTGTCCTGTTGCTTGTTTTTTCCTACATCCAATGTCCATCTCATTGATCATCTTACCCCGGGTCCTTTTTCTTTTTTATCTTCTTTAGGTGTATAGATTTTAGTATATTTATCCTATCTTATAGGTCTAGTACCACTTATACATGAGTATATACCATGTTTGTCTTTCTGCTCCTGGGATACCTCACTCAGGATGATCTTTTCTAGATCCCACCACATGCCTGCAATTTTCATGATTTCCATGTTTTTAATTGCTGAGTACTATTCCATTGTGTAAAAGTACCACAATTTCTGTATCCATTCCTCCGTTGATGGACATCTGAGGTGTGTCCAGGTTCTGGCTATTACAAATAAAGCTGCTACAGACATGGTTGAGCAAATGCTCTTGTTGTATACTTGAGCATCTTTTGGATATATGACTAGGAGTGGTATAGCTGGATCCTGAGAAGACTTCAACATAAAACCAGATACACTAAATCGATTAGAAGAAAAAGTGGGGAAGAGCCTTGAACTTATCAGCACAGGAGACAACTTCCTGAACAGAACACCAACAGCATGGGCTCTAAGAGCAACAATCAATAAATGGGACCTCATGAAATTGAAAAGCTTCTGTAATGCAAAGGACTCTGTCGTCAGAACAAAACAACAACCTACAGACTGGGAAAGGATCTTCACCAACCCTATAGCTGACAGAGGGCTAATATCTAGAATATATAAAGAACTCAAGAAGTTAAACAGCAGCAAATCAAGTAATCCAATTAAAAAATGGGGTACAGAGCTAAACAGAGAATTCTCTGTAGAGGAATATAGAATGGCAGAGAAACACTTAAAGAAATGCTCAACCTCATTAGCCATCAGGGAAATGTAAATCAAAACAACCCTAAGATTTCACCTTACACCCATCAAAATGGCTAAAATCAAAAACTCAAGTGACAACACATGCTGGAGAGGTTGTGGAGAAAGGGGAACCCTCCTCCACTGCTGGTGGGAATGTAAACTTGTACAACCACTTTGGAAATCAATTTGGTGCTTTCTCAGACAATTGGTGATCTATTACTTCAAATTTATTCTCGTGAATTTTGATAATGCTAAAGATAAGCTGAGATTATTTTTTGTAATGAAAAGTTACCAGTATGCAACAAATACATTCAAGGAAATAAAACCACCATATAAACTACAAGCTTTTGCATCTAGTCTATCTCTTTGTAAGCAGCCTTTGAACTTTTTTGTTTTATGTTTGCGAAAGAACAAAATAGGGTCAGTGAGATGGCTCAGCAGGTAAAACTGTTTGCCAGAGTTTGATTTTTGGGACCCACATGACAGAAGAAGAGAACCAGTTGCTGCAGGTTGTCTGTGACGTCCACATGTGCATTGTGCTGCATGCGTGCACACCTGCACATACAATAAATACATGTAATTTGAAAAGAACAAAATAATTTAGCTATTGGGCTGTTGGTATTTTATTTATAAATTACTTTTGTGTGTTCTTTCTTTCGCCTTTGTCTTTTGGAATCTTTCCAATTTTTCTAGGAACTCTTAGTTGTGTATAATTCGTATTGAGTTCTCTTTCTCTAATGGGTGGTAAGCAGTAGTGAAACTACTGGCTTTTCTCTTACCACACACAAACATCCTGACTGGAGCAGAGGGTTCACTGTTTTTAATCCCTGGGAAATATCGGGATTGCTGTGAGTAGGACCACACCCTTAACTCCAGAACCTTGAACAAAGCAGCAGGGAGTAAATTGAATTGGTATTTCCAAGGGCACCTCAGCCCTTCCTGTCTAATGCATTAGCCTGTTGAGAAGACACCTAGCATTTAAATATGGTCTTTTATTACATTCTCTCCTGGGCTAAGTGATGTGTCAGGCAAGGCTTGAAGAGGGAGAACTTAGTAGTGCACAATGAGAAAGCTGACCCTAAGACCAGATGTCTGTGTTGACCTGTGAGAGAATTCAGAACCAGCTTTGAGGTGATGTCCTCAAGACATCTTTTTCCAAAGAAGCTAGAAAAATAAAAAGAATTTGTGCTGGGAGTGTCACTTAATGGCAGAGCATTTGGCTGTGGAATTTGTGTGAGACAAGAACAGCAAAGGCAATAAAAATTGTACTTTTGTTAGTGACAAAAGGGGAAGTTAGAACTTCGAAGTTGAACACTCACAATTACATAACTATGTCTCCTTCGAATTTTTGTAGCTTTTGAGAAAGTTGTTCTGTTGACAACTTCTTGTACAGCTTAAAGCTATTCTGTATTTTTAACCAGCGTAACTTCCTTCAACAGATGAAAGATCTGATGCAGACAACAGAGGCGATGCTGTTCATCGAGGAAGTCTATCTGAGCCTTCTGCGCCATCCCGTCTTCTGGAAAAGTCAGCTCACCCAGCTGACCCTTCAGTTAATCTGTATGTGTGAGGTCAGCTTAAAGATCACTGGGGAATGCTCGTCTTTAATTCAACTGTTAGAGCACAGTGTCAAGCTTGTTGGGGAGGTAAGGCCAAGGTAAACCTTTAATGTGCTAATTAGCACTTCGAAAGCTTTTGACAAACTGGGTGGCTGTGTTTATGTAGCTTATTGTATGTCAGAGGTGATCTCATGCTCTTACATCATACTATTAGAGATATTTATTATAAAGTGAATTATTAAATGATCTGTGTCATCACTTAAAAGTCTACCTCATTCCTATCTTTTTATATGGAATATAAATATTGAATAATTGTTATATTTTAGAACCTACATATTCTGTGATCTCAAGATATAAGCATGTAAATAAGCAATTCTAGCAGAGTAAGATAAATATTTTTTATAGGACCTTATTTACAGGCTATTGGGAATCAAGTGTGTGATGACTTATACCTGTAATCCTATTACATGGGCAGCTGAAGCAGGAGGGTTGTTGTAAGATTGGATCTAGGCTGAGATAAATAGTGAGTTCTAGACCTACCTGGCCTACAGAAGGAGATCATACCTCAAAACAAATAACAAAGGCTGGGTGTGGTGGTGCACAGCTTTAATTCCAGCTCACAAAAGACAGAGGCAGGTGGATCTCTGTGAGTTGGAGGCCAGCCTTCTACATCATTATTTTAGGCCAGCCAGAGCAACCTAGTGAGATCCTATGTCAGTACAAAGAAACAAACATAAAAAACAAAAGCCCTAAATCAAACAGCCATATATCTATAGTCATATATATATATATAGTCGGAATATATATATTTGTATATATGTATATATACATATGTAATATTTGTTATGAAGTTTCTTGTTACTCATGGCTAATGTTCCTAAATGCTGAAAATTAATTTGTGAATCTTTAATGCCTAATGTACATTGGTTTGAAGGAGAATAAAATAGCCTTCTTGTGTATTTTGAGGCTATGATTCATCACCATTCTGCTGGGTTCATCTCCTGGACATTCAGTTTAAATATTAGCATATCCATTCTCTTCTCATTGCCCTCTTTCAGCCTTTCTGTGGGAGGAGTGTCCTTACACACTTTAAGTTGTTTCTCAGACTGTGTGGTTTGCTGGATTTGGCTTTAGGTGAGCCATTCACCCATCAATTGAAATGCTTGTTTCTTTCAGGCCTTTTCATTTCAAACAAAATAAATTTATCCCTATCAACAAAATATCCTTATCAGCAAAAATACTATTGATTTAGAGGAAACTGGGTAATTTAGAGGAAACTGGGTAATTTAGAGGAAGCTGGGTAAATATCCAAGTGTAGAACAGACTAAACATGGTGGCTTAACAAGGTGAGGAATGGCCAGGTTCTAAGAACTTCACCGGATGACTCACCTCACTGTTCTGTGTGAGTCAGTTGAAGCATCCCTAGGAAGAATGGTCTGTGGACATAGCTGGCAGAGTCCATTCTGGCAGAGGTCAGGCCCTGATGTTTCTGTGGTTCTCAGGGAATGTGTGTGTCCTCCCCTTTGGGTCTTTTGTGGGATACAGAACTTATTACACTGGCTTTCACTTTCTTTTAAAAGGCATGTTTATGGCAAAGACTGTCAAGTTCTTGAGAAGAAGGCCCATCTTAGCAGTAGCCTGTCTAGGCCAGCATATGCTATTAGTGCCTGATATATGGGCATTCAGTTATATCTGTCCTTTGACCTGAGGACCAAAAATGTGATCCCAAATACTTTCTGTCATTAAGAACTTTGTGACACCTGTAGCTAGTTATAAAGGCATTTACTCCTCCTCCTCTCTCTAGCCAAGCTCTGGGTTAAACTGAGTTTCTCTAAAGGTCAAGCAAGCCTATGTTCTCACAAAAGCAAAAAAGGTCGGAGAATAGAGTTCATTTACAAATGTGACCTCAGGAAGCAGGCTGGGAAGGGGTTGAGCTGGGAGAAACATGACAATATGACTATTGCTATAAGCAACCAGTTACTTCATTCTATAGACTCTTCTCTGAAGCATTGTGGAATATGTTTCAGACCAAGAAGAAGGATCCAGGGCAAGGAATAAGCATCTGTCCAGATAGATAATCCTCTTGTGAGTTTATGAAGCTTTCCCTTGTGGGGCTTGAACTTCTAAAACTTGCAGTTTGAGGATATAAAACAGAGTTGTGTTGTGGGGCATATGGGAAAATGTTCCAGTTCATGTTGTTCAGAACATGTTTATGTTATGACAGAAGGAGTTGTAGTTAGTGGATGTAGTTAGTGGATGTAGTTAGTGGATGTAGTTAGCGATGTGGCCGCTGCTAAGTTGTCCATGTTCCGGTGGATGGCCCTATACCTATGCATATACGGCAGCACTAACAGGTATCAGGGGTTTAGTTATGAAGAAGAGGAAGAGGAAGAAGAGGAGGAGGAAGAGGACAAGAAGCTGGGAAGTTGATGTTTCGGGGGTCTGGGAGGTAGAAGAGGGGGTAAGTTAGGGATGGATATGATTTATGATTACATTTCATTCTTTCATTTATGATACATTACATTGAATACACATATAAAATTCTCAAAGAATAAATTAAAAAAATGAAGAGTTTAGGACACATTGTTATGTTCTGGTGTCTATCAATCAAACAAAAGTATTTAAGGTTTATCTCTTTTAATCCTGGACCATTCACTCTAACTATATTTTTGATATATCAAATATATATTTTATACTTTATATAATTTTGATTTTGACTATATTTTGATAACTGCTTCCTTTTCTGTCATTCTCTGGTCTTTATGGCCAGTCTTATGCTAGAGAAGATCACTTTCACTTATAATTACTTACCTTTAAATTCTAGCTATTGTAGATACTTCTATTCTGTTTTAAAAATTTAAGGTGCTAGCTGACACTGGGGTGTGGTGGCGCACATCTGTAACCCCAGCAGTCAGGGAGGCAAAGGCAGGTGGATCTCTGTGAGTTTGAGGCCAGGCCAGTCTACAAAGTGAGTTCAGGACAGCCAAGCCAAGGCTGTGTGACACTGAGAAACAAACAAACAAACAAACAAAAAAAAAAAAAAAAAGAAAAGGAAGAAGAAAAGAAAATCATCCTCTGATAAGTACAGTTTGCTTGCTTCCTTGCTCTCAACTGTATTTCGAAGCAGTGAACATAAATATTTACAAAAGAAACAAATTGGCAAGTTTAATTTTTTTTTTTTTTTTTTTTTTTTTTTTTTTTTTTTTTTATGTACAAATGAAAAGTGAGTTTTAATAATGAGTTAATTATATAGTAATAGAGGAACAAAACCAAGGACATTTCAAGATTCTGGTCAAGTATGAAATCTTTGGTCACTGTCCCTGATGCAGCCTGGCAAATTTTTATTTCCTTTTCTTTCCTCATCTAATTTTCTTGGGAAAACCTTTATGTGGCATACAGCCAGAAGCTGTGTCTTTCCTAAAAGACATCTTTATCTTGACCCAGTTCTACAACTTCCTTCAGATATAGTAATAAAAAGTAAAACTTAATATCTTCATCTTTAAGATTAGAAATGTCTATGTTATATATTGGTTGCCAATGATATTTCTGTGAGATAAGATATCTTCCTTCCTTTTTACATTGAGTTCATCTTTAAAGTTGTCTATTTCATATCTTTCTTTTTTTTTTTTTTTTTTTTTTTCAATGCAGTTTATTCTGGAACATTGAACAATCCTCGGACCCCGGGGAAAGCCAGCCCACAGCTTAAATAGCCTCTGGGTAGCCAACCCAGGCATGCCACGGGGGCAATGCAGATAGGTCCACATACATGGAAGCAAGCCAGATCCTCGGCCTTAGCCAAATGTGGAGTTGTTCCTGACAGAGAGCACTCACCATCGGGAAGGTGGAAGGCGGAAACCAGCTCCATCTTTAAGGCATAGCATTCTGCAGCTCTCTACAGTTCCCCCTTTTTGTTTTAGACGCATCAGGCAAGAGTAGAGGTCTGATCTCTGATATTAGAAATAAATTGGGACTTTGTACAGATGTTCATTTAGGTGTCATCCACCCAAAGAGCATCGGACCCGTCCGATACCTTTTTCTCAGAGGCGGGACCTGGGGCATCAACCCGCATGCAATCAGACATGCTCTTCTCTGGGTCCAAAGCGGCTGACCCTGAGTGCAGTGCTTAGCCTCGCATCCTGAGCGTATCATTTTAGCTTTTTATGGTATCCAACCATGCTTGGGGAGAATGTCTTGCTTCAATGGCTGTAAAGGCCTGAATGATCATGGCTGCATCACACTGTTGTGAGACTCTAATCTTGCATATATACCACAGGCAAACCAAGGAGACCAACACCAGAAGGCCTGCTAACACTCCCATGCCCGCCCATTCCTTCAGATGATTCATGGCTGCAGCAATCCATGTTGATAATCCTGTGGCTAGTCCTGCGTCCACTCCGGTAGAATTTACTGTGACAATGGCCACTCTCAGCTGCTCCATCGTAGTATCGAATTCTCCAGTCCAATTACCTAAAATATAGCTCGACAATTGTTTAGACAGATTTGCAGCGCAGGAAAAATTCTCATGTTGTATGCTAGTGACACAAAGTCCAGCATACTTTCATTGACAGCCAGGTTGAGCGATTTGCCATAGGGTATCAATTTGCTCCTGCAAGAGGTCAATCCTCTGATTGAACACCATCAAGCTTCCTTTTAGTTGAGCATTAATTCCTTTATGTACAACTAAGGCATGAGCTACATTGGCTAAATGATTATTCAGGGTCTGAGCAGTCTGCCCAGTATGACTCATGGCTAATGCCCTGGTGGTAGCTCCAACAGCCGTCAATGAGATGGTAGTAACAATGGTGGCTGTAGTTCCAAGATCCCTTTTCTGTCTGAAGAGAGTCATAGCGTGAGGGGCATCAATGGGCATAGGCATCCAGTGAGGCATGCGAGTAACCAGGGCATACCTAACTTTACTAGCATTGGGGTTTAAAAAAAAGCGAGTATCATTACCACAATTACTTGGCTCTATCTGGCTAATAATGAATAAAAATGGGGGATATAGACAAACAGGTGTGGGCTTATAGGAAATATTATGAGAAGCCTTAACCCCTCGTTGGAACATCCTGCGTCAGTTCTAGAACTAGCAGTGGTGGTGTCCGAGGTCTGAGTAGGTTCAGGAGACCATTGCCCCCAGGGGCGAGACGTGCTCCATGCCAATTGACTAACTCCATGTTTTCCTCCCATTTTGAAAGTCATTTAAGGTTCTTAAATTATTTTTTTCCCTTTTTTTCTTAAATTTTTCATCAATTACACTTTATTCATTCTGCATCCCCCTATATGCCCCTCCCTCCTCCCATCCCAATCCCACCCTCCCTCCTCCCTCTGCTTGCATGCCACTCCCCAAGTCCACTAATAGGGGAAGTTCTCCTCTCCTTTCTGATCTTAGTCTGTCAGTTCACATCAAAAGTGGCTGTATTGTCCTCTACTGTGGCCTGGTAAGGCTGCAAACGCCCCCCCCCAGAGGGAGGTGATCAAAGAGCAGGCCAATCAGATTATGTCAGAGGCAGTCCCTCTTCACATTACTATGTAACCCAATTGGACTCTGAACTGCCCTGGGCTACATCTGTGCAGGGTTTCTAGGTTATCTCCATGAATAGTCCTTGGTTGGAGTATGAGTCACTGGGAAGTTCCCTATGTTCAAATTTTCTTGTTCTGTTGCTCTCCTTGTGGAGACCCTGTTCTCTCCAGCTCTTACTATTTCCCAGTTCTTACCTAAAATTCCGTTCACTCTGCCCAACAGTTGCCCATCAGGCTCAGCATCTGCTTTGATAGTCTGAAGGGCAGAGGCTTTCAGAGGCCCTCTGTGGTAGGTTCCTAGGTTGTTTCCTGTTTTCTTCTTCTTCTGATGTCCATCCTCTTTGCCTTTCTGGATCGGGATTGGACGTTTTAGTTAGGGTCCTCTCTCTTGCTTAGTTTCTTTAGATGCACAGGTTTTAGTGGGTTTGTCCTATGTTGTATGTCTATATGAGTGAGTATATACCATGTGTGTCTTTTTGCTTCTGGGACAACTCACTCAGGATGATCCTTTCCAGATCCCACCATTTACCTGCGAATTTCATGATTTCCTTATTTTTCATTGCTGAGTAATATTCCATTGTGTAGATGTACCACAATTTCTGCATCCATTCTTCAGTTGAGGGGCATCTGGGTTGTTTCCAGCTTCTGGCTATTACAAATAAAGCTGCTACAAACATGGTTGAGCAAATGTCCTTTTTGTGTACTTGAGCCTCTTTTGGATATATGCCCAGTAGTGGTATGGCTGGATCTTGAGGAAGCGCTATTCCTAGTTGTCTGAGAAAGCGCCAGATTGATTTCCAGAGTGGTTGTACAAGTTTACATTCCCACCAGCAGTGGAGAAGGGTTCCCCTTTCTCCACAACCTCTCCAGCATGTGTTGTCACTTGAGTTTTTGATCTTGGCCATTCTCATGGGTGTAAGGTGAAATCTCAGGGTTGTTTTGATTTGCATTTCCCTAATGGCTAATGAGGTTGAGCATTTCTTTAAGTGCTTCTCTGCCATTCGGTATTCCTCTACAGAGAATTCTCTGTTTAGCTCTGTTCCCCATTTTTTAAGTGGATTACTTGGTTTGCTGCTTTTCAGCTTCTTTAGTTCTTTATATATACTGGATATGAGTCCTCTGTCAGATAAAGGGTTGGTGAAGATTCTTTCCCAATCTGTAGGTGGTCGCTTTGTTTTGATGACGGTGTCCTTTGCTTTACAGAAGCTTTTCAGTTTCATGAGGTCCCATTTATTGGTTGTTGCTCTTAGAGTCTGTGCTGTTGGTGTTCTGTTCAGGAAGTTTCCCCCTGTACCAATGAGTTCTAGGGTATTTCCCACTTTTTTTTCAAGCCGATTTAATGTGTCTGGTTTTATGTTGAGGTCTTTGATCCACTTGGACTTCAGTTTTGTGCAGGGTGACAAGTATGGATCTATTTTCATTTTTCTACATGTAGACATCCAGTTAGACCAGCACCATTTGTTGAAGATGCTATCTTTTTTCCATTGTATGGTTTTGGCGTCTTTGTCAAAGATCAGGTGTCCATAAGTGTGTGGGTTTATTTCTGGGTCCTCTGTTCGGTTCCATTGATCCACCATTCTGTTTCTATGCCAGTACCATGCAGTTTTTAAAACTGTTGCTCTATAGTACAACTTAAGATCAGGGATGGAGATACCTCCAGAAGATCTTTTATTGTAGAGGATTGTTTTAGCAATTCTGGGTTTCTTGTTATTCCATATGAAGTTGAGAATTTTCCTTTCCAGGTCTGTAAAGAATTGTGTTGGTAATTTGATGGGCATTGCATTGAATCTGTAGATTGCTTTTGGTAAGATGGCCATTTTTACTATGTTAATCCTACCAAGCCATGAGCATGGGAGATCTTTCCATCTTCTCATATCTTCTTCTAATTCTTTCTTCAGAGATTTGAAATTTTTTTCATACAAGTCTTTGATTTCCTTGGTTAGGGTTACTCCGAGGTACCTTATGTCATTTGTGGCTATTGTGAAGGGTGTTGTTTCCTTAATTTCTTTCTCAGCCCTTTTGTCTTTTGTATACAGAAGGGCTACTGATTTTTTTGAGTTAATTTTGTATCCTGCCACTTTGCTGAAGGTGTTTATCAGCTGTAGGAGTTCCCTGGTAGAGTTTTTGGGGTCACTCACGTATACTATCATATCATCTGCAAATAGTGATAATTTGACTTCTTCCTTTCCAATTTGTATCCCCTTGATCTCCTTCAACTGTCTTATTGCTCTAGCAAGGACTTCCAACACTATGTTGAAGAGATATGGAGAGAGTGGGCAGCCTTGTCTTGTCCCTGATTTCAGTGGGATTGCTTTAAGTTTCTCTCCATTCAGTTTGATGTTGGCTATAGGCTTGCTGTATATTGCCTTTACTATGTTTAGATATGTGCCTTGTATCCCTGATCTCTCCAATACTTTGAACATGAATGGATGTTGGATTTTGTCAAAGGCTTTTTCAGCATCTAGGGAGATTATCATGTGGTTTTTTTCTTTCAGTTTGTTAATATGGTGGATCACATTGATGGATTTCCGTATATTGAACCACCCCTGCATACCTGGGATGAAGCCTACTTGGTCATAGTGGATAATATCTTTGATGTGTTCTTGGATTCGGTTTGCAAGTATTTTATTAAGTATTTTTGCATCAATGTTCATAAGGGAGATTGGCCGGAAATTCTCTTTCTTTGTTGAGTCTTTGTGAGGTTTAGGTACCAAGGTGACTGTGGCTTCATAGAATGAATTTGGTAATATTCCTTCTGTTTCTATTTTGTGGAATAGTTTGAAGAGAATTGGTGTTAGCTCTTCTTTGAAGGTCTGATAGAATTCTGCGCTGAAGCCATCTGGTCCTGGGCTTTTTTTGGATGGGAGACTTTTGATGACCGCCTCTATTTCTTTGGGGGATATAGGTCTATTTAGTTGATTTACCTGGTCCTGGTTCAGCTTTGGTAAGTCAAATCGATCAAGAAAATTGTCCATTTCATTTAGATTTTCAAATTTTGTGGCATATAGACTTTTGAAGTAAGTCCTAATGATTGTTTGGATTTCCTCAGTGTCTGTAGTTATATCCCCCTTTTCATTTCTGATTTTGTTGATTTGGGTGGTGTCTCTCTGCCTTTTAGTTAGCCTGGCTAAGGGTTTGTCGATCTTGTTGATTTTCTCAAAGAACCAGCTCTTGGTTTCATTGATTCTTTGAATTGTTTTATTTGTTTCCAATTGATTGATTTCAGCCCTGAGTTTGATTATTTCCAGCCGTCTACTCCTTCTTGGTGTGTCTGCTTCTTCTTTTTCTAGGGTTTTTAAGTGAGCCATTAGGGTGCTTGAATGAGCTGTCTCGAATTTCTTTTTGAAGGCACTTAGTGCTATGAACTTTCCTCTTAGCACTGCTTTCATTGTGTCCCATAAGTTCGGGTATGTTGTGTCTTCATTTTCATTGATTTCTAGAAAGACTTTAATTTCTTTCTTTATTTCTTCCCTGACCCAGCTGTCATTTAGTAACAAGTTGTTCAGTTTCCATGTGTGTGTAGGCTTTTTGTTATTTCTGTTATTGTTGAGGTCCAGCTTTATTCCATGGTGATCAGACAAGATACATGGGATTATTTCAATCTTCTTGTATTTGTTGAGGCTTGCTTTGTGACCCACTATGTGGTCTATTTTGGAGAAGGTTCCATGAGGTGCTGAGAAGAAGGTAAATTCTTTTTTGTTTGGGTGTAAAGTTCTGTAAATGTCTGTTAGGTCCATTTGATTCATGACCTCTGTCAGAGACATTGTTTCTTTGTTTAATTTCTGTTTGGTTGACCTGTCCTTTGTTGAGAGTGGGGTGTTGAAGTCTCCCACTATTAATGTGTGTGGATCTATATGTGCTTTAAATTTTATCAATGTTTCTTTCACAAATGTGGGTGCCCTTGTATTTGGGGCATATATGTTCAGGATTGTGATGTCTTCCTGGTGGAATTTTCCCTTGATGAGTATGAAGTGTCCTTCCCCATCTCTTTTGATTAATTTTGGTTGAAAGTCTATTTTATCAGATATTAGAATGGCTACTCCTGCTTGCTTCTTGGGTCCGTTTGCTTGGAAAGTCGTCTTCCAACCCTTTACCCTCAGGTAATGTCTATCTTTGTGTCTTAGGTGTGTTTCTTGTATGCAACAGATTGCTGGGTTTTGTTTACGTATCCATTCTGTTAATCTGTGTCTTTTTATTGGAGAGTTGAGTCCATTGATGTTGAGAGAGATTAATGACCAGTGGCTGTTAGATCTCTTGATTTTGATGTTGGCTGTGGTCATCAGGTTGTGTGTTTGGTTGCTTTTTGTTTTACTGAAGTGAGGTTATTTATTTCCTGTGTTTTCTTGAATGTAGCTAGCTTTCTTGGGTTGTATTTTCCCTTCCAGTGTCTTCTGTAATGCTGGATTTGTTTGTAGGTATTGTTGAAATTTGTTTTTGTCATTGAATATCTTGTTTTCTCCATCTATGAGGACTGAGAGTTTTGCTGGGTATAGTAGCCTGGGCTGACATCTGTGTTCTCTTAGGGTCTGCATGATATCTGTCCAGGCCCTTCTGGCTTTCATAGTCTCTGTTGAAAAGTCAGGTGTGATTCTAATGGGTTTGCCATTATATGTTACTTGGCCTTTTTCCCTTGCAGCTTTTAGTATTTTTTCTTTGGTCTGTATACTTACTGTTTTGATTATTATGTGGCGGGAGGATTTTCTTTTCTGGTCAAATTTGCTGGGTGTTCTGTAGGCCTCATGTATTCTAATTGGCCTCTCCTTTAGCTTGGGGAAATTTTCTTCAATGATTTTGTTGAAAATATTTTCTGGGCCTTGGAGAAGGGAGTCTTCTTTTTCCTCTATACCTATTATTCTTAGGTTTTGTCTTTTCATATTGTCTTGCATTTCTTGGACGGTCTGTGTCAGGAATTTTTCAGATTTAACATTTTCTTTGACAGATACATCGATTTCTTCCATTGTATCTTCTACACCTGAGATTCTTTCTTCCATCTCTTGTAGTCTGTTGGTTATGCTTACCTCTGTAGTTCCTGTTTTCTTCCCTAGATTCTTCCTTTCCATTATTTCTTCCATTTGTGTTTTCTTTAATTTTTCCAATTCTATCTTCAGGTCTTGAGTTGTTTTGTTTACTTCCTTCACCTGTCTGATTGTACTTTCCTGTTTTTCTTTTAGTTCCTTCAACTCTGTTTCTTTCATTTCATTCAGTGTTTTAAGCATTTCCTTTCTAAAGGCCATAAACTGTTTGGCTGCAGCTTCCTCTATTTCTTTACGGATGGCAATATTCTGTTTGAGTTTATCTTCCTCTATGTCTTTACGAATCTTATTTGTTTCCTCTGTTATCATCTTCATGAGCATACTTGTTAGGTCATCTTCTTGGATTTCAGTTATGGTGGGGTGTCCAGGGCTACTTGCCCCTGGGTAACTGGGTTCTGGAGATGCCATATTGCTCTGTCTTTTGTTGCTTGAGCTTTTACGCTGGCCTCTACCCATTGTGTTATCTTAGGAGTTTGGGGTTATTTTCTGGTGGTTCCTGGGGATCCTGTGGGGGAGAGAATCCCCTTTGCAGAAAGCTGGATTTTCCTGAAGGATGTCTTCTCAGCTTTTTGGGTATAGTCCCTGGATGGCTGGTGTTTTTTCAGGAGTTACTCACCTCAGGGATATAGACCTGAGTGGTAACTGTGGTCTTTGTTAGTCGAGAGGGTTCTCCTCTCACCCAGGGAAGTCCTGAGGGCAGCTGCCCTGTTTCTGGGTTTCTTGTTGCAAATTTAATGATCAGCTGCTGTGACCCAGTTGGACATCAGGCGTGCCTCAACTGTTTGTGCTTGTGTCTGGAGCACAGCTGAGTGCTGGCGCCTCGGCCCCACTAGACTGCTAGACTTTTTCTAGGGAAGGATTGGGTGATTTAGATCAGTACAGTTTCCTTCCTTCCCCGTGGATTCTCTGGAGACACGGACTCCTAGTGTCTTTTTTTGCCCTGGCGCACACTGCTCAGTGTCCGCCAGCTGGCTGGCCACAGAAATTTGCCTGTGCCTGGAGCACAGCTGTGTGATGGCGGCTCAGTCTCTGCCAGCTGTCTGGTGCGCAGAAACTGCCTGTGTCTGCCTTTGTGGCTTTTGGGAGTCTGAGTGGCTCCCTAAGGTGGGTAATTTTCCGGGGACCTTTTCAGGTTGGGGGTGAGCTGAGTGCTCTGAGATCAGACCCGCTGTTTCTATCTCTGGCGGCGAATCAGGCGCACAAGCAGGCAGGGCTCTGTGCCGGAACCTGGGTCCCCGGCTCTGGCTCCGGGCTGGCTCCTGGGGTGCCCGTGGAACCCGCCCGAGTCTTTTCCAGGGGATGTCTGGGTGACCTAAGGCCGGTCCCAATCGTTTCCTGTACCCTGGGGTTATCTCTCGACTGAAAATTCCAGTCTCTGATAGTGTGGTGCCCAAGGTTCAGTCTGGGACCGTGACCAGAGACACTGGCTTGTGGCTCTGGGCTGGGGCTGGGGCTGGCGGCCGGCAGCCAAGCGTCTGGCGGAACCGGGATCTCTTCCGCGGTTTAGCCGGGTGAGTTAAAAGCTGATTGAATCCCCCACCGTGGGGTATCCTCTCACCTGGGAAACACAATGACTGTGTTTTATGGCCGAGAGTTCTGATTGCTGTTCACTGTGCTGATCCTGCTGTGTTGCTGCTCAGAATGAGAGTCCTCCCGGCGCCGCCATCTTGCCCCTCCCCGGCAAGTTTAATTTTACAGAGTTTAATTAGTTTTTTCTTTTGATGTTTTGTTTTTAAAGCCCATAATGTGGGGATTTAGAAGATTTCATAGTTCAGTTTTTTGTGGTGGTAAAGATGAGATGGAGGGGATTATTGATTTATGACAGAAATTGATAGGGTCGTCCAGAGTGATTGCTTCTGCGGGATCCTCTGCAACTGTTTCCCTCATCTGTTTCTTTACCATTTGGCTGTCACATGTTTGTCTACCCCGCCCCTCCGTTTTCTTTGTCTTTATCCTCATGATTTGACCCTGTGTGCCTGTCTGTAAAATTTCTCAATGGACTGGTTATCTTTTTGTTGTGATCTTCTGTTATCTTAGTTAGAACTTACTGTAAATGTCTTCTTTGCTTTTCTTATGTCCTTGCTGAACTTAATGATTTCCTATTGTGTGTTTATTTCTCTGTTATAGTTAAGCATGCTTAATAAATTACAGTCCCTACTTCCTTCACACT
Organism: Meriones unguiculatus; assembly: GCF_030254825.1. Classification (NCBI taxonomy): domain Eukaryota; kingdom Metazoa; phylum Chordata; class Mammalia; order Rodentia; family Muridae; genus Meriones; species Meriones unguiculatus. Next base: position 67,392,406 of record NC_083360.1, read on the forward strand.
AATACTTCTTTTTTATAATACAGTTTATTAAACTATATTTCATGTAATTTATTTTGTAAGTTATTTAGATGAATTGTGTTAATGTTAGGTCAGTAGAAAAGTTTAGCTATTTTTTTTCTCATGAAATATTTCTAAATCCAGCATTTCAGGCTATTGTATTGGCTCACAAGGATTTGCTCCTCTTGAGGCTTGTGGTAGAAAGGTTTTTTCTTTAACAAATCCCAAACCAAGCCAAACCACCAAATCAAAACAAACCAAACCAAGCCAAACCAAGCCAAACCAAACCAAACCAAACCAAACCAAACCAAACCAACCAAACTAACAAACAAATGAAGCAGGGAAGAGTGAACAAAAAACAAAGTTTTTTTTCTCTTGTAATTATTTTGGTTTCATTCTGTTGCTTTTTAGCTACTGATTTCACACTTAACTTACTCTGCTTGGTATTTGCCAGTGATGTCTTCAGTAGGACAGACTGGATTAGGTACTCTCCACAGTGTTCATTGACATATATTTTCCTTGGATACATGTTGTGACGCCATGGTTTCTACATCCTCTTCAATAAACGTTTTTGTTCTCTTATTTTTCTAGGATTTTCCTGTCAAATTGGTCATTATTGGATTTGCTCTAATACTTCTACAGGCTCCAGCAAGCCAGCAGAAGCCAGTATTAAACCTAGGTAAATAAATACAGAGAACTCTGTAAATATATGTGCTGGCAGCTGTCCCTAGAGCAGTGTATCATGCTCCTTCACATATTTTGAGTTTCTAGTTTGTGTTGTTCCTAGTTGCTACCAAGTAGATGTTCTTAGCTTATACCTATGCATTTCTATATCTCATAATTTGCCCAGAATTTTTCATGCACTTTAGGTTTTGATAGAAATGGTAGTACAATGCCATTTAAAAATATATACACAGGCACTTTCTTTTTCATAATTATATACCAAAATGAGAGTAATATAAGACCCTTGGAAGAAGTTAAGTGTGTGTTTCTCAGATTGTATTTGTTTTAAGATTCTATTTTGTGCCAGATGGCTCAGCGGGTAAAGGCACTTGCAGTCATTCCTGAGAGGCTGAGTTTAATCCCCAGAACTCACATGCTGAGAGCAGAGAACTGATCCCATGAGTTGTCCTCTGACCTCTAGACACACACACACACACACACACACACACACACACACACAAACACACACACTGCAATAAAAATGACGTTTATAATTGGTGCTACACTGAATAAATTGTAATGTTTTTTTTTAACTTAGAGAAGTTAGATGAATGGTGATATTCTTTTAATTGTCTAATACTGATTTAAAGGAAAGTAAAGGCACATTGAGAGGTAAGTAAAATGTGCTAGTTATAAAAGAGTACAAGAGTCAAGTTTCTCCCTCCCACTGATGGCACAGTGGGAGACATCACTCAATTTAAAGATATATCTTTAAATTTTGCTCTTTTTCTTTATGTTGTCTAACTTTGCTTGGTCCAGTACCAAGTGTGTGTTAATAAGGACCTGAAAATTAAAATGCCTTAGATCAAATTTTTTAGTGCCTTCTCCTCTGGGGCATTAATTTGTCAGTATGTTGGGAGTGAATTGCTTGACAATGGTCTCAGCACGTGAAGGAGACCTAGTTTCTAGGACTACTTTTGCCTCAAGTTCATTGTCTGCTCGTCCCTGGTCCCGTTTGGATCAACTTTTCTCCAACATTGCACATGGCATCTCCTGGAAGCAGTGTGCACCAGGCTGTTCCCTCTGCTGCCTTCACAGAGTTTTACTGTGGTACAGTTTACATATAAGATTTACCATTGAAGGTGTACAATAAGGTATTTTCAAAGTTATTGTTCTGTACAGCCAGTGATATAATCTAGCCTCAGAATTTTTTTTTAATCACCACTGCCTTCTTAATTTCTTGTGTATAATGCTATAATTATCATTTCCAGTTGTAGCCCTTGGGAAAACATTACTCTGTCTTTGAAAAAAGAAATGCCTTGAGGCTGGAGTTAAGAGCACTGGCTACTTTTTGAGAAGACCTCGGTTTGGTTCCCATCTCTCGATATGACAGCCTAACAGCTGTCTGTAATGCCACAGGATCCTGTGTCCTCTTCTGACCTTTTCTGGCACTGCATGCATGTGGTGCACAGACATAAATGCAAGCAAAACATACACACACACACACACACACACACACACACACACATATATATATATAAAATTAAAACAACAATGACAAATATATTTACTGTTATATTTGTATGTGTGCGCACACACACACACGCGTGCGTGCACACACACACACACACACACACACACAGGGCATTACATGCATGGAGAGGTCAGATGACAGAGTACATTCTCTCCTTTCCCTTTACACTTCCAGGGCTTAAACTGACAAGTCAGGTTGTCAGGGCTCATAGGTCCAGAACTTTAACCGTTGACCCACCTCACTGGCCCTAAAGTCTTTTGTCTCTGTAGATTTGTCTTTTTATATAAATGGATTGTATTTGTTTTATTGAGAAAATAATTCAAAGCCCTAGAGAACCTGCATTTCCAATTCTGAAGCTGCAAACGTATGTTTTGGCTCACGCACAGTAGAAAAATGACACAGGACCAAGCAAATGCTTTGAGCATCTGTTAGCTAGCAGATTGCTTTCCCTTGTAAATCAGTGCCTGTTTTGAGGTTATCTTGGTTAAGGGAATAAACCACACTGAAAATTGTTGAGACAGTCTGCCATTTGAAACCTCTTAGTATATTGGGAAACTATTTAGTTTTCAAAGTAATATATGATCAAGAGGCTGTCAATCATTTCAAATTCAAAATGCAAGCATTAATATTACATACTATATACTTAATAATACTAGACTTGATTATAAATAATAGCTTATAAGAACATCTGGGAAATTTATAACATAAAACTCAATGTGTTCCTTGTGTTTCCTGTGTTTTACTAAAAAAGTATTAGATTTTTCTAATACCTTATAGACTACTATGGGTTAAGGCCAATATTTAGAGAAAATATCCTACAGTAACATGTGTTTGTACTTCCGCTCATGTTAAGGTTGGCTTCCAAGTCATTCAAAGCAAAATACTGTCAACACATTGATATGACTCAATGCCCAGAGGTTTTTTTTTTTTTTCTTGGTGTAGTGGGGAAATTAAATTACTTGATTACTTTGCTCTGAAGCCTATGAATAACATCTTTAAGTAAATCAAAGTTTACTCAGTAACCTTGAAAAATGTAGTAAGAACATAAAGTCTACTTATATCCTAACTCATTCCGTTACTAGTCTCTAGGAGATCTTGTGCTTGGCCAACTCCCTGTGCATTGGTATGCATGCCAGCATGAAAAGGAGCCACTTACTGCAAAGGGTTTCCTGGGTGGGTGGCTTTGGGACTACAGTGATTCACTTCTTAGCAGTCTAACTGACAGGCAGCCCTCCTTCACCTTGCTGTTCACCTAAGCATCTTCTAATAATCTTTTTGGCTTGTTTTTGAAGAAGCACATGTGCTGCCCTGGTTATTCACTGATCAGGGACTTTTGTGCTCTTGGTTGTTAATAGGAGCTGCGAAGTTATAAAGGACAAATGTTTAATTGTATTTTAAAACGTTTATAGTGACCAACAAATAAAGTTGATTTATAGATAAATCGCGTATATAAATGCATAACATGTGTCATGAATATCAATTGCTTTTTAAAAACATGCAGGAAGCTTTTATTCACCCTAGCTGTGTCTGAGCTGGTAAGGGTAAGAAAAACTCTATTGCACTCATAAAAGAGTATTCTGTATCACTGGTGATAATTAAAAAAAAATGTGACTTCTTATTTTGATAATTAGCTTTGAAGCTCCTCTCCCTTGCCGAGGATCAGAGAATCCCAAAGGCATCCCTGCTGCTTGTGGTGCCTCTGCTGCAGATACTATCATCCACCGCCTTGGAAGACTGTCTGGCCATGGGCGAGGAAGGTCCCTCCAGGCAGCAGTTGGCTCTGAACGTTTTGGAACTGCTACAGAGGGAATGTTGTGGAGATGACCACCACATGGTAATGAGTTCTTCCTTATTTCTTTTCAGGGTCCAGGTGTCTTTCCTGTCATCTCTTGATGAAATTTCTCTTTAGGTGTAAGCTCATTGCACTTTTTGGATTTGTCAGGCATAGTGTGGGATATGTTATACGTCTGGACTCTGAAGGGAGCTATGGTCAATAATTTCTAGAAATGCTGTAGGATCTTTCTTCCTTTTTGAGGTTCCAGTATATATTAGCTGCTAATGGTATTAGGTAGTCTTGAGAAAAATAAATGAAATCTGTTTATTCTAGCACTCTCTCTCTCTCTGTTATTCTCTCTCTCTAGTCTGTTTTATACACTTTATACGTATGCAGGTGGGTTTCCACAGAAGCCAGAAGAGGGCTTCAGATCCCTTAGAGCTGTAATTTACAGGTGGTTGTGGGGCACTTGCTGTGGGTCCAGTCCCTTGATGTGGGTCTGCTCCCCTGCAAGAGCGCAAGTTCTCTTAACTACTGAGCCCTCCCTCTTCCCTCTGTAGGGCTTCTTTAACATGGGGTCTTTCATTCTCAAGAGACCATTAATGTATATCCAACATTTTGCCAGCTGGGGTCTCTCCCAGGTAGGGAATGTTCCTCATAGACTTGAAGTTCTGGGGTTAGTATAAAATTTATATGGTTGGCTTGTAATGTTAGGTTCCAGGCCAGTGGCTCTTGCCGTCTTTATGTCTGACCATATTTTCCTGCCTCAAGTGGAAGACAACAGCCTTGTCACATGCTTTTTTTCTGTCTTTGAAGACTGTATGGCCATGGTCCCTTCAGGTAGCAGTTGGCTCTGAATCTTTTGGTTCTACACTGGAAATGATAGCCCTGTTTACTCCATTCTGTGTTCTCCCTCTCCCCTCTTTTTCTCATTTTCTCTTATTTTAAAACTGTGTGTATGTGTGTCCAAACACAACTGAACATTTGTGGAGGTCAGATGACGGCTTTCAGTACTCAGCTCTGTACCTCTGTCCTATGCATAGATCCCAGACATTGAGCCCAGGTCTGCAGGCTTGGCAACAAGTGCTTTTACCCACTGCACCTCATCATTGGCCCGTTAGTCTCCCTTTCCTGTGACACTAGCTTAAGACACTAGTATATTTTTGTCAGGCCTGTCTTCTTTTTACACAGTGGCTTGGTAAAATGTATTAATTCTCAGCTTCCCTCTTAGGGGTTGGGGTGAGGGTTAAGTAAGATAAAGCCAGAAAAGCATCTAAAGCCTCTGTGGAGGGGTCACTGCAAAGACAAGCTGGAATGTGCTTGTTGCTTCATCTGGAAAAAGAGAGATCCCTTTAGTCATGCATTGTTAGGGTTACGGTCTAGTCATCATTATTCCTTAAATGAGAATGTATTGGAAATAAATTAAATGTGTATTACAGCTTCCTAAATCCAGATTGTTACACTATAATTCTAATTCTTGAACTACATATTTGACTTAACAGTAAGATCAGGAAATTCTAGAGTTCTAAGTAGGCTGGGAAGAATCTAGTAACTTTTTTTTTTTTTTATCTCTTCCCTCCTAACTTGCCATATAGCACAGTGATAGGATCCTGGGTGGGCCCAGGGCTGGGGGCCAGTGCTACAGCCCAGGCAGGATGTACTTTGAATTGTGTACCTTTAAATCACAAGTGTTATTTACTGAGGCTCGCCCTAACTCTAATACCTAAGGACTCAGCTTCCTGTTTGCTCAGGTGTGTGTGTATCTTATCATCAGTGTCGGTAGCTGCACTTTCTCTTTAGCAGCTGTTGGTGAGGAGGGAGGAGGAAGGGCTGCTGTTGATGCTGTAAATATCCTCTTCATGGTGCTGTGCTGTTTGTTGAGGTGGTGAGTAGACATCTATCACTGTTTTCTAAAAAATTGAAGCCACATTTTACTGTGCAATTCTCTTCCCCAGGTACTTGTGTGCGCCCTGTATTCCAAACACACCTGTCGACTCGGCTTGAGTCACACTCACCAAGTCTCTTTGGTATCACACACACTGCTCGTTCGTGTCCTCTGGATGCACCGCCTGTTCTTCCAGACACAGCTGAATGTTCTCAAGTCTTCAAGTCCCAGCATTTGTTTTATTTACCTAGTGCAAAAAATAGTGCATGCTAATGTAGAGGGTTCCATGTTTGTGCCTTCAGCTCTGTGTGGAGCTCACCGAGAGAGGATAGTGGCTCTTCCCTCAGCAGTCATTGAGCGTCTTGTATTTTCCATCCTAAGTGTATCTGCTTTATATTTCTCAGATGAGCATAGCAAAAGGTTTTAGTTAAAAATATTTTAGTCAAGTCATGTGGTGTTGGCAGCACTCACCTTTAATCCCAGTACTCCGGAGGCAGAGGCAGGGGGATCTCTGAGTTTAAGGCCAGCCTGGTTTACAGAGTGAGTTCTAGGACAGCTAGGGCTATACAGAGAAACCCTGTCTCAACCTCCCGCCCCCCAAAAAGCCAGTTGTCTTCTTTCCCTCATACTGAAAGAACATCTTAACTTATTCATCTTTTCATCCCAAATACCTGGTTTGGAGTTTTGTTTTGTTTGTAGAAGATGTGCACCTTGTAAGACTAGGCCATTTCCTGTTGGTGTTTTACAGAAAGCTCCCATGAAAAGCATGGGTTTGTTGTTTTCAGTGATTTTTCTTGGTGATTCTGACTCAGTGTTTGATTACAACTAGAGCTGTTCTTCGGAAGTACAGTGTGTAGGTAAATACCTTACCATGCAGAGCTGTAATGGTCTTGTCACTTCTGAAGACTGAGAACCGTGAAATAAAACAAGCCCTGACATCTTTCCATCCCCAAGGTATAAAAAATGCAGTGCTGTAAACATGATATATTCATGCTTTAAAAATTAGCATTTTTTATAGTGTATGGAAAACACGATCCTTTTTTATATTTGGCTATTAACTGTGGTATTTGAAAGCACCTGTTGTAATCCCAGGTTAAAAAACAATCATCAACTCTATAAACTATAAATCTATAAACTCTAAAGTGTTTGAAAATCCTCCCAAGAGAATGGAGAATAAAAGAAAGTGTTGATGTACAGAATATTAAGGCCAATAATGAGAAAAATTTGAGTACGACAAAGCACAAGTAATTATTGACTAGTAAAGGTACTTAGTTTTTCCCTGAAGCATGTTATGAGAGTAACTGTAAAGAACCTTTACTACTCTCAGATAAAGAGGCAGTCTGTCTCCTGTGCCTCTTTTAACAGCAACAAACATTGCCCCAGAGGGCAGTGAAGGTACCACTGAACAGAGCCCCACAGTGGATGGGTGTGGAGCTGTGGTATCACACAGAGTACCTGCAGGTAAGATAGTTCTGAGGAACTTTTAGGGGGAAGGGGAATGAAAGTGGCTTGATGGAATGAAGTGGATGAGATTTACAGCTGAAGTTCAGATGACAAATATAATTTCTATAAAACTGCTCTAGTCAACAGGAAGATTAGGATAGCTTGACTCAACTAATATCTACTGCCAGCTTTTGTGTGTGTGTTTATGTGTAAATATAGTATTCTGGGCCCTGTTGATCAAACAGTACCATATAGGCTTTATTTGGAATCGTAGGAAGTAGCATATTTGGAACTTTTGTTCTTAATTTAAGAGTCAAGAAATTTTCAGTCAGTTGTTATTACCTCACTTAGAGCTAAAATTAAGGCTTACTGTGTATGTGTGGTATGAGGAACTCCCATGTCTTTTTAAAAAATATTTTTTTCTATTATTATTATGTATTAAAATGTATTCATTTGAGCAACAGAACCAAAAAATCTGGGCACAGGGGTCTTTTCTGAGACTGATATTCCAAACAAGGAGATAACTTAGAACCCCTGCACAGAAAGTAGCTCATGGCAGCTCAGTGTCCAAGAGGGTACCCCAATAATAGGAACAGGGACCTTCTCTGACATGAACTCAGTGGCTGGCTCTTTGATCACCTCCACCTGAGTGGGGAGCTGCCTTACCAGGCCACAGAGGAAGACAAAGAAGCCAATCATCATGAGACCTGACAGACTAAGGTCAGATGGAAGGGGAGGAGTACCTACTTGGGGAGGAGCATGGGAGAAGAAGAGGGAGGAAGGGTGGGATTGGGAGGGGATGGAGGAGGATGCTACAGCTGGGATACAAAGTGAATAAACTGTAATTAATAAACATAAAAATAAAAAAATTAAAAAAATGTATTCACTTTGTCTCTTGGCTGTAACTCCCTCCCTCATCTCCTCCCAGTCCCACTTTCTCTTCCTCTTCCTCCACCACCCCCTCCCCTTGTTCACTGATAATGGAGGTCCTCTTCCCCTACTATCTGACCCTAACCTATCAGGTCTCATCAGGACTGTCTGGACCTTCTTTCTCTGTGGCCTAGAAAGGCCATCTCACCAGGAGGAGGCAGTCGAAGAGCAGGCAACCAAGTTCATGTTAGAGACTGCCCTGCTCAACTCAGGAGGGAACCTGCATGGAGACTGAGCTGCTCATGGACTATCTCTAAGCAGGGGTTCTAGGTCCTCTCCAGGCATGGTATTTGGTTGATTCATCAGTCTCTGCAGGACCCCCTGGGCTCAGAATTTTTGGCTTTGTTGGTCTCCTTGTGGAGTTCCTATCTCCTCCAGCCCTTTCTATCTCCTCCTTCTTCTATAAGTTTTTCTGCACTCTGCCCAAAGTTTGGGTATGAGTCTCAGCATCTGCCTCGATATCCTGCTGGGTAGAGTCTTTCAGAGGCCCTCTGTAGAAGGCTCCTGTCCTGTTCTCTGTCTTCTTTTACTTCTGTTGTCTATCCTGTTTGCCTTTTTGAATGAGGATTAAGCCTCTTTCCTAGGGTCTTCCTTGTTGTTTAGCTTCTTTAGGACTGTAGATTTTAGTATGTTTATCCTATATTATATCCACTTATAAGTGAGTATATACCATGTATGTCTTTCTGCTTCTGGGATACCTCACTCAGGATGATCTTTTCTAGTTCCCACCATTTGCCTGCAAATTTCATGATTTCCTTGTTTTTATTTGCTGAGTAGTATTTCATTGTGTAAATGCACAACAGTTTCTGTATCCATTCTTTGGCTGAGGGACATCTAGGTTGTTTCTAGCTTCTGGCTATTGTAAATAAAGTTGCTATGAACATAGTTGAGCAACTGTCCTTTTTGTATGGTTGAGCATCTTTCAGATATATGGCCAGGAGAAACTCCCGTTTCTTACAGTGACTATAAAATAGATGCTCATCACTATTGCGAGTCATTGTTGCCTTTCCCCCGACCCTGTTTTCAGCTGCATGGCTTTCAACTAGTGTTTGAATTTCGCTGGGCCCTGAAAAAATGAGTAGCAAAGCATCATGCTGTTCATAGGGTTGGAGATTACATTCTATCCTCTGTTTTAGGTGTATTTCACACCATACCTTGTGAGGTAGTTTATTTAAGAGTTAACTGAGTACAGGGAATCATAAGAAAGAAGGGGAGTTAGTCTGTTGGGGAAAGGATAGGAGCTCCACAAGGACCAAATATATCTGGGCACAGGGTCTTTTCTGAGACTGACATTCAACCAAGGACCATGTATGGATATAACCTAGAACCTCCACTCAGATGTAGCCTGTGGTAGCTCAGTAACCAATTGGTTTCCCAAAGTGAGGGAACAAGGACCATTTCTAACAGGAACTCAATGACTGGCTCTTTGGTCTCCCCACCCCCGAAGGGAGGAGCAGTCCTGTTAGGCCACAGAGGAGGGCTTTGCAGCCAGTCCTGAAGATACCTGATAAAAAAGGATCAGATGAATGGGGAGGAGGTCCCCCCTATCAGTGGACTTGGAAAGGCGCACGGTGGAGATGAGGGAGGGAGGGAGGGACTGGGAGGGAATGAGGGATCGGGACATGGCTGGGATACAGAGTTAATAAAATGTAACTGATAAAAAAATAATAATAATAAAAGAAAAAAAAAGAGTTAACTGAGGCACAGAGAAGGAACTAGCTTGCCAAAGGTCATGCTTTGGGAACCCCCCTTTAGATTTATTTATATGTATGAGGGCCTTTGCCTACCTTTTAATAGTTTATTGGAACGAAGTTCACATCATAATGTGTACAGGTCAGATACACAATTTAGGGTCTTTGCATTTGTTCAGGCGTGCATATCTCTCACTGCAACAAACCTAAGAATGTCTATTAGTATTATCTCAACAGCTACACCTCATGTAACTTGCCCTCCCTCCTTAGCTGGTGCAACCGCTAACCTACTCTCTAGGGGGAAGTTGTCTGCTTTGGACCCTTCATAAAGATGGGTTCACAAAGTGAGTGGCCCTTTGGCCCTTTGTACTGGCTTTCTTTCTTTTTCCTCCTGAGACAAGGTTTATTTGAGTAGTCCTGGCTATCCTGGAACTCACTCAGTAGACCAGGCTAGCCTCAAATTTACAGAGGCCTGCCTCTGCCTCCAGAGTGTTCTGATTAGAAGTGTGTTTCAGTTTTTTCCCAGTAGTGTGGCAGAACAGTGTTTTGTTTCTCTTACTCTGTGGGTGAACTTCAGGCTATTTTCACATTTTTTGTTACTGTGAATATGTTGTGATGGACATTTATATACAAATTTTTATGTTGTATGTGCTTTTATTTCTCTTGTAGACTTTTATTTATGTTTATGTGCTTTTATTTGTCTTGTAGACTCATGGGGTCATACATTAATGCTGGGTAACTGAGAAATTTCCATTACATTATGTGAGGAGTCCAGTTTTTCTTCATCCTTGCTAACTGCTTTTCTTCTGATTTTAGTTGTCCTAGTGATTGGGAAGAGATATTTATCTGCAAGCATCTTCTCCTCCCTCTCTCTTTTTTTTCCTCATCTCCCCTCCCCTCCCTTCCAATTCCCTCCCTTTCTTCTCTCTCTTCTGTGTGTTGCTTGGGATGAACTTCCTGGCCTCTCACATGGTGTGTAGATAGTCCATCCACCACTGACTTGTGTCCCAGTCCTAAAGCTGTTCTTGAAACACTCATGTCCACATCAGGAGATGAGAGAGACCATGTGTGGTCCAGCCACATGTGCTGTGAAGGATGGAATTGAATTTCAGATTTCAGCTCTTTAACTCTAGAGCCTAGAATGTGTTACTTCCATCTATCCCTTCTCTTTCTCTCCCTCCCTCCACTAGTTTATCTTTGTGCCGAATTTAGGAGGAAATAGTATTAGTGTTTGGGTAGATGCATGGTAAAGAATGTGGAAAATTATCACTGAGTTGAAATGAACTGGTTTCTTAAGAGCTTTTGTTTGAAAATTAGGGATGAGCCTAGATCTTTGAGTATGCTATGAGTTATTTGATAACTAATTATTCCCATGTTTCTCAACTCTCGTCTAGATTGCTCTTAGGAACACAGGGCTGGAAAAAAAGACACTTTCTGGTTTTGTTTTTGGGTTTGGAGATAGCTTTCCTGTGTATCTCTGGTTGTAAAGACCAGGCTGGCCTCGAACTCACAGAGATTCCTCTGCCTCTGTCTCCTAAGTTCTGAGTTTTCATGTCATCATGCTTTTGTCTGTTAAGTCTCTTGTAGTCAGTGTCTTCACTGTAAACAAAACTTGAATCTACCTGTGTTCATAGACCTCTTCAGCTCCACGAAGACTATCAAATGTCTGACTTTTCAAACAGTTTAAACTTAAGATACCCAAACATTTGTAGAAAAACTCTTTCAAACTAGATATTCCTAAATCTTTTATAAAAACTGACAATACATTTCACAACTATCTAATACATATTTAACGATTTCAATTTTATGTGTACCAGTCTTTTGACTGCATGTAGGTCTGTTTATCACATATGTGCCAGCGGAAGCTAGAAGAGGGTATCAGATCCCTGAAACTGGAGTTATGGATAGTTTTGAGACCTGGGCCCTTTATAAAATCAGCCAGTGGTCTGTGTTGGGCCATCTCTTTAGCCCTTCAGATAAATGTTTTATTCGTTTACTTTTTGAGTTCTTGTGTTTTTTCTATTGTTGTGTGTGTGTTCTAGTTCTAGAACTAGACAGGTTCTAGTTATTTATTTAAGTGCAGTTTTAGTTCTAGTTCTAGAACTAGATAGGTTCTAGTTATTTATTTAAGTGCAGTTTTTCCCTGTGGTTTCTGTTCTTTATTGTTTTATGTTATGCTATAGTGCACATAGTAAAAATTATTTTATTTTTTACTTTTTCTTCTGAAAGGCAGAATGTGCCAGCCCTTTCATCTGTTTTCTCTCAGGGTAGGGAAACCCTTGATGACACCTTTCCCCTGACAGTATGGCAGTAGCAGCTGTCACTCAATGGAGCAAGGGGATTTTACTGTGATGTATTATTTAACATTTTGCCTTCCTAGTGCTGTACTGCCTTTAAGCAAGCAAGCAAACTAAAGCAAGAAAGAGATAATACTTCAAGTGACATGGAATTACTTTTGTCTTTCTTGTTTACTTATGTCAGAGTAATGTTCCTACTTTGGACTCAACTCATGGTTCACATTGATTTCCAGTTATTTTCTTTTTCTACTCATACCAACTGGTCTTATTTTTCTTTCCCCAAGATGACAGGAATAATATTTTCCCATATTAGCAATTTCAGGCTTTGTACTAGGTGCTTTATTAGATCTTAGATGGTCTTGTATCTGTCTCACATATCTTGATAAGAAGTTAGTTTTCTTTTAAATTGTACAAATGCGCAAAGTAAGGTTTAGAGAAATTGTATGGTATCAATAGTTGGGTTGGTTTTCCTGAAGAGCAAGTCTTTTCAAGTCTTCTGTGTCTCAAGTCTAGTGTTGGTTGTCATTAGTATAAAGGACTTGGCCGTAGTCATTAATAAATTTCATCTTCTTGTGAACAATATTTTTAATGAGACAAAGGTATATAAAGTTAGATATTAAGCTTAAGTTTTGTAAAGTTTTGAAATACTAATACATTCACATGGTTCAATGGTATGGTATATGGTATATGGTGAGAGGTCTCTTGTTCTCTTTTTCTCTGTGATTTCTAGTAGTCCCATTTTTACACTTTCAAATGGAACATTTTGCATAGTAGTTACCAGTTTCTTATACTATTCTAGAGTACACTACGCTACACTGCACTGCACCACACTGCACCGTACCACCCTGCACCACACTGCACCGTACCACACTGCACCACACTGCACCGTACCACCCTGCACCACACTGCACCGTACCACACTGCACCACACTGCACCGCACCACACTGCACTGCACCACACTGCACTGCACCACACTGCACCACACTGCACCACACTGCACCACACTGCACCACACTGCACTGCACCACACTGCACTGCACCACACTGCACCACACTGCACCACACTGCACCACACTGCACCGCACCACACTGCACCACACTGCACCGCACCACACTGCACCACACTGCACCACACTGCACCACACTGCACTGCACCACACTGCACTGCACCACACTGCACTGTACCACACTGCACCACACTGCACCGCACCACATTACTTCACACTGCACCGTACCACACTGCACTACACTACACCGTACCACACTGCACCACACTGCACTGTACCACACTGCACCACACTGCATTGCACCACACTGCACGCCACCACACTGCATTGTACCACACTGCACCACACTGCACCGCACCACACTGCACCACACTGCACCGCACCACACTGCACCACACTGCACCGCACCACACTGCACCACACTGCACTGCACCACACTGCACCGCACCACATTGCATCACACTGCACTGTACCACACTGCACTGTACCACACTGCACCGTACCACACTGCACCGTACCACACTGCACTACACTACACCGTACCACACTGCACCGTACCACACTGCACCACACTGCACCGTACCACCCTGCACCACACTGCACCGTACCACACTGCACCACACTGCACCGTACCACACTGCACCGTACCACCCTGCACCACACTGCACCGCACCACACTGCACTGCACCACACTGCACTGCACCACACTGCACCACACTGCACCGTACCACCCTGCACCACACTGCACCGTACCACACTGCACCGTACCACACTGCACCACACTGCACCGTACCACCCTGCACCACACTGCACCGTACCACACTGCACTGCACCACACTGCACCGTACCACCCTGCACCGTACCACACTGCACTACACTACACCGCACCACACTGCACCGTACCACACTGCACCGTACCACACTGCACCGTACCACACTGCACCGTACCACACTGCACCGTACCACACTGCACCGCACCACACTGCACCACACTGCACCGCACCACACTGCACTGTGCTACACTACACATATCCCCCTTCTCCTCATCTTCTTTTGAAAAAAAATTGATAGCATTTTATGTAAACTGTTTTTATCTCTTAGATTTTCACTTGGGGAATATTTGTATGTTAGTTATTAGTATGGCTGTAACTTCCACATTTGTTTTCAGAGTATGTATATATATATATACATACTCATATATATATATACATACTCATATATATATACATACTCATATATATACATACTCATATATATATACATACTCATATATATATATACATACTCATATATATATACATACTCATATATATATACATATATATATATATATTTTTTTTTTTCCCCCAAGACAGGGTTTCTCTGTGTAGCTTTGGCTGCCCTGGACTTGCTTTGTAGATCAGACTGGCTTCAAACTCAAAGAGATCCACCTGCCTCTGCTTTCCCAAGTTCCGGGGTTACAGGTGTGTGCCACAGTGCCTAGCTTTTAGAGTACTATGTAATTTTCAAATTTGGTAGTCACTCCTTGGCATATGCTCAGGAGAATTGTGTATATTGTGTCACAGATGTTTGTAGAAGTGCATTATCTGTAATTGCCTCCCAGAGTGGAAATGGCTCAACTACCCCTCTATCTAATTGATGGATAGACAAGAGTAAATGTATACATATGATGCAGTGCTATTTGGAACCTCCCCTCCCCCCAAATAAACAAAATGTACTGACATAAGGTATGACATGAACAAACATGCTTAGGGAAGGTCACAAAATGTGTGGTGTTTGTTATATAAAACCTGTCATAAAAGATACAAAATTAGGTGGTTTTTATCATGTAAAATAACCAGAATAGAAATAAAATACCAGTGGGTGGTTTCCAGGGACTGCGACTATGTTAGGCTGTTGAGGCTTCCCCTGTGGAGTGATGAAAATGTCATAAAGGTAGGCACTGGAAATGGTTACAAAACTCTATGAATTACTGACATCCACTAAGTCATAAACTTTAAAAGAGCTCATATTATAACACTTAGCTTTTCCATCCTTTCAATGGTTATTTTTATACTTAACTCACCCTCTGATAATAGGTTCTAATTTCTTTCATCTCCGCTGTGAAATTTGAAAGACTCTTTTGGCAGACAGTGCCAAGTTTCTGTAGTGCCCGTGGCTTCTCCTGAGCCATTTCTGCTCAGGCAGCGCTGTACAGTTTTGTGTACTCCCTGGACTGGACAGCACTAGCACACTTACCTGAGGAGCCTTTTCTCACATTTGCTGGAAAGCAGCACCATCTCTCGGTCTTGTTAAGCTTAGAGCTGGTGGCTACGTTTTATTGCAGAAGTTATTCACAATTACTAATGAATTACTGGGCTCAAGCTGAACCAATTCTCTTAGCGTTCACACATTGTCTGTTACCAGTGTGAACTGTCCTGTGCCCAAGTCTGCCGTCTGCCCTGGACGGCCACTTACCAGGGCCTGGAGCTGGGCAAATGAAATGCGGTCTCTACTTCTCTTTGCTGATCACTTTGAGGTTTTTAAAAGTGGGAATAGATTTTTGCAAACTATGTTGCCCCTGGATCGTGTATATTGATCCATTTCCCATATCTTTCTTATTTGGGAATGAATAGTAACTAGAATAAATTCTGTGCTAAAGTGTTTTCAGGTTCTATGGAACAATGCTTTTCTCTTTGTCTAATTCTGTTATCTCACATGTGGGTGGAGAGTTATTTGGCAGCACCTCTAAGTGTGTATTTATTTTGTTGGAGGGAATGATTTCGGTAATGAATTATAAAATAAGTGAATGTCAGACATATGAATATTTTTCTGACACATGCTCACCTCATTTTTTAAAAAATGTCTTCTTGTGTCTGTTTTTCAGATCTCCTGCAGGCTTACTTTTCCTGTAAGCAGCAGGTATGGCTCAATCTTCACAGCCTGGAGGATTCTTGAAGTAATTGGAGAAGAGTCTGCAGCCGGTGACTGGCTGGCTGCAGTGGAGTCCTTGCTCCCTGTTGCTACAGTGATTCCTCCACATGTTTTCTTGCTGCTGGCTCACCTGCTTGTTGAAGATGCAGGGCAGAATCTTCAGCAGATACTGAAGGTCACCACACAGTTAGCCCAAGCAGATTCCTCCCAGGTAAAGAAAGAATATGGAACAGTAATGGGAGAAAAGCTTAGTATTTACAATTATAGATTATTTTTAGTTTGTGAATTATTTATGAGGTTTTGAATTATGAAAAATATCTCTTTCCAGTTTCGTTACACTCTTTTTACCCTGAGTTGATGAACATTTTTTTTAAATTAAAACTGTGTTTTGCCAGGAAATCTGAATTCAGGACATTTTATTTTGCTTTTTACAAGGATTCCATGGTGGTTTTCTTTTACTTTTTTTTTTTTTTTTAAGTTCTAACAATGACCTATGGTGACCCA
Organism: Meriones unguiculatus; assembly: GCF_030254825.1. Classification (NCBI taxonomy): domain Eukaryota; kingdom Metazoa; phylum Chordata; class Mammalia; order Rodentia; family Muridae; genus Meriones; species Meriones unguiculatus. The sequence continues at coordinate 67,409,045 of NC_083360.1, forward strand.
GCTTAATCAGTTCATGATAGATTCCTTACAGTTTGATCCTGTCTTCACTAAGTCACTTTATAAACAAAAACATTGTATCCTTATTCTGTGTGGTACTGCTCTGCAGACAAGAATGTTAGGATAAACAGTTGTCTTCCTGTCTGCATGAAGCTTGAGTGGAACAAGCAGTCAGACATAAATAAGACTTCCCTCCCTCCTTTAAAAATAGAAATAAGTTCAACACAGTGGTTTTTTTTATTTTATTTTTTTTTATTTTTCTACTGGTTAGACTCTCTAGAATGTTTTCTGTGAAAGAAGGGTTTCCTGACCTGGCAGGCATGGCCTTATTTTATATTCTGTTTATTGGTGTCTGTGGTTAGGTTTTCTTTCAGGCACAGCGAAGAAAAATTTCACCTTTCAATACAAAATTATGTGATCCTAGTTGGAAACATTAAGTGTTGTTGGTGAAAACATTTTGATGGGAAGTTACATGTTTGGAGTTTCTCATTCTTTCAGCTTGTCATGCTCATTTGTTTTTATCAGCTAACCTGTAGTGTATGCAAAGTACCTTTATTATATTGTGTATACATAGTATAAATTATTTCATGTTGCTTCTAGTCTAGTTCTCTGATATTTTCTAGTGACCCCCGCTCATAACCAGTGTTTTCATCAGTGTTAATATGTTGTAGGTTAGTCTTTTTAGATTAGTTAAAATGTAGTTGGCAAAGAAAAATCCCTTGAAATAATTCAGTGGTCTGTCTTGATCTGTATACACTTCTGGCACAGTGTAAGCACACATACCCCCCCACCCCCCATGTATGTCTTTTTTTTTTATTCACTCAGTGAGTTTCTTTGGGAAATTACTAATCTTAAATTGTTATTAACAGTTTCTATTGGACTACTAGTTAGGTCAGTCTTGGCCTAAGTACTATATAAAGAACTATATAAGAAAGTTTCTTATATAGTACTTTATATATATAAAGTACTATATAAGAAAGGCACAGTTTCTTTTCTTTTCTTTGGAATTATGTAGAAGACTTACGGGGTTTCACTTTATATTCATAGTCCAAAAGGAATCGAGAAGCAGAAGTTGCTTAGGTTTTTCTTGCTTGGTTCATATGTCCATAATACACCAAATATGATGATAGCATAATGAAACATTTTAATTTGCCATTCTAGGTAGAGTGGAAGTGGGGTACAGTTTTAGGACTAGCAGATTATCTGTGTATCAGAGTTGTGATGAAGGAGGTTAGGATATTTTAGTGAGAATTCATGTCATTGTGACAAATACTTGAAGAAAAGAACACAAGAGAGACGATTTCAGAATTTCAGCCCATTGTTGGTTGGTTCTGTTGTTTTTAGGTCAATGGCCAGGTGGAAACATCATGGAAATGCATAGGTCATAGTAGCTGGAAGGCAGAGAGAGAAATAAGAACAAGCCAGGGATTATATATATATATATATATATATGCCATGTCACCAGTCACAGAAATTCTGGAACCAAACTCTACTTCCCACTTTCCACTACCTTCCAATAAGATTATCAAATTGAATATTCATTAATAGATTTATACAGGAAGTAAAGTTCCCATGGTCCAGATACTTCTCAATGATTGGTTTTATCAATGGGCTCCATGCTTTTAGCAGATAAATTGTTTACTTTTAATTTTTCATCAGCATATATTAATCATATATACAACAGGTTTCATTATGGCATTTTGTTTTGACATGCATGTAATGTTTTTTTTTAATCATATTCACCCGCATTACCCCTTTCCCCCCTGTTGCTTTCAATTTTCCTCCTCTAGATCCCCTTGTTTTCTCACTTGTCACTTCTACTTTCAGTCCCACCCTCTCATTGTATGTATGTGTGTGTACACCAATGAATTTAACTAGGGTTACTTACATCAGCATGGGTGAAGGGTTATTTATAGGATCATGATTACATTACTACAGAAGAGAATCTCATTAACTGATTATAGATTGGAGCCTCCCAACATTCCTGCCACTGGCCCGTCCTTTACTACCGCCGGGAGGGCAGGGCCTTATGAGCCCTTGGCTCTGTATGACAGAATACTGACAATTCTAATCTTGTGCAGTTAATTCCAGCTGCTGAGAATTCAAGAGGGCCATAGCTATGCCTGGAAGAAAGAGCGCTACAACATTATATCCCTTTCTCCTGCTCTTATATTCTCCCTGTCCCCTCTTCTGCAATGTTCCCTGAGACTTGGAGGGATGATTTAAGCCTAAGCATTTAACAATCACTTATTTTCAGCACTTGGACTATTTATGAGTCTCTTCACTAACTCTGGCTCACTGCAAAAAGAAGCTTCTCTGGTGAAAGCTGACAGCAGTGCTAATTTGTGGGCATTAACAATGTTTTGCATGTCTTTTTAGGAAAACAGTGCCAGTAGCTTGCACATTAAGGCTTATGACCTTCCTAATCAAAGGCTTTTTGACCAGGTTTACGGTACCAGACATGAGCAGACTTCAGATCCCGACTAGAAAGTAGTTGATTACCCCCACAACAGTCCTGCCGCTGTTGTGCCGATAGGCATATCTTGCCTGGTGGATTGGTAATGTAGCACATGGGGCCCACACCTGAGCAGGGCTGTTGTTGACAATTTTTTCCCAGCAGATTGCCCTGTACCTTCTGACACCATGGAGACTAGCCAGGAGTAAGGAAGCTTGCAGCTCAGTTCCAGCTTGATTCTTCCAGGCTTGGAACAAATGTGTAACATGAGTTTGCGGGATACCTCCAATATCAAAACCATAACAGATGGTTTCTTAAAGGAAAAATAATTTCTTTATACTAGACATGGAAAACTGCTAAGAAGACTAAATGGTCGAATGAAACCTATTTTGTATCTAGGGAATACTGAACTGCTGTAAAGTTTGCTGGTATATCCTCTCTTCCAAATCCCTAGGAGTCAGATGCTTTTCTCAGCTCAGATTGCTCCAGCTTCTGAACGGCAGCTTCCACCTCCTGGTGTTTTAGTTGCTTATCTTAGCATGTGAATAAGCATTATTTTTGTCTGTGTGCCATGAAATGGCAATCATTATTAGAATGACTGCGTGGGTTTATTTACTCATTCATTAAGACTTTATTAAGCAGTGCTATATATTTAAGTCATGTTCTATATCTATTGGTCATTTGTTGGATAGTTTTATCATAAATGAGAAATATATCTTACACAATTGTGCCCCTAATATTCATAGTAGAGTGAAATGCTTAAATATTGTTACTCAAATGCATGCTAAACCATACGCAATGCCATCATAAGGGCTTACAGGTAACCATCTGGGAGGAGGCAGAAGGAGCACCCTAGAAAAAGGAGACAGTGCATTCCCCCCTCTTTCTGTTTTTATTACGGTCTGATCAATCATGTTATTTTAGTAGTCTTTAGCTACAGTTTAAGCAGCCAAAAAGAAAGCACTAAATATTTTGACAAAGCAGATTTTACAGCAGTGAGTAGATGCTATGAGTCTATTCATTTGCATTGAAATCTCCTCTGGGTGAAGTGATTTCTATTCTTTCTGATTTATAAGACTGTGTGACACATATTTATATTTATACTAAATGGGAGTGTGCCCCTGTAGAAGGACAGTTGACTCAAGTTCATAGAAGAGTTGATACTAAAGGAGAGTTTTAGACTCTTACGAGACTAAGTAAAGGCAGGGTTTATAGTCTTTTCAAAACTTCCTCCTGCTCCTGATTTTGGGGATCACCTCACATCTACAGGAGGATTCAGCCACCTAAATTGTGGTGCCCTGAGGGTTGTGATGGAATGACAAGTAAGACCTTACGAGAGGATATTTCATAAATTTGAAAGAAGTGAGCTATGTTTGAGGTATATGCTGGCATCCTTCTTACTATTATTCTAAGTGGTGACAATAGAGATCATTTCTAGTAGTATTCATCAAAATAATATTAATTATTAGTATCTATTGGTAGGTCTCCAGTGTGCATTCTCCTTCATCTCTTAATCTGACTCTGGTGTTGTCATGACCTTGCCTGGCTCCAGGGGTAGACCTCCAGAAAAGAGACAAACAGGAAAAGCTGGGATCCAGGAGTCTGGGCTCTTAGATGGAGAATCCTCAGCATCCTAGGAGCTCAGCGTGTTTATTGTTGAACAGTTGAACCGGGAGGTCAGGTAACTGCCCACTGCTGAACAATGAGGCAGGGCTATCATATACAGTTGAACAAGGAGACCGGGTTGTTATGTGCACCTGAACAAGGATGCAGGGTCATTATATGAAGAAGGAATGAGAATTATTATATACAAGGAGGTTGTTAGTATATACAAGGAAGTAGTTGATAGAAGCAGTCTCTGAAGGGGAACAGTTTTTGGGCTGTTTTGATATTGGTTTTGATTATGGTTTTGATATTGGAGGTATCCCGCAAACTCATGTTACACTTTTGTTCCAAGCCTGGAAGAATCAAGGAGTTGGGGTGGTATGGGGAGCAATTGTTAGTAATTCTTTTAGTTTTCTCATCCTAAGACTCACTGCAGAAGATATAAGCTCAGGTCAGGCAGTGCTCAAAAAAAGTTCACTAATTCTGGGCACTGGAGAGATGATGGCTCAGTTGTTAAGAATACTTGCTGCTACCTCCCGTATTGTTGGACTGGGGAGGGGCTGAGGAGAAGAAGAGGGAGGGAGGATGGGATTTGGAGGGGATGGGGGGATGGAGCTACAGCTTGGATACAACGTGCATAAACTGTAATAAAATAAAATAAATTAAACAAAAAGAATACTTGCTTTTGTAAAGGACCTGGGTTCAAGTCCCAGGACATTGTGGCTTCCAGCTATTTGTAAATACAGTTCTAAGAGATCTGATACCTTCTTTTGATCTCTGTGGGCACTATTCCTGCACAGGATGCACAAACATACATGCAGGAAAACATTCATAATTCATAGAATAGAATTGAATAACATTCATAGAATGTTATTCATAGACTAGAAGAATAGGGAAATAAAACTCACCCAAAACAACAAAAAGGTTTACTACTTTACATTTTTGTAGGCAGTAACATCCAGGAATGATCATTCTTAGTGAATCTTGAACGATTTTAACCCATTGACTTGTTTTATCTAGATGATTTCATGCCTTTTTTGGGAGGGGGCAAAGTATCCCTGTATAGCCCAGGTTGGCCTTTTCTCATTATCTACTCTAAGTGGCCTCAGCATCATAATCTTCTCCTAGTCTCCCAAGTGCTAGGATTATGGAATTGTACTATGCTGTCTGGCCTGTGCTTTTTGTTTAGTTTTAATAAGAGTTCCTACTTTTCTGATGCTGTGGACAAAGTCATTTGATGTAAATCATGATAGTTCTGTAAGACATGCCTAAATAAATGGCACTAGAAACACATGGTTTCTTAGCTTGTATGAAGCAATGCTCATTTGACCCTAGTTTCTCCTCCCTCAGGTTTGTTTAGCATCCAGCCACTCTAAATGGGAAGTGAGTAGCAGGAAATACTAAGCATAGAGTCTGCAGAGTGCTTTAAGAGACAGTGTGGATCGGGCCTACATGAAGGCTTTTTAAGTTTCAATTTAGGACCCTTTTCAGGCCATTATCAAACAGTATTTTGAACACACTTAGCCAGTGTTGCCCACCCATAGAAGGTTATCATGGACAGTTCAACAGCGTCTGAGTTTCGTGTAACTTCTCCAGGAAGAAGTTAACGGACAGAACACATGTTGGCCGCCTTCTGTCTCACACTAGAGAGTCTTTGTGAACTTTGAATTCATTCTTCTTAAGTGGCCACTCGTTCAGTACCCTTCTCCCAACACAACCCATGTTCCCAATAGTGTCTCGTTTCCAGCTGTCAGAAACACAACTTTTCCTTACTCTGCATGACCTTTCCTTTGTTTGTGGATTTTGTGTTTGGTTCTTTTCTAATTCTGACTCTGGGTTCCAGCATATTTCATTCATAATACTCAAACAGTTCCAGTTAAACTTTTCTTTTTATCTACTTGGGTTTCTCTCCTCCCCATTTCTTCTAAAGTTCCTGTTTTGCTCAGGCCAAAAGGGTGTTACTCATCTCTTTAAGCCTCTGCTATCTTCTTTTTTGGACTTCTGTATCAATTACTTTTCTGTGGCTGTGGTAAAATACCAGGACCAAAGGAACTTAGGTGAAAAAGAGTGTATTTTGGTTCTTAGTTTCAGAGGTATAAGAGTTTCTGAGGTATACACCTTAGAAGCTGTAAGCAGTAGGCATGGCAGCAGGAACAGAGCGAAGAGATACATCTCTAGCTGCAAGCTCCAAGAGCAGAACACAAACTGGAAGTAGGGTGAGGCTATGAGCTCTCAAAGCCCACTCCAGTAACATATCAAGGTTGCACCACCTCCCCAAACAGTGCCACCAGCTGAGGACTAAATGTTCAAATACCCGAGCCTACTGGGGGACATTTCTCATTCAAACCACCACTGCCTCTCTTTAGTGGCAGGACTCAGTGCTATAATTCAGATTGTAGAGGTGCTAGGGGACCTATTATTCATGTGGCTTTTTGATCCTACAAAAGCCTTATCAGACTTAGCAGCTGCTTAATCATCTGACTTATAAATGTAGGAGATCTAAAAAAAAAAAAAAAAAACCCAAACATATCCTGTTTTGGAAAGAAAGTTTACCTATTAATGTTTATTGACTTTAAAAAAGAGTTTGTATGTTTGTGTGAGTGTATATAAGTGCCATGACCTGTATTTGGAGGTCAAGGGACAACTTGAAGGAGTTTGTTCTCTTCGTATGCCATGTTGATAAAAGAAATCAAACTCAGGATGTCTTGCTTGGTGGCAGGTGTCTCTACCCACTGAACCATTTTGCCAGCCCCACTTAGTACATATATTTTAAAACCTAAGGAATTGCTTTGTCTTCCTGTGTTTCTTTCTTTCTCTTTCTCTTTCTTTCTTTCTTTCTTTCTTTCTTTCTTTCTTTCTTTCTTTCTTTCTTTCTTTCTTTCTTTCTTTCTTCCTTCCTTCCTTCCTTCCTTCCTTCCTTCCTTCCTTCCTTCCTTCTTTTCTTTTTTTCTTTTTTTTTTTTGTGAGTTTATAGCAAAGTTAAGTACCTGGAATAGTGGTCTTAGAGATTAGGATGGTAGTCAAGAAAGGAGGATAATGGGAGATTAGATCGTGGTTCTAAAGATAAGAGGAGTGAGTTCTGGTGTTCTATAGCAGAGTAGGAAGTATAGTTCAAAAAAACATATATTTGTAAAGGTCTGCAACAGATAAGCTCAAAGGTGTCCAATGAATGAGATGGAAGAGTCAACATGTATAAAATGCACAATTATTATATGTCAATTAAAATAAAAATTACTTTGTATCTGGAGTGAATATTGGTCACCAAGGTCATCAGCTTTTGGATAGATTCAAGTCTTTTGATAGCTCATTTCAGATGAATAATTCTGTGTAAGTAATATCAATTTTATTTTTACTGATGTATTAAATTAAAGAGAAAAGCTTTTAAATTAAAAAATTAACCAATATATAAAACAAACACTATACAAGTTAATGGGAGTTTCTTGTAATATTTTACTGTATGCATACATTCTATAATATTCAAATCAGATTAAACTTTCTTTTCTCTCAATGTTTGTCATTTTGTTATGGTGAATGCTTGAAAAAGAGCCTTTTATTCTAGCTTTTGGAAATGCAGAGTATTATTATCTGTGGTCACCCTGTTGTGTAAAGTTTTCCAGAATGGTTTTTACTCTTACTGTAGATGGGGCTTAGCTCCCATTGATCTACTCTGCCCCTCCCTGTTTTCTGAGGCTTCTTATAGCTTCTTTGAGGTTGTTCTTTTTAGATTCTACACAGGGGTGAGATCAGGTGTTAGGAAGCTTACACATTTCACCTTAGGAAGTTACAGGTTTCTTTCTTAAAAATCTCCTCTCACAAAGTGATCTCATGAAGCTCCATGTCTTAGATTCTTTCTCATCTTCTTCATGTTTCGATGTGGTGATAGTCATTACTGTTTATTTTTGTTGCTGTTCTCTCTTGCATTTTCTATCTCTGAGGTTCTTTTCTTTTCTTTTCATGTTTTGGTTGTTAGGTCTAGCTCAAGGTCTTGTTAATTGAAGCAGTTGCAATCTTTGACAATTTTCTGATGTTTTCAGAGCCTGGGTTTTCCATTTGTGAAAGTATATACATGCTTGAACCATTAGAAATCACTTAAGTGGCGGGGTTCATGGCCCATGACTTTCTGATCTTTTCAAAGTCATATATTATCAAATAGTAAAGGCTGACTTTCAGGGCAGAATCCTTGATAGTTCTACTCGGGGTCGTAAGCCGTATTTTAACATAGAAAATGAATAGGAAATGTGTGGGATTTAATGGCCTGTGAGTTACTGCTGTGAGAAAGGGAGAAGATATATCCTGTAAAAGGACATGCACAAAGAGTCCCTGGCCACTCTGCACTCTGTTCTATTGTCACCGAGTTCTGTGAAATGCTACCCCCTGAAGTCAGCCGGCTGCCTGTGTTCTCCACACCAGCAAAAGAAGCCAGAATGTACAGTACTTTTAATAAAGACTTTCAGAGATAACAAATGCTGAACTAATATTTCCTGGTAGTTATAGAATCGATTAGGCCTTAAGAAAAATTGGGATGAGCTTGTCTGCATAAAGTAGTTAGACAAAAGGGAACACAGGCCAAAAGACAGTGGTCAGGTAATAACTCCTCTTTGTGGCAAAATGCTTATTTCTTTATAGACTCTGTGTATAGAATAAGGCACTTTAAACTGTCAGATTTCTTTGTGGTGTGCATGAAGCTTAGGGTTTATACCAGCATATCACTTTGGTGTCAGTTTCTTGGCTCAACAACATTATGTTGAATTATTGCTGGTGCATCTATAGAATAGAAATCACCTAAACTTTCCCTTTAAGAAATGTTTGATTGTGATTTTCCTGATCCATAGTAGACTTACTAGCTTATGATTAATATACTAAAACAAAGGCTTTATGTTTCTGTGTCTGACAGAGAAAAGAGTGGGCATGGAATTTGATGAAGAGCAGCCCAATGCTACATTCAGAACAAGGAAGCATACATGCCTCCAACAGGCTATGGGACTCTTTGTAGGCTTGTCCTCTGCTTAAAACTCAAAAGGAAGAGATTGAGAAGTCTCTTGGAACCAAAGGCAAAAAGCAAGCATCTGGAGATGATAGCCTAATGTCCAAAAGCTATTTTAGAATGTTCATAAATATAAGAGGCTCTTATATTTAGGGAAAATATTTTACCAAATAATTTTTGGAAAAAAATGTTTGGGAAACATTGAGAAAATTACATGTTGCTATGGTTGACACATTGAAAAGGCCTGAAGTGGTACACTGTCAGTTTGGGATTTTGAAATGCATGAAGGTATCCTTTCAGCATTCAGTCGTGGAGAACATGTTTGCAACATATGTTTTAATTGGGATGTGGAATGCTAAGGTAGGTGGAGGTGCTCACTATGAGTAGGGGCACCTATAGGAGACCCTGTGGTGTCCTAGTGCAGAGAGTGAGTTGTGTGAGGACAGGAAGGGGTGACTCAGTCCCATGAGGAGGTCACATAGGCAGCTGGGAATAGGTGGTTCATGAATAACTCTTGTTGGATAAATACATACAAGTTCATATGTAAATACATACATCTGGGGTTGGAGAGATGGCTCAGAGGTTAAGAGAACTGGCTGTTCTTCCCAAAGAAAGACCTGAGTTCAATTCCCAGCAATTACATGGTGGCTCATAACCATCTATAATGAGAATTGGTACCCTCTTCTGGCTTGCAGGCACACATGCAGACAGAATACTGTATAAATAATAAATAAATAAATCTTTAAAAAATATATACATCTTTAAAATGATGTAGAAACCTATTGTCTCTTTTCATCCCATATGGGCTGGAAAATATTTGTACATGATACAGGATTATATTTGAGCAACTTCACTGAATAAACAGAATAAATGTATTTCTGGAGGTTCTGGAGTACTTTGTAAACTGTAGTTTCTCCAGCGGTACCCCTGTTCAATGTCTCTGGTTATATATATATATATATATATATATATATATATATATATATATATATTTTTTTTTTTTTTTTTTGCGGGGGGAGTCAAAGGCCACAGAACATAAGCCCAGTTATATATTATTTCCTGTAGCTTTTAGTGAGATGACAGGTCTTGATTTGATGGCAGAGTTTAACTTCAGAGATCTCAAAGGTGGGTAGGTGTGTTAGGTCCTTCATCAGAAGTCTCATTTTTACCCCATGTCTGTTGAACACACTGGGGCTTCTAGCCCATCAGTAACAGTTTTGAGCATTTTATCATAGTTAATATAAGCTTTTAGGTGTTTTTTTTTTTTTTCTTTTTTTTTTCAGAAGAGTTAATGTAAAATAGCATTTGGGCTTTCTGAAATCAGTTTATTTTCAGTGAGTGGAGATACATAGTTATACAGCAGATGAAGCAGGAGAAATGGCTAAGAACTGACCAGGGCTGATTCTGTATGGCAGGACTGTAGTGGGTTGATTGGACTTTTGAAGAACATGTGTTCCGTTATTCTTGATTAGTAACATTTCTTTCTGTAAATGAATTGCTTGTATATTTAAGAGGATTTTCCTGTGTCTGCAGGACAAATTTGTATTTTGAAGTGAACTATAGTTGTCTAAAATGTTAAGAGTGTTGAAAGGGAATTTTTCATAGATACAGTTTAAATTTAAAATTTATGAAACAGAATTCTCAAGGAAAGCCATGTATTAAAGTTGTTGATTCTCAGCAACCTAAGAAGCTTCCTGTACTTTATTTGTTGATTGATTGAGTTAACAGGTAACTATTGTTGGCTATATCTAATTTTATCCTAAAACCAAAAAAGTATTTTCCAAAATTGCCATGTTTATCCACACTAATGGATGGAACATTGTGGAGTTCATGGTCATTAGGTTTAAGTTAGGTTAGATTACACTTGCTTCTTATTAGATGAACCCTATTAATTTAGAGTTCATGGCAATTTGATATAGGCTGAGTGAAAACACGAGCAGGTATTGAAGCTGCTGCTTTTAGGCTTTTTAGATTTGCTCACTTATATTAATGATGAGTGTGCTAATATAAAAAGGTCAAATTATCTATTCATTAAGACTTACCAATAGGGACTGGTGCTTGATGACACTTGGGTAATGAGTTTGGTACAGGCTAAAAGTGAAAGCAATCGAATTTTATTTTTTTAGTACTTTTAAAATTCAGTCTTGCCGATCTTGATTATTTCTAGTAATCTGAATTATTATTAATGTAATTATACTGGTGGCATGTTACTGTTTATGTGTACTTAGTGGCAAGTTGTATTTAATCTTTAATGGTAGAGGTGCAGCTTCGTCTGTGTTAAGTGCAATTATCATGGAATTATCCTTCAGCTTGAAATACCGTGCATGCCTTGTTTTTATTAGGTCCCACGTTATTTATTAAGCGTTTTCAAGTTGCTCATTTAATCATGCAGCATATGCTTAGTGCAGACCTCCTCTGTGGTAGGTACTGATAACACTGAGATGGAAGGATACTGTCTTGTGTTCAGGAATGGTGGGGCTCGGTGGGTTGATAGAGGCCTTAAAAATGACTTTCAATATAAGACAGTAATTGCCACTATGGAGGTAAATAAGCAGCCCTGCAACACAGAGGGACCCCGTATGTTTCTTTAAAGCAGGGCAATGAGAAAACATTTTAGACAGAATGCAGAACATATGCAAAGACACTGATAGGTGGCAGGTCACAGTGGGTTGGTAAGACAGACAGACAGCCATTCTGAATTAAACTGGATACATGGCTTGAGGGAAATTGTTCCTGGAGTAGATATAAGTGTTAAGACATGACCTACCTCCTGAAGCCTTGCAGTTAGGCAAGATGAGGGACATTTCCTAAACAACCAGGGCAAATCAGACTTGGGGAGATGAAGTGGTATACGAGGATGTTAAAAATAATAGTTTTGGTGCAGACACTGGCTTATATAAGAAAGTGAGGAAACAAGTGAAACCCACAGTGTGGTAGGAACAAGCCTAGGAGTTCAGCAGCTGCTATAGTTCTCGGCCCCTATGTCAGTGATGTACGAATATTAGTAAATGAGAGGATGGGTGAAGATGAGAGTTCTTGAGAGAGTGGCTGGGGACCTGTAAGTCCTACATCAAGCCTCCTTGTCTCAAGTTGAGTGACTGCTACTTGGACCTGTCCTTTTTCTTCTCTGGTCTCTCCTTCTAGTCCAGCTTGGCGTCCCTTTCTCACATCTGAGGTAAATGAGTATATATAACAAATTTGTGGTGATGCCCTTTAAATTTTAAATGAGAGTGATAGCTGGGGCTTCATGACAGTCACTGGCTATAAGTCTACCATAGCTTTAATCAGGCTGTGCTGATGCATGTCTTTAATCCCAGCACTTAGGAGGCAGAGGCAGGCTGATTTCTGAGTTCAAGGCCAGCCTGAGCTACAGAGTGAGTACCAGGACAGTCAGAGTCACACAGAGAAACCCTATCTCCCAAAACAAAAATAAGAACAAAAACAAAAACAAACAAAATAAGAGAAGTCAAGAGGAAGTAAAATGGAAGAGGAACAATTTGATGCAAAAAAAAATGTGTTTGGGCTAGCTAGCAATTGTAATGATGAAAGAGATTCTATAGTGTCAACATCAGCTTACATGCATAAAATTTGCCAGTGCAAAACATGTGAGTATTTCTTATAACCAAGTGTGGGCAACTGACGCAGGTGTTATTAAAAAATCCAGTGGGGTGACGCTCCCTAGGGGAATATATAGGCCTCTGTTGACAGCAGCAAGATTCCTAAGGGTTGTACAATGCGTAACGCAGAGACAGACTTTCTGCACCAAGTCTAATGAGACCTTCATCCTGTAAGCTTGGCTGCTGGCCATGGAGCAGTAGGAAGATCTCTCTTGGGCTGTGAGATGTACAGACACCTTCACCATACTGACAATGTGCTGACCCTGTTTCCCATAGGAGCCTGTCCAGACTCAGATATTAGAGGTTTTTGAGGGGCTGGGGCAGGGTGGTGGGGAGATGATGACCAGATCTATCAGCATCAATTAGAGGTTATAAAGTTAAGGGAACTCTGGAGAATTCTGCCAGCTGTCACTGTAGCTCTTGCTAGGGATATGGGCTTAACCTTTGCGATCTCATCAGCATGAAAGTGAGCATGTGGGTATTCTTAGGTTTTGGCTTCCGTGGGCCTTGAATGATGCTGGCGCAATCATTGCGGTAGCAAATAGCAGATGGCTACTTCACACTTTTGCATTTGATTTCCCTGTTTATATTTTGTGCTTTGTTGAGGTTTACAAATGAGGATCTCCAAATTCACTCCGGTTAAAGTATGCCAGCTATGTATTTTTATAGTAGAGGTACATTGCTGTCATACCGTGATGAATGAAAGTCAGTACAGTGATCAGGAATGTTCTCTATGTCCCTTTTTTACTTTCTCCCTTTTGAGACATTAGGGTGTCATTTAGGCTTTCAGAAAGAAGGAGCCTTGTGTGTATTTCTGTTGCCTGGTTCTCAGTGCATCCTTTGAAGCACTCATTGAACAGTTGGTAAGCTCGTGGATATATTTTGAAGCCAGAGAGGATACAGGCAATGGTCTGCAAAGTTACTGAGGAAAGTCCAGCAATCATTTTTGAAGCAGCAGAAATGCAGAGAACCATGCATGCATATGTTATGTTGTCTTAAATCAAACTCTGGGGAAAGCTGTGGTGACACATGCTGTTCTTGAAAGGCTTAATGCAGTCCTTCTAATCGGATGAATTGTCTTGTTGTGTAAAAACTGTTATTACACTGTGTGTGAAACCAACCATGCTGCTGGGGAAAAAAATTAAATCGCCTGACTGAGAGGTCACTTGTGAATAGTAACACAAGATCTATTGCCGTTATTAGAGACTCTGGAGGACATTCACCCTTTTATGGTCTTTCAACTGCTGGAATGAAATATTTTAGTGGTAAATGACACCCTTCTGGGAAATCCCCCTGAAGATTCATTCTTTGCTGTTTGTATACAGAAAAAAAATGGTGGGAGTGGGAGAGCACAGGAGGACAATCACATTATTCCTTTCAGATCACTTAGCAAACTTACCTAATTTGATTTGGTGTGATAACAGTTGCTTTTAAATGTCCCTTACTTACGTTCTCATTCATTGTCCGTTAGGGCCACACTCTGTCTTTTGTAACATGCCATGCACATTCTGTGTTCTTTTCTGTAGGGTGTGCATGGAAGAGTAGGCTTAGACGCCTGGCTGGCTGGGGTTGATGTCATAGTCTGGGTTATGTGTTTTAAGATACAATGAAGTGAAATGTCTTTCTGCTCATGCTATTTGCATTCTTTTAAGAGTCTTTGATTATATACAGGAAAGATTATTTAAATTCATGCCTCAGTTCTGCATGGAAACTGTTGGTTGATAAGTATTTTATGAAATATTTTCAGAAGTGAATACAGTTATTGATCTGAGGTGTTTATAAAATAGTCATTAATGTAGGGTTTGCAATTTCTTTTTTGTGGATAATATTCAGTATTACTTGTTTGGGTAGCATTGCAAATAATTTGGATAAATTTTGCATTTTGTTAATTTTGAAGTCAAGTAGCTAACATTTCTCCTTTTCTTATTATTTAATTTCGGTGCCTTTCCCCTCCTCATTTCCTTTAAAGCTTTCTTACTTTATTGCTCAAAAGCTATGAACCAGTTAGAGTGGTGTGAATAGGGATATAAATGCTTTTGGGTTTCTCAGTGCCTGCTTTTGTTACAGGTATTTTGATGGGTTCATTAAAGCATATGAGTTGAAGTGGGGGCAGGGAAGAAAAAGGAGTAGAGAAAAGGAAATACATGTCAGCTGGAATAATATATAGATATTTGAGCTTCACCTGGAAATAAAAATAATTTTGTAGAATGGGAGATAGAAACCCTTTGTCAGGTTGCTAATGAGAGGCTTGACCTAGCTGCTGCTGCTGCAGCATCTTTGGGGATGATGAGAGATGCAAAATGCACTGTTGCTAAGCAACTCTCTTGGCTGCCTTTGGAGCAGGTTCATATGTGCTAAGAGCTAATGAATCCTCATGTCTGCTCTTTGAAACTGCTCAAAAAAGCCAATGAAGACATTCCCAGACATTTAGCATTTATAAGTACTGAACCTTTCTTGCCATGTCATCTACTCATTAAAAATTAAATTGACCATTTAGTGTGTACTGAATATTGCTTTATTTTTCAAGGTGGGCCAGGGTTTGAGTCCTAATAAATATGTTTTCACAAAAGAGCTCAATTGAAGTGAGTTAGCTTTTCACTGCTATGATATTGTTATAACTGAAGAATTATTTTAAGTTGGAATACTCCTTTTTCTTTTCCCTTTTAAAATGGGTGGAACCCTCCTTTTTCCTTAGATATTTTTGAAATCATACTATTGGCACGTATTGTTCAGCACAATGCCATTGTCTCTGAGCACTCTTAACAATCTAGAGACCAGGAAAATGTTTTTACGTAGTTTTGTCTAGCCATTCCTTCACTTAAAAAGTTATTATAACAAAACAAGCCACAGAGTAACTGATGGAACCTGGATCAAGTATGAATCTTAAGTTCTTGGAAGTCTCCACAGAACCTCTGCTGACCTCTCGCGAGTGGTGTGAGGATCGAAAGATGCACAACGTGGTAGGATGGTGTAAAGGGCCTTCCAAGTGCTAAGTGCTCTAAGTGCTGTTTTGTTTTGTTTTGTTTTTAAATTATTGTATTGACTTCCAACTGATTTCCTGCTCAACAAGAACTTTGTGTTACTGAGTGGCTGCACAGTCAACTTTAGCTGTATTTCGTAGGATATGAAAAAGAAGAATTCATTTGTTACAGGCTTGGGCTTTTACCTGTTCATGGTTTAGTTGCACGTAAAGAAGATGACCATAACTTTGTATAAGCAATTAAGTTAATTTCTTAATTCTTATACTACCCAAAATGTACTAGACATTCTACTATAATGTAATAATGCTATATTCTTCTCTAAAATGAGAATTATAAAAGAACTTGCCTCTTTAAATTTAGCATGTGAATTAAATGACACAATCCACAGTACAGAATTATCTTCATAACCCATGGTCAGCAAAATTTAGCTTTTTATTGTTCTTTTTACTGATTGTGCAGTTATTTGTTCTGTGTTACAGGTTCAGTGCCTGGCTGTAGCTTTATAGAGATTCTCCTTGTCTATCTAGAGCTATGATTGTCCTTTTTCCCCCATTGTTCTTCACTGTGATATATGTTTGTGTGTCAGTCACATTTATTTATTTACTCACATATTTGTGTGTGTGTGTACCCATGTACGTGAAGGGTATGTGTGAAGGCCAAACACTTCGTGGAAGTTGGTTCTTCCATCATGTGGGTCCCCGGGATTGAATTTAGGTCATCAGACTCAACAGCAAGCTCCTTTACCTACTGAGCTAGGTTCATCGTGTGCCTGTTTTAACTACTTTTAGATTAAGCAAGGAGATTGAGCATAGAGTTTTTCAATAGAAATTAAACAAGAGCTAAGTTAATCAGTTTAAATTTTCAGGTTGTGGGGCTATAGAGAGTAGAAGTCATTGCCATGGATCCTCAGGACCTGAGCTCACATCGCTAGCACTCAGAAAAATCCCAGTGTGGCAGTGAGCAATGTACTATGGATGAGGAGGCAAGGAGGATGTCTGGGCTTGCTGGCCAGTGAGTCTAGACAAATTGGTGATCTCCATGTTCAGTGTGAGACCCTATCTTAAAAACAAGGTGCAGAGCCATCAGGACTATATCCAGTACTCAGTTCTGACCTACACATACACCCCTCACACCAAAATTTTCCTGACTGCATATTTTAAAAGGTGGTGAAAAATAACACTTATTATGTTTTATATGTCTTGCTATATCTGAAATATTAAAAATATAGTCAACAACAAATCTGAACTATTTTGTGGATTCTTTTCCACAAATCCTTTCAGATTTGTTCTGTGTTTTACTCTCATGGCACATCTCATTTACATTGGCTGCATTTCTAGTGTTCACCTGTGTTGTATGACAGACTTTTTCTGGAGAGACACGGCACACACATCTACTCACCCCACAAAGGGAACCATGACAGGCCAAAGTGTTGAGTGCATCAAAATCCAATTTGGCGAATCAGTGAGCTTTTATTGTAAGGCTTACTGAAGGAGTGTATGTGAGATGTTACTTACAGAAGTTACTTACAGATGACTCAAAAGCAGCTGTATCTCTGAACACCCCAGCACTGGTGATGCCTCACAAAAGCTGCAGCCCAGAGATTTCTGGACAGGCTGCAGAAAGCTCACACGTCCATGTGATTACTGGGCAGCTCAGATTCACCCTGTGACTCTTTCCCAGACATGTCTCACCAGCCTTCAGTGTCTCACCAGCCTTCTCCTCCTCTCTGGAGGGAGTGTTTCTATTTGGAGGAAAGTGCCAGGCAACAAGTCACGTATAATGACCACTGGGTCGAACCACCGAAAATTCCCAGTGCTTGTACATGTCATCATAAATGTGAAATATGTGTATAGAAATACTTTTCTTCTATTGATTTCACTTGTCTAAAAATGGGCCCTTAGTCTCTAGTAGACTAGAAACTTAATGCTCAAGAACCAAATTTTTTTTTCTTTTGAGATAGGTTCCTCTTATGTAGCGCAGGCTCTCCTTAAACTTGGGAACTGTAGTGGTCAGGGTTTTCTGAAGTGAAAGAACCAATAGATTGAGTATTAATTGTATAAAAGGGATACATTAGATTAACTTTCACAGTAGGGGCCTAAGCCATGGTGTTTCTTGTTCACTGGAGAGGCAGAGAACCTCTAGCTGCCCAGTCCATGGAGATGAGTGCTTGTGCTGTCTCAGTCTGACTCTGAAGGCCTGGGAGAGATTACTGGACAGCTAGCTACTGGTTCAAGTTGGACGGTCAGAGAAGTTGGTTTCTGATATCAGCAAAAGGTGACAAGAGTGACAGCCACGGGTGAGATGATGCTCTTACCAGCAGGAAGCAAGGCAGGCAGGCGTGTTGGCTGCTTCTAGAAAGTGTGACCCCTGATGGGGGGAGGGTCTTCTGAGTTCATCATTTGCAGAGGCACTAGCACAGACTTGCCCACAGCTGTGGCTCTTCCTTGATTCTGGATCCATTCAAATTGACAGCCAAGACTGATTGCCCATCATGATCTTCCTGCCTCTGCTGACTTACAGGCATGCAGCACCATGCCCGGAAAGATAGTAACTGCCAAAGTATAGTGTTCAGTACCTGAGAATATGTTGGAATGCCTATAAGTTTTTTCTCTTTTTTTCCCATGGCAGATCTCCATTAGAAAAAAATATATATATTTATTATGTATATTATTTATTTATTATGTATTATGTATATGTATGTTGTGTCTGCATATATACCTGCATGCCAGAAAAGGGCACCAGATCTTATAGATGGTTGTGAGATACCATGTGGTTGCTCGGAATAGAACTCAGGACCTCTGGAAGTGCCAGTGCTCTTAACCTCCGTGCCATCTCTCCAGGCCCCCAGATCTACATTTTATAAGACTTTTTATTCCTTCTTAACTTCATCTTGTGTTCACTTCAGCTCATGTTGGTAAGCACTTGTTTTATTGTGGTTCTGAGCAAATACAAGAATAGGAATACAGTTGCTGCCTGTACTGTAAGCCATTTTCAGGCTGCTGTGAATGAGCAAGTGTATGCCCAAGGAAAACCGGGCATATACTTAGAGTAACAAACAGTAGCTAGGGTGATTTTTTCCTCAAAGGATGAGAACGACTACTCTGGTCTCCTTAAACACTGCTTTTCATGGCTATACAGATCTTGAATGGGCCATTGTGTCTAACTATTCTTAGATTTGGGGTGTTGATGTTCTAGATCAAATCCTCTTCTAGTCTATGGTTTGTCTTCATTCTCTTGGCATTATCTTTGGGGATGTTAACTTTAATAAAATCTATTTTTTTATTAATTTGAGGGGTTTACATTTGTATCTATCTATACTTGACTTTCATTTATTTTTACTTTCAGTATTATATATGGATTTAGCATTGAACTTGGGTAGGGGAATACATGTATATTAAAGAGTTACAGCACCAAAAAAAAAAAAATCTTGTGTTGAAGGTTGAAGCCCCAGGTTATAAGAAGGAGCTTGTACAAGGTAATGCAGGAAGGAGAAAGTGATGGACCTTGAAAATCCAACATGAAGATGAGGAGTGTGGGAGGAAAGCAGGAGCATTTTGTTCCCAGCATCAGAATTTGTCCATGTGAGGAAACTCTTGGATTGCCCATTGCTTCCTACTTTTCTATTCTGTCTGCCCTGGCCACTTGCTGAAGGCTACTGAAGGTACCTTGAAAGTAGAGGTCATGGAGTAATGTTGCTTATTGGCTTGCTCAGCTGGCTTTTGTATACATCCAAGGACCACCCACCCACAGTGGTACCACCCAGAGTGGGATGAGCCCGTCTCGGTCAATCATTAATTAAGAAAATGCCCCACAGACTTTCCTAAAGCTCACCCGAGGAGACATTCTCTCAGTTGAGGTTCCTTGTCTCAGATGAGCCTAGCTTGTGCCAAACTGACAAAAACTACTCCGCACAGGATTTCAGTTGTTCTGTTGCTATAGCAAACACCTGATGCCTTCTTGCTCACCTCAGCCTGTTAGACTGCATTGCTTCGTATAACTTCGTATAACTTTCTGTTCTGTTGTATTTTATAGTTGGTGTTGTCCTAGCAGGTAGCCACATCTAATTGCTGAGTGTTTGAATTTGGCTGGAATGCCCCCCGAAGGCCCGTGTGGTAAAGGCTTGGTTGCCAACCTGTGACACTACTGGAAGTGTTGAAGCCTGGAAGAGGACTGGTTAGTAGGTTGAAATTAGATTAATGGACTGTGCCCTTGAAAGGATAGGGAGCCACCAGTCCCTTCCTGGAATTCCCTTTTTGTTTTCTCCTGGTGGCTGTGAGGTGAACAGACTTCCTTGATGACATACTCTTGCTGTCATGTACTGTGCTTTGTAGGTCCAAAGTGACAGGAGCAGGTGACCATGAACTAAATCTCTGAAGCTATGAGCCAAAGTAAACCTCTCCTCATTAAGTTGATTGACAGAGGTGTTTTGCCACCCAGCAGAAACTAACATACCCTGATAAAGCCTTCATTGTTAATTCTCAGTCACTTCTTCCCTGTCTCTGGAGCATGCACATATTCACCTTACATTTTTAAATATTCTTTTAAATGATTTATTAGGTATAATTCCTAAAATAATGTGGATTTTTTTTTGTTGGTTTACCCCTCCCTGGTAGCTAATTGGTTTTTCTAAACCATTCATTGATTAATTTATTACCCACTTCCATCATGCTTCTGTCATAGACACTAGTGTCATCTTCCTAATGCCTGTTTCATCTCAAGTCTGATGATTTCCCCTGAAGCAGAAGATTGTGCAAGATAAGGGCCCAGCAGATCTGTTTCCTATCATTCCTTAACAATGCTTTACACTGATCACTGGAGGCAATGCACTTGTCTTTACTGTCGCTCATTGCTTCCAGAGATTTATATCAGTATCCCCCTTCAAGTTCCTTGTCTTTTTTTCTTCTCTTGCAAGTTATGTTTCCTCGTTCTTTGTATAAATCTTGGTTAGTGTAGCATTCTAATCAAGTCATCTGTTTGCCATCATTCATGTAGACCTTATCTAATGAATTAAGACCTTATAAAATTAATGGTGTGAGGTGTAATACTTCGGTTTTGAAATTTTTATTATTGAAGCGGGAAGAAAAGGCTTTGGAGTCAGGCTTGACAATTAGCCAACTGTGCTGGTCCTTTCTTCTTTTTCCCATTGCTAAAGGATGGATTAGCACCACAGTGACTACTGTTAGTCTCCGCTGAGTTTTCATACCCTAGGAAGTTGATTTGACTCTCATGGTTTCTTTCAGCAATCCGTTTTTACTAACCTCAAAAATACTGAATTCCTCTGGTTTTAATACATTGTTGCTTATTTAGTTGCATGTACTTAAGTATATGCCACTGTACAGTTTTGACATACTTGGTTCTATTTCTGACAGGAAAACACTTTCCTAGGACACTGAAGTGGCTTTATGTAATTGAGAGGAGAAATAACCCTGCTGTACATTACTTATGGGTTATTGGCCTTTAACTTCAGTTCAGCCATCAGATCTCCAATGATTAAAAGCTCATATGGTTACACCATGGAATACTACTCAGCAATTAAAAACAAGGAAATCATGAAAATTGCAGGCAAATGGTGGGAACTAGACAAGATCATCCTGAGTGAGGTATCCCAGAAGCAGAAAGACACACATGGTATATACTCACTTATAAGTGGATATTAGAAATATAATATAGGATAAACATACTAAAATCTGTACACCTAAAGAAGCTAAGCAAGGAGGACCCTGGGTAGGATGATCAATCCTCACTCAGAAAGACAAACGGGACGGATGTCGGAAGAGGGAGAATACAGGGGACAAGACAGGAGCCTTCCACAGAGGGCCTCTGAAAGACTCTACCTAGCGTGATAGTGAAGCAGATGCTGAGACTCATAGCCAAATTTTGGGCAGAGTGCAGGGAATCTTATGAAAGAAGGGGAGAGATAGGAGATAGGAGCTCTACAAGGAGAACAACAGAACCGAAAAAAATCTGGGCACAGGGGACTTTTCTGAGACTGATACTCCAGCCAAGGACCATGCATGGAGATAACCTAGAACCCCTGCACAGATGTAGCCCATGGCAGCTCAGTGTCTGTCTAAGTGGGTTCCCTAGTAAGGGGAACAGGGACTGTCTCTGACATGAACTCAGTGGTTGACTCTTTGATCACCTCCTCCTGAGGGGGGAGCAGCCTTACCAGGCCACAGAGGAAGACAATGCAGCCAGTCCTGATGAGACCTGGTAGTTTATGGTCAGAGGGAAGGGAAGACCTCCCCTATCAGTGGACTTGGGGAGGGGCATCAGATAAAATAAGGGAGGGTGGGATTGGGAGGGACTGAGGGAGGGGGCTACAGCTAGTATACAAAGTGAATAGAATGCAATTAATAATAAATAAATAAATGCAAAAAAAGAGCTCACATGGTAGAAATATAAAAGCTATATTTGTTCATGGAAGAAATTTGATGCTTCAGGAATAATAAAAATATTAGCAATTGGCAGAGTCCCAATTATTATATTCATTTTTCTTCTCTGGTAGGTACATTTTCACAATGTGGTCAGCCATTTAAATTTCTTGCCACGTTGTGAGTGTTGTATGTGTTTGTGTGTTTGGGGGAGGGCTAGCCTGCACTCCTCAAACTCCTCCACTGTCTGAATTTACCTCACATTAGTATGCAGTGATTCTTGGAGCTGCTGCATTGTTTACCTTCTTTCCCAATATATTGGGGAAATTATACTTTCAACTTTGAGAGTGTCTACTTTTGACATTATTGTACTCTTCTATCTGAAAGGTAAATTTTTTTTGGTTTCAAATTAATTTGATTATCATACTGCTAAGTACTTTGTTAATGGTGAGCTTTTAATACCCATTTATAGAGTAAAACGATTGCAGCATCATTACGAGATCCCTTTTGCTGAGAGTATTCGGCCAGCTGGAGAAGAGTTTAGGGATAATTTATATATTCTCATGTAAGCCATGAGGGATGAAAGGGTGGAAAGATGACATTCCTGACCTTGGTGTGGCTAAGTGGCAAGCACAGAGGTTTTGGAGTTCGATTGCTTTGATCCAGTCCTCACCCTCTATTTGAGCCTCAGTTTGTCAGCTGAAGTATGCTGCATTGTATCTCCAAATGTGTAGGAGACTGATAGTGTTAAGTAACTGTTGTTGTTGGAGAAGTCATTGCGGACCAGGCGCTCAGGCTGGATTTGAACAAGGCTAAAGAGATATAGCCCCACAGAAAGATGATTGTTTGGTCTGTTAGTGTAGGGCCTTTTCTTCTCTTGACCTTACATGACTCCCAAAGGCTATACAGCAAGATTTTAGTGAGATAAATGGTTCTCAACCTGTGGATTCCCTACCCCTTTTGGGCAGTGGTGGTGTTGGGTATCGGATGACCCTTTTACAGGGGTTGCATATTAGATACCCTGCATATTGGGTATTTACATTACAGTTCTTAACAGCAGCAAAATTTCAGTTATGAAGTAGCGACAAAATAATTTTTTATGGTTGGGGGTCACCACAACTTGAGGGATGGTATTAAAGGATTACAGCATTAGGAAGGTTGAGAACCACTGCTTAATATTATTTGCTTAATGATCGTGTTGTGATATCACTATAATTGAATCTCAGAGGGGTAAAATTATGCCACATTTATCTTACTTTTGATGTTGGTGCATGCCTACAGATTTCTTCTACGTGGAGGGAGTAATTAGCTTTTCAGTACATGTCAGTGGACTGCTTTCCAATGAATTACTTAAGCTATAAGCAGAGGCTATAATTAGAAACATCAAGTAATTAAGGAAGAAGGAGTTAATTAATCTTAAAACACTTAATTGTATATAATGTCCTTTTTTTTTTTTTTTTTTTTTTTTGTAGAACAAATTGTGTGTGTGTGACCCAGATTAGTTCATAGCTCCTGGGTTTGAGGTTTTACTGCCATAGTTTCCCAAGTAGCTGGGAGCACACGCTTGTCTCCTACCATATCCAAGTAAGATAAAGAGTTTTACAAAGATTTATCTCATTTTGTATGTATGAGTGATTTGTTTACATATATGTATATACAACATGTACATGGCCTAGTGGCCAAGGAAGTCGGAAGAGGGTATCAGAGCCCCTGGAACTGGAGTCGCAGATGGTTGTGGGCTGCCATGTGGGTGCTGTGAACTGAACCCAAGTTCTCTGCAAGAACAAGTGCTTTTAACCACTGTCCCATCTCTCCAGCTCCTCAAATGAAGAATTTTTAAAAAGACCGTTAAGTATGAAAGTTTTTGGATTTATTCATGCCTACGCTTGTAGACACCATTCAAGCATATTCCCTTTTTTTGTGATATAAAATTTATGTTTCAGCTTTTATTTATAGTTCTGTATATATTATTCTTTGCTACTCTTTGAGAATTGGCAAATAAATCTGCATACATAGAATTTAGGTCCGTGTTTCACAGGACTAAGTCTTTGGCAAAACTGGGCCAACATTTGTTAAATCCAAGGATGTGGGAGCCTGTGTTACAAAGCCGTGAGCTTACTGTGAACTGTGGATGGGCAGAGTGCACAAAGCTGTACTTCTCAAAGTGGCCTTCTAGAAAGGATTGCATAAACTGTGACTAAGGGAATGCCCTTGAAAGCAGAGACATGACGGGATGCCCTGCTATGTCAACATTATCTCTATGGGGAAAGGCCTGGGAAGACTATTCTTAGCTCTTTTCACATGACCAAAGATGATAAGACTTAGCACCAGGTTTATTCCCTCATTGTACGTGTATTTGCTTATGCTGACTGTAAACATCCCCTCATGTTTCTCTTGCTTGAACACAAGAAATGAAAAGTGCTTTGTTTGCACTACTCCTGAGCTCAAATGCCTGGAGTTCCCTGGTTCCCCATACAGGTCTTTGGAATACCCTTTGATTCACAGAGACACAGTCTCAATGGCCGTGGGACAGGTCAGCACAAGGACTTAAATAAAATTTGAATTATCAATGTACTTTTTTAGTGCTGCCTAGTTTTTGTGACATGAGTTTGGAAAGGTGAAGAGAAACAGATACTGTCATGTGTTTGCTTCTCTTGTCTGTTGGATTATACCTTGTTCCTTGTTCTGGTAATTTTTCTATTTATGTCTTTATTTCTAAGTTTTCACATAATAAGTGTGTGCTGTCTCTCTTGAGAAAGCTGTAAACATTATGTAGTCTTATATTTGATACTGAAGTTTTAACGAAGCACTTTTTAATGTAAGCTGTAAATAAATAGTGCTTGTGATTTTTATTGTAGAACATAGTGTATGCGTGTGTGTGTGTGTGTGTGTGTGTGTGTGTGTGTGTGAATGTGTGTATGAATGAGAGAGAGAGAGGCCTTAGGAAGGCTTGTCAACATGTATATTTTTTCTGGAATTTGAAGTTAAATTTCTGTATTCTGTTTTTTTAATGTACTTGATTCCAGGGAAATGATGGCTTGTGTTTCACTTGCTTTTATTCTTAATGGCAGAAGGCCTGTAATAGGTAGTCTTAAATCTTTGTTTCTGTCACTATGCCAAAATAGAATGGTAGGATACATTGAGACATGAACTCTCACTATCCTGTGACTATCAATAAACTAAGATCCCTCTGGGCTTCAACTCTATCATATGGAAAATAAAATAGTTAAACTAAGTGAACTTGACAAAGTCTCCCTCTCTCTATTTCCCTGTCTCTCTGTGTCTCTGACTCTGTATGTCTCTCTGTCTCTGGCTCTATCTTTCTCTGAGACATGGTCTGATATAGCCCTGGCTCTCTGGAACTCACTATATATACCAGGATGGCCTGTCACTCACAGAGCTCCATCTGTCTGTGCTTCTGTGTGCTGGGTTTAAGGACATGATTATGATGCCTGGCCTTTCTTACTCTTAATGAATAATTCCATGATTACTTTTTTCTTGGTTATGAAAATCAATAGCATGAAATCTATCTCAGCTGATTTCGGAGTACATTGTGTAACATTGCTAACTATATGAATGTTACTCTACAGTAAAATTCAAGACTGTTCTCATTGCTGCTGAGAACTGCTGACACTCCATCTCCACAGAGCAGCTCTGCCTCAAATCTTAGTCCTGTATCAGCTACCAACTGCTATTAGTTCTTGCTCAAAGAGCCTGGCCTCTTCTGGTACTTTATGTGAGTGAATTACATGGTATTTGCTCCTTGTGCCTGGCTGGCTTCTCTCAGCATACTTCCTCAAGGTTCAGCTAAGTTGTTCCACATGATAGGGTTTCCTTCTCTTCGAAAGCTGAATAGCACAGGCAGCACCTTGTCCCTCCACCCATCCATTTACGGCCAAGGTTGCCATCTACGCTGTCTCTGTTGTGAATCCTGGTGAATGGTGATTGTGGGTCATGCTGCAGAGAATATGAGTTTGTCTTCTCGAAGTCCTCATTTCATTTGTTAACAGGCAAATGCTAAGAAGTGGTTGTACTAGATCATATGATAGTTTTATTTGTAATTGTTTTCATACTTTACTTTGTTGATTTAAAAAACTTGATTTTTGTTGCTTGATATGTTTGGTTTTGCCATCCATTGTTTGATCAGCACTTGTGTGGAGTAACCCTTCGCTTTGAGCCATGTGCTGTTAACACTCACATGAGTGTTCTGCAGGCTGTACACAGTGGGACCTGGCTGTCCCTATCCATTCAGCTTACTTGTCTCTTGGGTGGAGCCGAATCCATTTATATTAAGTGAAATTAGTAGTGAAAGAACTTGTAGTTGCTAACCTGTTCGTCTGGTAGCTTTTTGTCTCACTTGTTTTGAAATTTTTTGTTTGTTTGTTTTTATCCTTGCATTTCTTATTTATTTTCTTTTCTGTATTTTTTGCTTATTCCCTTTACAGTTACTATTGGCTCATATAAAACATCATGTAGGTGCAATAATATTTGTGTACATAAATGACATTCAATACACAAACTCTGTCCTTTATTTTTCTTTTATGTTTCCTGTACTGTGTCTACTTATGTATTTCTAAGCTATAATATTTATGTTGTTGTCTTTTAACTCATAAAAGTGAGACATGGTCCAGCAAGATGGCAAAGCAGCTGTAGGTCCTTGCCACCAAACCTGATGTGTGAGTTTGATCCTCAGAATCCGCACGGTAGAATGAGAGCATTGACTCCTTCAGTTTATCCTTTGACCTTTTCATGTGCACTGTGTATGCCTCTCCTCCATCCCAAACTAAATAATTAAAAAAAAAAAAAAAAAAAACAACCAATCTGTTTGTGTCTTATATGATAACTGCCTTACGTTATGGTAGTACTTTGATAGTCTATGTATTTACTTTTCCAGCAAACTTTGTTCTTTTCTATTTTTCTGTGTTACAGAGAAAAAGCTGATGTTTCTTGAAGGCTAAGGTCCCTAAAGCAACTATACTTTTAGGACATAAATACAGTATTTTTTTTCCTCTCCTGACAATATAATTAAAACAGTTGTTTAAAAGCCACATGATTAAATACACTGTTATATAAAATGCCACTAAGTGCACTGATTGCCATTCCCAGAACTAAGGGTCTGTTGGAGTGCCCGGGTGGAAACTGTCGTTCAGGGGATAATTGATTGAGACCAGTGGAAGGCAATCTAAGATAACCTTTTGTTTTTAATTAAAACGGGAAATAACAAGCTAGTTCAAAAAATTGTCTTCCTTCATTTGTCCACGCTGAGAGCGATGGAGTTTTCATTCCAGCAAAGCCCTGTTACCTGTGAAGATGCTTATGCATTCTGGCTGTGTATTGTGAGGTTGTTGCCAGCAAAGCCCACATGCTGCTGTGATATACTGTAGCAAGATCATTAGCAAATTAATTTTTTTAGCTGTCACATGCCTTGATGGTAGGGTTAAGAGGACACTTTTCCTTCCTGAAATTAATGTCAATGCCTTCTAGGAAGCTTAGAAAAAAAAAAAAAGAGCTTTCTAAGAAAGAAGACATGAGTAAGTACTGGACACAAACCCTTGATATGTAGAGCGTGGAAGACTGGTTTTTGGACTACATTTTGGTCTGTCAAGCTAAGGCCTGGATTATAGTAAAGAATCATACGCTATTTTAAGTGGAGTTTTTCTGGTTTTGGGACAGTTTTTTGTTTGTCTGTTTGTTTGTTTGTTTGTTTTTGGTCCAGGCTGGCTTTAAATCACTATAAAATCGAGGCTGGCCATGAGCCTATAGTCCTCTTCCTTTGTGTTCCCAGTGCTGGGATTGGTACATGCAACTGTACCCAGTTTTTTTTTTTTCTTTTGCAAAGTTTTAAATTTTTTTTTAAGACTGAAATATAATTACATCTTTTCCCTCCTTTTTTCTCCCTTAACTTTCTCATGCCCTCTGTTCACCAATTCATGGCTTGTTTTTCTTTGTTATTATTACACACACACACACACACACACACACACACATCTGAATACAACCTATGTCTGTTTAGTGTTGTTTGGTGTATGTGATTTCAAGACTGATCATTGGATAAACAATTAAGGGGCTCACCCCCAGGAAAAACTAATTTTCTCTCCTCATTAGCCATTTGTTGCTTACAGCTGTCTAGGGATAGGCCCTTGTGAGGTTTCCCTTTTCACATTAACATGTATATTGACATTGTTCTTCAGGTGTGTTTAGGCAGCCTTATTGTGGAGGAATCCTAGGTGAACGTTCCCTATATTTCTAGAAAACATAATCTCACAGCAGTTTTTCTGGTCCTCTGACTTATAGAGTCAATCTACCCTCATACCCCATCTCCCCACACCCCTCCCATGTTCCTGAGATGTAGGCATAGGAGTTGTATTCCAGCTGTGCCCAGTGTGGCTGGGCATACAACAATCATCTGTTCTCTGCATTTTACCAGTTGTGTGTGGGTTCATTCATTCATTCATTCATTCATTTATTTATTTATTTTTGTCATGGTCTCTGTCTAATCCAAACAGAAACTTCTTTGATAAGGGATGAGAGCTACATTTACCTTTGGGTGTAATGATAAGTATTTAGAGTGCAGTTAGGAATTTTCTTAGTCTAGTGATAGTCAGTTGTCCTCTAACATCCATTATTTCACTAGCTCTGAGTGGTTGGGTAAGTTTCTATACTAAGCATAAGTTCCCTCCTGGTAAGCAGGCCTCAAGTCCAGTTAGATAGCTTTTGGTTATCAACAAGATATGAGTGCCACTCTTGTATCTTTCGGAATATCTTGCTTGTTGTTGTGATTCATAGACTTCACAGCTGGAGAGGAGTGTTGATGGCTTTCCATGATTGGCAGCTTGCATGGCACCTTCTAGTACAGTGAAAGGTAGTCTTCAGGGAAGAGGCTTTTAAGTCAGTTACAGCTCTTACCCTTTGAGTCCCGAGGCTGAAGTGCATGGCATCTTCAGCAATAGGGACATAACTTCAACCTCTAGGAGGTAACCAACTTTGCCCAGTTCTTGAATTGAGTTTTAAAGTATCTTATTAAGCTATTGTATGCACAAAATATAGTTTACTCATCAAAAGCATAAAATTCAATTTATTTTAGTGTATTCATAGAGTTGTACAGGTATTTGAGATTGTTTCAGCTTTCAACATCCCTTGCTTTTAAGACTAGTGCCCTCCACCAAATAATTCAGCTGGGGTTTTAATAGAGATATTATCAAATGGAGAACAATGTGGGAAATATTACCACCTTAACATTTATTTTTATGACCAATTGATATGTCGATTTTCCTCATTTTTATTGTTTTTCAAAGAGATTGAAACAGGACTTATAGAGACATTTTAAACTGCTAACCTCCTCTGTAGTACCCTGATTTTAATTATTTCATACAGAAATAAGCTAATTGGACATATTGCTAAGTGGAGTTGTTTATTTTTTTTATATAGCTTAAATGTGGACTGTCTGAACTGTAAACTTTTTATGGGTAGCCTATATATTAACTTTCATATTAATTGGTGTCATCGTTGTTTAAGAAATACAGGTTTTTCTGTCTCCCCCTTCTTTCATAAGATTTCCTACACTGTGCACACGTTTGGCAGTGAGTCTCAGCATGTTTTGATACCCTGCTGGGTAGTCTTTCAGAGGCCCTCTGTGGTAGGCTCCTGTCCTGTTCCCTGTTTTCTCCCTCTTCTGATGTCTATCTCATTTGCCTTTCTGAATGAAGATTGAGCATCTTACCAGGGTCCTCCTTCCTGTTTAGCTTCCTTAGGTGTACAGATTTTAGCATGATTATCCTAGTTTATATTTTTAATATCCATTTATAAGTGAGTGTATATTATGTGTGTCTTTCTGCTTCTGGGATATTTCACTCAGGATGATTTTTTCTAGATCCCACCATTTGCCTGCAAATTTCATGATTTCTTTGTTTTTAATTTCTGAATAGTATTCCATTATATAAATTTACCACAATTTCTGTATCCATTAACAGGAGCTCCACAAGGAGAGCAACAGAACCAAAAAATCTGGGCACAGTGGTCTTTTCTAAGACTCCACACAAGGACCATATGTGAAAATAACTTAGAACCCCTGCACAGAAGTAGCCCATGGCAGCCCAGTGTCCAAGAGGGTTCCCCAATAATAGGAACAGGGACTGTTTCTGACATGAACTCAGTGGTTGGCTTTTTTATCACCTCTACCTAAGGGGGGAGCAGTCTTAACAGTCCAAAGAGGAAGACAATGAAGTCAGTCCTGATGAGACCTGATAGACTAGGGTCAGAAGGAAGGGGAGGAAGACTTCCCCTATCATTGGACTGGGGGAGGGGCATAGGAGAAGCTGAGGGAGGAAGAATGGAATTGGGAGAGGAGGGGGAGGGGTCTACAGCTGGAATACAAAGTGAATAAACTGTAATTAATGAAAATAAAATAAAATTAAAATGAAAAAAAAGAAATACAGGTTTTTTAAAAAATTTTTTATTAATTACACTTTATTCATTTTGTATCCTCCCATAGACCCCTCCCTCCTCCCCTTCCGATCCCACCCTCCGCTCCTCTTTCTGCATGCATGCCACTCCTCAAGTCCACTGATAGGGGAGGTTCTCCTCTCCTTTCTGATCTTAGTCTGTCAGTTCACATCAAAAGTGGCTGCATTGTCCTCTACTGTGGCCTGGTAAGGCTGCTCCCCCCCAGGGGGAGCTGATCAAAGAGCAGACCAATCAGATTATGTCAGAGGCAGTCCCTCTTCCCATTACTATGTAACCCACTTGGACACTGAACTGCCCTGGGCTACATCTGTGCAGGGGTTCTAGGTTATCTCCATGAATAGTCCTTGGTTGGAATATGAGTCTCTGGGAAGTTCCCTGTGTTCAAATTTTCTTGTTCTGTTGCTCTCTTGTGCTGTCCTCTCCAGCTCTTACTATTTCCCAGTTCTTACCTAAAATTCCATTCACTCTGCCCAACAGTTGCCCAGATGCTGAGCCTTCAGCATCTGCTTTGATAGTCTGTAGGGCAGAGGCTTTCAGGTTTTAATTCATGTTTGGAAGTTCATTATAATAAGGTTGAAATGTCACTGTTAGTATGAGATTGCCATTAATAACAAATAGCTGACATCTCTAAGCCTTCTAATTTGTCCATAGTCATAATTTTGCTTTGAAGAAATGAGAGGTTGGCATTGCTTTGTAGAGTTCAGACCATGGCCTAATTTATGTGTCATTTAAATTTGTCTTAGGTCCCAAATCTGATTCCAGTTTTGATGTTCAAATTGGGAAGACCATTAGACCCTGTATTATATAATGACATATTGTATACTTTACCTACACTTGGTGTTCACAAGGTTAGTATATCAGTTGATTTTTTTTTTTTGAGTAACCTAAATAGTTCATATTGATTTCTTTTTTATATTATGAAATTTTAAGCCTTAATTTTACTGTGATCATTTATTCCCCTTTTGTTTCTTTAAGAGTAGCTAATGTCTACAGATAAAATTATTATAACATGTAAAAATTAAAATAAATCCTTAAATACCTGTTTTCACATTTAAGATTAGGCCTTTTGCTCCCTAAATTACTGTCTAGTCCCTCCCAAAGCTTGCTCCTTTGCTGTGAGAAGATGGGTGCGAACTAAGTAAGCTTACACTCCAGTTCTTCCTGTAACAAAGCATTCAAATGCCCCTGTGACCTTGAAGTTGCCTGCCTTCATGAAAACAGTTCCTTAATGCTTTTCCAGGTATGCATAGGGCAGATCCTGCGAGTAATTCAACTGCTTGGAACCACTCCACGACTAAGAGCTGTCACTTTGCGCCTGTTGACATCTCTGTGGGAAAAGCAGGTAAGCTTAGTTATACACTTGTTGCATATTAAGTGTGATCCTTTCTCTGAAGAAATGTAATTATGCAACCGTGCTGCTCAGATTTGGTAATACTAGCTGGTATCATCAATGACTGCACTGACAAACTTTTACTTATTATTGTGGTGTATTTGCTCTGTAAAACAGTAAAACAGCTGTATTTGACTCAGATATTGAGAACATAAGATAATCTTATTGCACCACTTCTGACATTTATCTCTCCATTTGTATGATAAAGTAATAGAAATATTGTTGTGATTAGAGGCTTTGTAGAAAGGGGGTGATCTGGCCTCTTGTTTCCTGGGATGCACAGTGCATGGGGCTGTAAAGAAAGCCTTGATATTCATATCATTCTTCTCTGGTAATTAGAATTATAATTTCCAATGCAAATGTAAGATTTGGAGGTGAAAATGTTGCATAAAAGGAGATGATTACTCAGCTCAAGTTAGCAAATTACCTTTTTCATTTTTTTTTTTTTAAATTGTCTTGTTAGGATCGTGTATACCCTGAACTGCAGCGTTTCATGGCCATGTCTGATGCACCCTCTCTCTCTGTGAGCAAGGAGCTGCAGTGGGAGAAACTGATTGCAAAGGCTGCATCCATCAGAGATATATGTAAACAAAGGTAAGACAGCTTACGTCTTCAGGATACATGTCATGAGAGGTTACTTTTCACTTAGCTTTTCTGTTTTCTTTTTGCAGCATAAAAAGATATATTATTTTTCAAAAGCAAGAATGTTTTTTTTTTCTCCTTTTAAATTGGGTCTTTCACTTTAGTGTGTAGTGTATTTATATCCAATTCTGGATAATCATTCAATATTATAGTAACATATATCGTGTCATGTTTTCTATTCTTCTACATATAAATGCCTGACAACCAAGTAGTAGACTGTGGTCACAAACAGTTCTTTGTTTTGCTTTTGAGGTAGGGCCTTCCTGGGTAGCCTTGAACTCAGGATCCTCCTGTTTCACCCTCTCGGCTGCTGGGATTGCAGATGTGTGCTGATTAGGTCAGATACTTGTAAGCACTTGTAGGAGGAAAGGCCTAACTATCATTTGTATGGAATTACTATAATGAGGCAGAAAATGATGCTGTTTCCTTCCATCCTCTAAGCTTTACGAAAACATGGAGTCAGAGAACTGGCTGCTGGTCTAGATTAGGGATTAATTGAAGAGGTAAGACTGAAAACACAAGCAAAGTTCCCCCTTGCTTAAGTTTTTCTTCTTTTTTTTTTTCCCCATTGCATGGGGTGAAGTAAAACTGTGTAGAGAACTAGGGTGCATTAGACAACATTTGTAATTCAGTAGGCTTCACATGTGTGCTAGACTGTGGCATTGTAGAATCCCTGTAAATATACTCTCGCTTCTGTCCCCAGTACGAATGATGGGTCCTGAGGGTGTGCAGGGGGTTGACACCATTGATGATTACATGGATGATTCCTGTTCCCAGTAAAATCTTGAGGCAGGTTGTGTAAGAATCTAAACCCTAGCAGTTCTGTCTCTTTTCTGAGCCTATCTGCAATGTAAAAGCAATAGCAGACTAAGGTACAAAAAGCTACACTCATGTAACCCAAGATCTGTGTGTCTGGATTGTATTAAAATCTTGGCATGGAACAAATTTCAGAGACAAGAAGTTCTTAGCTGACATTCTTATTTTACGTGGAAGGTTGAGGTGGAGGAAAGATTGGATATCAGACTAGATCAGAGTTGAAAACTTAACTCATGTTCGTTTCTTTCCTACTATCAAATATATCAGTGTTTATTAAACCCCTGTTTTAGAAAATCATTTCCTTTGTGGAACAATGAGACAGAAGAATCCTGTCAGGCAGTTTCATTTATTGACGGTTTGTTAATTAGAGAAAAGTATTATGTGCTTGAGGCTTTCAGAGAACAGACCTGAGCAGTTGGTAGGTTAAAGGCACGCTGGGGATGGCACAATGTATGTGGAAGATTTGAGAGAGGAAGGGCAGGGGACACGGGTGGATGCGCTGCCTGCTGTGGGATGGCCTTGCAGTCAGCTATCCCTGGTACGGATCTGTTTATCCTCGTGGTGATGATCAATACAATACCATTGTTAGTGTCCCCACATGCATCATCTGATTTCCAGTCTCTGCTTTCACATTCACTCCCTGGTGCCAGAACAGCCACCAAGCGGAATTAGCTTTGCCTTTTCCCATTATCTCTATAAAGATGTGTCCAAGAGGACCCAAAAGTCCGGAGCTCAGGTGTAGCCCATAGACTTCAAGTGGGTGCCCTAATATGGGGAGCAGGGGCTGTCTTTGGCATGAACTCAGTGGCAGGCTCTCTGATCACCTCCCCCTGGGGGGGGAGTGCAGCCTTGCCTGGCCACAGAAGAAGACAATGCAACCAGTCCTGGTGATACCTGATAGGCTAGAGTCAGATGAAAGGGGAGGAGGACCTCCCCTAACAGTGGACTAGGGAAGGGGAATAGGAGGAAAAGAGGAAGGGAGGGTGGGATTGGGAGAAGATGCGTAAGGAAGCTGGGATACAAAATGCATAAATTGTAATAAATAATAATAAAAATTAAAAAAAGTTGTTTCCATTAATTTAGTATTGTTAAAAATTCCCAATTTTGACAACAGAATTTTTATGACTTAAAGATTAAAACTCATTGAAAAGTACCCTTTTCAGGACTACATAGATAGCTTGGTGTGTAAAGTGTTGCTTGCAAGTGCGAGGACCTGAGTTCAGATCCCCAGTGTCCATCTGAAAGCTGAGCATGTTGGTGTATGGCTTCAACCCAGTGGTAGAGGAGTGGAGACAGATTTGTCTGGCTACCCAGCCTAGCTGAAAAAGTGAGCTCCAGGTCCAGGTCCTTGTCTGAAAAGATAAGGCAGAGAATGATTGAGGAAAGACAGTAACCTTTGGTGTGTGTGAGCCTGCATAGGTGAGTAAACCTGCAGCGGAAATGGCACCCACACACGTGTGTGTTCCTGCACATATGCATGTACACATTCTTCTTTTAACTTCTGTATAAAAATAAACATTCAGTTGCAGCAGAAATGATCATAATATAAAGATTTTGAAAAACGTGTTGTTAGTATTTGAAGGTGAATCATTAGTAGGTACATGGTGTTAAAAAAGAATTATAGCCAAAAGATCTGGGAATAATAACAGCTCTTTGGTTCTGATTTTGATTTGAACCTGTCATTTGTTTTAGGCCCTATCAGCATGGTGCAGACATGTTGGCCGCCATTTCTCAGGTGTTGAATGAATGCACCAAGCCTGATCAAGCTACTCCTGCTGCCTTGGTGTTACAAGGTCTTCACGCACTCTGCCAGGCTGAGGTAGGCATTTCCGGATTGTTTTGCCAACTCTTAAGTTATTTTACAAGGGTGTAAGATTAGATTTACGTGAGTGAAAGTTTCAGTGTTAATTGTGAGAATTTGTTTTTGGTGCAGTAGGGTGCAATGTCAAGAGGAGTAGAAAAGGATTGCTTTGCATACTTTTTTCCTTGAGGAGGTTTTCACTCACGAGCTTGATACTTTACAGAGACCCTATTTTTGGTTTTTCTTTGTTTTTTTGCTATGTTGAGAAGGTATTTATGGAGCTCTTAAATGTGTCTGCTTCTTAATTTTTTGATCCAAAGAATATTAGAATCTGTTGAGGCCAAGAAGTAGCCATGGCTTAGTGTTGCTCGTGTTGTCTGGATGAATCATGATCGATTTGAAGACTGGCAAAGGAATCTTCCCTTCCTGGTGATTAGGTCTGGTAGATGGGTGAATAGTAGAACAGACTTGCAGATCATTGCCTGAAAACTAGACTGTTCCTGGAGTGACAGTATAGCAAAGAGAATTTGTAGTGTTCTGAAGAAATAGGATAATCATGTCCAATATCAACCATTCATCCAGCAAGTGTTTTTGACACAATGAGCGTGCATACAGCATTTTTTAAGGGAATAAGAACTCTCCTAGGGTGATAGCTAATCATGGTTGATGATGATGAAAATTGCTGTAAGATACACAACAACAAAATTGAGTGTTTGTATGTTACTGTCCTTGTGTTAAATACTTTCTATGCCTGTCTCCAGCAGTTGCAATACAGGAGTTAGCAGGAAAATAGACCTCAGAGAGATCTAGGTTTGAGAGTAGTTTGTGCTGTGTGAACGGTTTCTTCTCCAGACTGAGTATAGTCTAGTTGAGCAAAGGTTGCATCCTCAGGATGATTCTTTCAGACCTGCCGCACTTTAGTTGGAAAGTTGTCAGACCTTCACAAGACTGATACATCAGGTGATTTGTTCACGGGACTGTGGACTTCTATTTTCTGTTGCTTCAGTTAATCACCTGACATTGGTAGGTACTTGCCAATAAATAGCTAGATCTCATTTTTAAGGAAAATTTTAACAATAGCATTGAGAAAACAATGTGTTACATACTACCACCCCACAAAAGGACTGTTTTTGCCATTTTGAAGTATTTACTTTAAATTTTTATCCCAATTAATGTTGTCTTAGCTGAATAGTAATTAAGTCTTATTGTTCTTATATTTCCATTGTTTTTTCTCCATTGTCTGTTGTAAGCATAAGGCTCAAGTGTATTAATGCTTACCTTTTAGGAAATTCACTGAGTTTTTCACTGAGTTTTCTTAACCCATTTGTCTAAGACATCCTTACTAACTTTAGTTAGTACTAAAGGTAGGAAAAATGTCGTCTGGCAGGTAGAAACATCTTTGCTTTTAGGCAGTGATCTAAATGTATTTGATAAGTACCCAACTGGAGTTTATCCCCCTGTTGATTCGCGTAGTCATGTTTATCTTCAGATGAAGGTAAAAGGAGAGTGCGTACAGAGAGCCCCTCGCCTGCTCCCTGCCCATTTGCTGCTGCAGCTGTTCCACTTGCCCGTGGGTTGCTTGGTATCTAGTTCGGCACAGTCTGTCAGGGGAGTTCGGAATCGTTCTTCGCTCTTTTCCCTGACACCCGCAGAGTATATGATAGTGATCTGATTTCTTCTTCCAGTGCTGTCTCCTCCCCTATCACTAAAACTGTTTTTCCTTTGTTGTATACTTAAAGGAGACCATTTGGGATTGCTAAATACTTAGCCCTAAATCTATTCTCTGACCCAAACCATCACTTACAAAAATAATTTTGAGTCTACTAGAATGCCATCTTTCCTTGTTTTCTAAGTGTTCTTCCTAGTGCAGTGGTTCTCAACCTTCCTAATGCTACAACCCTTTAATACACTTCCTCATGGTGTGATGACCCCAACCCTAAAATTACTGTGTTGCTACTTCATAAATGTAATTTGATACAGTTATGAATCATAATGTAAATATCTGATATGCAGGATCTATAATGGGTCATTTGATTCCCAAAGTAGTTGTGACCCACAGGCTGAGAACCACATTGTCCTAATGGCATTGAGGCATCCTGTCTAGGTATTTTATTTAATAAAGCTCATTTCTTACTTCTTTGCTAAGATAAAGGAGTCATTCTTTTTCATCTGGTCTCTCTTCTGTTAACAGTCTAAATATCACATGTATTTTAAAATAAAAACTTAGCCTTTAAACACCTCATCTGAGCTGGGTACAGTGGTGCATGCCCATATCCCAGCACTCTGGGGGGACAGAGGCAGGTGAATCTATGTGAGTTCGAGGCTATCCTGGTCTACAAAGTGAGTCCAGGGTAGCCAACACTACACAGAGAAACCCTGCCTCCAAAAACCAATAAATAAAATAAATGCGAGAGAGAGAGAGAGAGAGAAAGAGAGAGAGAGCGCGCCTCATCTTAAGCTGGGTGTGGTGGTACATGCCTTTAATCCCAGCACTCTGGAGGCAAAGGCAGGCAAATGTCTGAGTTTGTGGCTGCTTGGTCTATGGGGCAAGTTCCAGGACAGCCATGACTATTCACAGAAACCCTGTCTCCCCCCCCCCCAAAAAAAAAAGAAAATAAATTTGCTATGTTGCTACATGATAGTCTAAGGCCAGCTGTTAGTCTCCTTAAATCATGCTTGTCAACAAGATGAGAATTAATAAATCATGGAACAATACCACCAATCAGTTAACTTTTTTTTGTTTGTTTCAAAATGCTTATTTTGTTATCCTTTATTTTCGATGAATGTCTTGTCTAGAGTGTAAACTTTTATTGATGCTTTGTAGAGATAATCACGCTGCATGCCATGTTTTCTTCATAAATATTGCAAGTGTCCTGAAGTGTTTCGTTTGTATTACTGTAAACTGTATCACTGTTAGTTTTGGTAATAAAAATAGTCTTTATTAACATTTAGTACTGAATAAGTTTATGTTCATTTAAATAAGTAGGAATAACCCCCACTTTGATGGTCCTTATATTTCTTTCTGTCCTGTGTAAGTCAGGCTTTACACACTTGACAGTTGTGTGTTTTCATTGTGGAGTTGCTGCTGTTCTGTCCTGTGATGTATGCTAACATCATGAAATTTATTTAGGTCAGTTTCTCTTTCCAGGTCATAGTTAATATTTACAAATTTGGGGCTAATTTTTTTCTTTTAGGTTGGTGTGCTGTTCTCAAGTTAGCATTCATACCCTGAGGTGGTTTATTCTGTTTTCTAGCTGGTAACGTGTGAAACACTGGTGTAATCACCAGGTTCAAGAATGGACATACTCAGCATAACTATGAATCTGTTTCCCAGAAGCATTTTGTCATGATTTGTCTGTTTATTACTCCTTACATCTTTGACTATCACATATCATTAGGAGTGCAGAAAGATAGCCTACAACAATGGAATAAATCAATAAAGTTAAGAGCACAAGCAGAATAACCATGGCTTTGAGAAAATACTTCAGCTAGAAAACCATTTAAAATTGAATTTCAAGAGCTTTCCAAACTCTGCTTCTGTGCAAGAGGTAGTGTTTTATTCCCCTTAAGCTTAGTAATGAAGTCTTTGGTTTTGAAAGTCAGAATGATGAACCTCATTTGTTCTCAGTGGAGTCAGGTTCATTTAAAAAATCACTGCTGCTTACTCATTTACATGTCTACTGAGGACAGATTTCTAAAAGGATGGAGTCTGTTCAAACGCCGAGTGTGTCAGAGTAATGATTGTGTTTACATTATGCATTTTGTGGTTCTACTTTGCTAAACAAAAAAATACAGTGAAGCTTCTAGAAAACTCAGCTGGCCAGAAAGATGCTGCTGTCTTTTGGAAATTGGAAAGCAGATACTTCATTTCTTCTTTAAGACTGTAAAGATGGTAAAATATTGATTTTTACCATCACATATATTTTTTTAGACTGCTTCTCTTAGCTAATATTTCTTTGATGCCTAGTAAAAAATTTACCCTTTTGTGATATGTGGATTATATTATTTCATTTTGTGGTGAAGAAGCAATCTTGTAATGTAGCTGGTCTTTACTGAACACTTCAGAAATTCTAACCTGCCAGATTACTATGAAGTACTCACAATGTGGATGTCTAAATGTCCCGAGCTCTAGGATTTGTTCACGTCCTTCTGTCATGTTGCTTTACTAAGTGGGATAAAGTCTGTGGAACTTTAGAACAGTTTGAGGTTTTCTCTTTCAGTCACAAAATGCACAAAAGTGGCAGTGAGTCCCAAGATACTAGGAATGTTATCCAGTCAACTCCTATTGCATCTAAATGTTTAAGGGTGAAAATAACTTTCAGTCTAAACAAGCTGCTCAGGGTTAGATGAAAAACAGTGTGTGCAGAAATAAAGTCAGTGCATTGCACTCAGGAAGAGGTCTCACTCACTGCACACTTTCTCTCTTAAGATGGGATGGGAGGCGTGCTAGCTGTGAGTCTGTTGTGGCAAAAATTAATAGGCGTTTCAGAATCCCTGAGAAAAGCTCTTTCATCTTGCCCAGCACCATCGGGGTGTTATATTTTCAAAGCAGAGTATTGTACAATTGAGCAATAGATAAGGAGGGGCGGGGTCTTTCCTGGGGATTCTTGACCGCTGGAAGAGTTCATTTCAGGCCATTTGTCACAGCAGTGATTTCCCCCGAGATACCCTTGCCAAGGGTATGTTTTGGCTATTCTATCCTCTTTTTATTTATTTATTTTCTGAAATCATGGTGAAAGGTAGTTGTCCTTGCCCTCTCCCATCATCCTAACCCTTTGTCTAGGGTCTCCTTCACAACACCATGGGGTAGGAGCAATTTTCAATGGGACCCAGCAGGTCTGGAAGGTTTTAGAGAGTTAGTGTGATATAAAAATGCCCAATAGAAATCCTGCATTTTGTCTGAGCATTTTTAGCGTGATAAATATAATTTAGTATGGAAATGTGATCCATTGTTCCATGGCAGGTCTTCTCAGCTGTGTACAGTAAGGCTTCTGTCGCCTACTGTGGATTCGCTATTTATTGCGCTTTGGACCTCTTTGTTGCTTGGTTTTGTGTGTGGAGACTTTTAAAGGTGGATTGCCTGTGTAACCTTGCAGAGGAGTTGATTAAGTTTAATTTGCTATGCATTAGAGAATGGATTTGCTGGTCTTTTTGAACTGCCCTCTGTTATTTGTAGTTTGGGGCCTATTTTTTGATGCCTTCAGTTCTTTCTGGGCATGAAAACTCTTTTTGTACATTTGTTGAATCTATTTCCATGCTGTGCTTTTTATGCTCTACACAATGACTCTTTGCAGTTGAGAGTTGTAGTTTGGTTTTATTTTTAACTTTAAAAGGACAGCAGGAACTTGCTGCCTTTTATTAAACATTTGTGGATATTATAACATTTACTCTGCCTTCCTTCAAGTAGGTTTTTAAATATAGTTTCTTATTTTTGAAATAAAATTTAAACTGGATGTGTTATACTTATATAATAGCTACTGTTCAGTACTCACAAGCCATGTGTGGAAATTGTGGGGAATTAAAAATAATGTGTTTCTTTTGAAATAGACCAGTTTAGTTTCCCACTATTTTTTAATTGGTTGTTTTACTTTTTAACAGAAAACATTCAGAGATTATGGGAAGTTGAGTTCTATATCAAAACCTACAGTAGGAAAAATTAAAATGGGTGTCTTGGTGTTTTTTCACTTCCTGATTTTGCTTCCATTCTTCAATTTCTCATCCTCTGCCACCTGCCATTTATTTTTCTCAGATTTGTTAGGATCTTTTGCAATATCTTTCCCTTAGAAGTTATAGCATTTAGGGTCTCCCTCTGCTCTATATGGTTCTTTTAATCCATTTTTAAATAGTGTATTTTGTGTTTATAGAATTTTTTGAAGCATTTTCTTCCTTGAATCAGAATCATGGTTTGAGGATTATTAGCTGACATGAGCAGTCTGCGAGTGAGCATGAAGGCTGTGCAGGGTGTCCAGCCGAGAGTTTCCGGCTCTCAGTCATACACAGAAAGCATTCTTTAGAAGATCAAACAGGCTGGACATTGGGAGGGTTTTAATGATGCCAGCTAGCATCAGAGGAATTGGACTCAGGGGTTGTAAATTGTGCTCATCTGAATAAATGCCACTGAGCTGGAAATAATGATGTGACTAAAATGATGCTAATTGTACCCTTTTGCCATTCCAGTGAATAAAATATATTGGTTTAAGCTTCTACAAGGAGTAGGTTTTCCTTCGGGGGTAAATGAGGACATTGGGTATAGAAAGGCCAGCAATGAAGAAGGGCAGCACAGTGAAGGATGTTAATGGTTTGAAAGGTTTTGGATTTTGAGATCTGATTGAAAGCATTATTTTGGTACCTTCCTAGAAATTAGCAAGGCTATTTCAAAAGCTTTTTATCTGGCCTCAAATAATACAAAATCATGTTTTTCATAAAAATGTCATCTCAAATGTGTTTAAACTCATTTCTGTGCTATATAAATGTCTAAAAGAACAGGAGTATTTTACCTTTTATCTGCTTGGTATAAAATACCACCAAGAGACTCATTTCTACAAACACTGGTGAGTGTAGACTGGAATTAGCCTTGATTCTGTGATTAAAATCACATTCATTGTAACTTACTGAAGGAAGTTAACTTGCTTAAGAGATATTTGGAATTAAGATGACAAGGCATTGGTAAGACTTTTCATAGTATGGGACTTTTCAGAGTGCCCCTCACATGCCTGTCACCCTGAGACAAGACTGGAAAGAGTACAGAGTGTGAATTTTCTGTATAAGTTTATGTTTGAGAGACTTTTCTTAACCAACAGAGAATGGCTTCTTTTTTCATTGGGTATCATTCTAAATTTATTTTTGTATTTTGATTTTCCTTGTGATTTAGGCTACTTTCATTATATACAGAGCTTCATATTTTTTCTTTGTGGGTTTTCAGAGCAGCATAATGGAATGCATTATGCCTTAGTCTGAATTGGGCAGTGAGGAAGATGCCCTCTGGAGCACTCCCCCTTTTGTTTCAAGGCCGTGGCACTGGGCCTCCATTCCATTTACGAAAATTGTTTTTTGAGAAATTT
The DNA here is from genome assembly GCF_030254825.1 of Meriones unguiculatus. Lineage (NCBI taxonomy): Eukaryota > Metazoa > Chordata > Mammalia > Rodentia > Muridae > Meriones > Meriones unguiculatus. The sequence continues at coordinate 67,451,231 of NC_083360.1, forward strand.
AATTGCTTTAACAGTTGACAAGGTCATATGGTTTTGATCTCTAATGATAGAGCTACAGTCAGCTGCAACAATGTCATTGACCTGCTTCATTTGTGCTCTATTTGTACTCTGAACTGGAGTATATTTCCTTCTCTTCCATTTGTGTGTCAGGTATACTCTGCTAAGTTAAGGACTTTGTAGGAAAATGAATAGCAGTGGTATCTTGTGTGTCAAGTAGATTTTCTAAAGGGTTTTGAAGAGCTAAGGTTACTGATTAAAAATTTCCAGAGATGAAACAGATTTTATTTTTGTGAGTTTCCCAGTCTCCTGTATGTTCAGTACTGAAGTTTCAGATTGTTGTCAAGTGCAGTCTCCAAATGGCTTACAGTATAAGGAAAAATTATATTTATTTTGCCTTTATCTTAAAAGATAATTAAATATTGTTTGTATTTCTCTGGATCAGTTTTTTTTATTGTACTTATATCAGAGGAATGTATGGTTCCCATTACAGTCAAGTTTATTAACCAGGGTTCTCTAGAGGAGCAGAACTGAAAGAATGACTCTATATATGCATATGTGTGTTTGTGTATATATGTGTGTGTGTGTGTGTGTGTGTATGTATGTATACATACACACACATACAGATTGTGGTTCAGCAAGCCCAATGATGGCTGTCCCCTGATGGAAGCTGTAAGAGCAGCTGAAATATTTGAATCCTGATGAAGTGGGCTCTACTACCAGTGAAGGCACGCCCAGCAGCAGGATGTATAAACTTGCCAGTGAGAATGAGGGTAAGCAGGCAACTAGCAAAAACTCCTTCGTCCATACCCTTCCCGTAGGCTGCCATCAAGAAGGTGTGGTCCAGATTTAGGTTAGGGCTTAGGACGTCAACTGATTCAGTTAACTAAAAATTTCTTACAGCTGTGCCCAACTTCCTCAGTTCTTAATTCCAGATGTAGTCAAGTTGACAGCCAAGAACAGCCATCATAAGGCACCTTTTGTTAACTTGACATATATAATCATATCTCTTTATGATCTGCTTAATTTCTAAATAAAAACAACAGCCAAGCCAAAATTATGCCTAATGAGATATAACTATTCCATGTATAACCACAAACACATTACATATTTTAGTATAGGTGGCAGTGTTCTGTGAGGGACATTTTTATGTTACCTCATCACTTAAATGTGGAAACCACTGATAGCATCTCAATTGCTACTTTATTAAATGATAAAGAAGTTGAGGAAAGAAAACATATTTATACAAATATTAACTATATATGATAGACATATTGCCCTTGTTTATGCAACTGGTCATATAATCTTAGCTGTTATTTATAGCTCCCTTCCTTGGCTACCTATTCTATATGTTCTCAGTCCCTAGCAAATACCTCAGTAGACCTTGGTTCTTTTCCTGGAGGAGTGACCCATTCTTGGAGGTGTGGGTCCTTTGGCGTCCTGCCTGGATTGGGTTGTTGTAGTTTTCTGTTGACTTTACTTAAACAGGGCATGGGAGCCACAACAGACATCCTAAAGGAAGTCCTGCACTTCAGACATAATCTTTGTTACCTCCAGTTTTCCCATGGTAATCTGGATAAATCGCTCCAACAAACACTGTTATTACTTTCTCTGCCTCCCCACAGTGCTGGTGCTACAGGCTGTTGCCCACTTTTGTCACATTTGTGCTGGGATCTAAACTTTGGGTTCTCATGGTTGTGCGGCAGGTTCTCTTTGCCATTGAGCTGCCTCTCTGGCCCTTCTTTTATAAAGAAATATTTATTTTAATAATTTATATTTACTCAGAGAAGATTCATTCATTCCCTCCTTCTCCTCCTCCTCCTCCTCTTCTTTCTTCTTCTTCTTCTTTTTCTTCTTCTTCTTCTTCTTCTTCTTCTTCTTCTTCTTCTTCTTCTTCTTCTTCTTCTTCTTCTTCTTCTTCTTTTTGTTTGCTTGTTTTTATTTTCTGAGACAGGGTCTCACTGTGGCCCTAGAATCCGGCTTGAAACACTCTATGCCAACCAGGCTGGCCTTGAACTCTCAAAAATCTGTCTACCTGGCCTCTGGTGCTGGGACTAAAGCTGTGTGCCATTAAACCCAGCCTCCCTTTTTCTTTGCATTTGCATGTGTGTGTAGTATGCACATGTGTGCATGTGTGTATATGTGTAGGCCTGGAATTGATGTCAGGTCCTCCCTTCCCCCCATCTTTTCTATATCTTTTATATCAAGACAGAGTTTCTCAATTGAACCCAGAGGTTGAGAAACTTTGCTAATCAAGCTAGCTAGCTTGTTTCAAGGATCCGCCGACTCCACTTCCCAAAGACTGGGATTATAGGTGGGCTGCCATGCTTACCCAGCATTTACATGGATGCTAAGAAGCCAAACTCCAGTCCTTATGTTTGAATAGCAACCCCTTTCCCTGCTGAGCCATCTTCCCTGTGTGCCATTTTACATTATTGCAAGGAATGAATGATAATTTCTTTATTTTACTTTTTTTCTGGACAATTTGTATGTATGTGTCTCTTTGTCTCTGTGTCTCTCTTTGTCTCCCTCTCTCCTTGTCTCTCTCTCTCTCTCTCTCTCTCTCTCTCTCTCTCTCTCTCACCCTGTGTGTGCGTGTGTGTGTGTATGTGTGTGTGTGTGTGTGTGTGTGTGTGTGCGTGTGTGTGTGTGTGTGTGTGTGTGTGTGTGTGTAGCACTGGTTGTCCTGGAACTCTTTAGACCAGGCTGGCCTCGAATGTAGAGACAAGGTTGTCCACTCTCTCCGTATCTCTTCAACATAGTTCTTGAAGTCCTTGTGTATGAGTGTTTTGTCTGCATGTGTGCACCACTTATGTGCCTAGTGACCTCAAAGGCAGAAGAGAGTCAGCTGCCCTGGAAGTGGAGTTACAGAGGGCTGAGTCACTGTGTGGGTTCTGGAAATTGAACTTGGGTCCTCTGTGAGTACAGCAAGTTTTCTTAACTGCTAAGCTGTCTTTCCAGTCCCCGATTTCTTCAAAATTTAGTCATTGAGTTACTCATTATGTGACCCAGAAATTCCACTTCTGGGAATATACTCAAGCAAAAATGTGTTCACACAAAAGCATTTGCATGTAGACACAAAATATTTACAACAGCATTATTTATAAGAGCTACAAAGTAGAATAATTCAGATACCCATCTAGTCAACTGTGAGTCTTAATTTACATTTAATTAACACTATCATGCTAATTTTATTAATTAAATTTGTATGTCTACCATGCATGAAGAGCTACTAGACTTTACATATATAAGGGTGCAATGATAAACATGGTTTTAACCCTCAGGAAACTTCTAGTCAGAGTTCAAGACCTTAAACAAATAGCTGTTTCAGGAATTTGTCATGGTGTTAGAGCCTAGAAAGGAGGAATGTAAATTACTTTGGAATTTTAGGGGATTTATACTAGTGTAAGAATTACAATGTCTACGTTAGTGAGACATTGTCTAGTTGCTAAATCAGTAATGAAGTTAATGTGGAAGGCTTTGAATTAGTTTTTTGTTTGTTTTCCCTCATTGCTGTGAATGAGTACCTCACTGCTTGGGGCAGTCAGGATTTTTCTGGATCATAAAACTTGTAAAGATGTTGTCCATGTTGAAGGCGTGCAACTGTGTAACTGGGACTGTACATTTTGGCAGAGCAGGAGTTAGAGAAAGGGCAATGGTGCTCCCTCTCTCTTTCACTCAGCTCCGGGAGTGGGTCTTCTTCCTTAAACCTCTCTGCTTCCTCCTCCTCACAGACACACCTAAATGCACACCTCACAGACTCCTCAGGGATTTCAAGCCAGTTGAGTTGAGTGAAGATTAACCACTGCAGGTTTTTTGAGTGATTTCTGTTTTTTTTCTGTGTGAAATCTCCTGGCTTTTTAGTTTTGTGTACTTCCCAGTGTGCTCCATGGCACCCCATTATGTGAGCATCACAGTGACAGTAAGTCTGTGGCTCTTGTGAACTAGGAGCTAGTTTAAGTGTGCATTCTTTACCTCTGGTCCTGAGTTCAATAGAGGCCTAATAAGCTCAGTAGGAGATTATAGCATCTACTTATGTATAAGACAGCTTGGATTGCCTGTGAAAGTCCCTGTTTCATGTTATCTCACTATTTCAGTAATTTTCTACTTCTTAGAATATGCACATTGAGTTTTAAATGTTCTTTTGTTATGAAGATGATGGTTATTTACGAATTAGAAAATACAAATTAATAAACTTAGAAACAAAAAGTAAGCCATAGCAGTATTACTTAGAAGTAACTCAAAGAGCATACCATGTATGATTTTATGATGCTTACTGTATATGCCCTTATATCTATTTATACACACATTTTAATGACCATATGAGCTTTGCAACAATGTATATGTGTTGTCCCTTCACCAGCTCATGATTGGATATTTTGTTTTTAGTTTTTTTCTGACATATGTAGTGCTGTGTTTTCATCTTTAGAGTTAAACTTCAACACACATATTCCAAATATTTCTATAAGCCAGGAGTTGTTGTTCCAACTGTGTGTAATTACAAGCCCAGCAATTTCTTTAGCCTGAGCTACTACCTGCATGATTTGGGGCTGCTGCTTTCCCTGTGTGCTCTTTTGCGTGGTCTGTCAGCGTTTCGTCAGCGTTTCATCAGCGTTGATGTTGTTTTGGAAAACATGGCTGACCCTGTATCCGAATTCCTACTTTTCCTGTTATGTATTACTTGAATCTCCTCTGCCAGTCCTAATAGTGGACATTTTAGACGAATGCACTGAGGATCAGCTGTGTGAGAAAATGCAAAGAAAGGTTAACCATTTCTTGTTCTTTGCAATAGAAATCTGTAATTATTTTCTTGTTGTGTGGGAGTATGGCTTTGGGAGGAGACCTCAGAACATCCCTGGACTTAGAAAGACTCCTCAGGGTGTTCCTCAGGGAGGCCAGGCTAGAGTGGGATTGTTGGAGTCATTATGCTAAAGTGCACTCTCCTGATCCCAGGTGCCTTTCTTTTCTCTGTGGCTGTATTTACGAGGCTTAAAACATGAGTTAGTGTAGAGCCATGCCTGTTCTTCATCCCTGTGGGAAGCCGCTGTCTAGTTTGCCTCATTCCCCATTCTTGAAGTTACGATGAGTAGAGTCAAAGGAACTGTCCAGATCTCCATTATTTCCTTTTAAAGTGTAAAACCAGAGCCAGCCTAGGTAAATGCAGCCAATATCCTGGTGATTCCTGCTCAGTTTCACTGGCCCTATTAGCTCCAGGCCCCAGAATGCTTTAGCAGGTAAAATTCTGTGACATAGAGGAAGCATAAAAGAACTCAATGGTAAAGCTTTTACAACTGCTGTATTTCACCTGACGTAGGTGTCTCTGCCAAGTGAGATCGTAGAAGTTTCCTGGCTAGTCTAGCTGGCACTGTTGGGTGACCCAGATGCCAGTGAACGTGTTTGGTATCCAGGCTTCCCTGGCTCTGACCTTCATGATTAATGTAGGAAGTTCATGATTGCCATCAAAACTGAACGCTGACATATCCAACTGAGTGCTCTGGTCTCAGAAATAACTGAAGTTAGACAAACTAAAAAAGAATGTAATCTCCTGCTGTTATTACTTGCAAATAAATGTTATTGTAACACAGACATACCCAGGAATTTGCGTGTCAGCTATAAATGCTTGCATGTTAAAATGGCAGCGCTGAGGAATTGTTAGCAGTGAATAAGGAGCTGGAAATGTGCTAGCTAATTTGGTACAGAAAGAATCACCAACATCCAGATTTAACTTTATGTGCTTTTTTGAAAGATTTATTTCTATTTTTAATGTGTATTTGTCTCTGTGTGGGTATGTTACCGTGAGTGTCCACAGAGGCCCGAGGCCTTGGGTTTTCCCTGGAGCTGGGTATGGAGGTGGGCTGGCAGTTGTGAGCCTCTTGATATAGGTGCTGGGAGTGAAATGTAGAGCCTCTGTATGAGCAGTGTGTGCCCTCAACCTCAGAGCCACCTTTCCAGGCCCAGTAAGTCATTTTCTTTCCAGTTGCCTTCAGGTTTATTGAAAGTGTCCTTGCAGCAAACTTCCAGATGGTATAGGCTGAGTGACCTGCCTGTGGGAGGCTGGCAGCGTCCAGAAGCTTCCGGTAGCTATAAAGCTTCTAGGTCATCACTAGCTTAATTTCTTTATATCCTATGACTCAAGTATGTGCTTTCTTCAAAAACAGCATCTCATCATCAAATTCTGGAGGGTAACCAAGAGCAATGTCAGTGATCTGTAATGTTTGTGTGACCCAAAGACCAACAACTTGCAAAGAGGTTATAACCTGTATCTGATACTGGTGTTTTTTTGTTGTTTTTTGTTTGGTTGTTTATTGGCTCCTGGGAAAGGCTTTATTCCCCCTCTCTCAAATAGGGGACCTCCATTTAAAAATAGATCAATTTTATTTTATGTGTGTGAGTGTTCTGCCTGCATGAATGTGGACCATATGCATGCCTGGTATACATGGAGGTCAGGGAGACTGTCAAAGTAACTGGAACTGGAGTTTTAGAAGGTCACAAGTCACCATGTGGGTGCTGCGAACCTAACTGGGGTCCTCTGTAAGAAGACTAGAAGTACATTTATCTGTTGAGCCATCTCATTTCTCTATCTTCTAAAAAATTTTAATATATTTATATGTATGTATTTTAGGAAGTGTCAGACTATTAAATTTGTAAATAGCATTTTCAAACCTATTTAGGGTTACTTCTCTCTCTATCCCTTCCTCTACTCCACTGTCATAGTCCTCACCCCACTTAACCCTCCCTTCTCCCATATTCTCCCCACTTTATATAATTTGTGTTCTATTCACCCTCTCCCTTGGAAAGCCCCACTCCCTCCTTATCACATTACTGTTCTCTAGTTTCCTGACATCTACAGGCGCTCTGCTTTAAATACATACATGTAAAGATTCAAAGTTAGGGCAACGTATTAGAGAGAGCACATGGTGTTTTGTCCTTCTGAGACTGGGTTACCTCACTCAGAATGATTAATTTCAGCTCTATCCATTTACTTATAAGTTTCATAATTTTATTTTTTTTTACAGCTGAATAATCTTACATTGTATATATGAACCATAGTTTCATTATTTCTTCATCAATTGATACACATCTAGGCTGTTTCTATTTTCTGTCTATTGTGAATAGAACAGCAACGAACATGAATGAGGTAGTATGCCCATAGTAGGCTATGGAGTCCTTTGAGTATATGTTCAGGAGCGGTACACTGGGTTTAGATTTTTGAGGAACCGTCTCACTGATTTCCATAGGGCCTATTCCAGTTTGTGCTCTTATCAATAACGAATAAGTTTTCTCTTTAACCCAGATTCATACATTTGTTTTACTGACCTTAATTTTTCTGAATGAAATAAGATGAAATTTTAAAGTAGCTTTACTTTATCTTTTCCTTATGACTAAGGATGTTTAACACTTAAAAATATTTCTTAGCCGTTTGTTCTATTTCTTTTGATAACTTTGTGTAGTTCCATACCTCAATTTACAATCTGATTTTTTTTTTTTTTTTAGTGTTTTGAGCTTGTTGTGTATTTTAGACAACATTAACCTTCTGTTAGATGAATAGCTGGTAAAGATGAAACCCCCTCCCCCCACCCCCGGCATTTTCTAGGCTGCCTTCTCACTGAATTGATGGTTTTCTTTGATGTACAGATGACTTTTAGTTTTATATGTTAGTGTTATATGTTAGTGTTCATTTGTTAGTGTTGGTCTTAACTCCTGGTCTTCTAGGGTCTCGCACAGGAAATCCCTTCCTGTGCTTATAAGTGCATATTCTCTATTGTCTTCTCTGTCAGATGAGGTTGAGGTCCTTGATCTATTTAGATTGAGTTTTGTTCATGGTAAGAAAGAATCTGATGTCATTCTCTAGTTTGACAAGCACCATTTGTAGAAGATGCTGACTTTTTCCCAATGTCTATTGTTGTCTTCATTATATATATATCAGGTGACTATAGGTGCATGAGTTTGTATTTGGATCCTTAATTTTATTCTTATAATTATGGTTTCTGTTTATGTACTAGTGCCATGCTGTTTTTATTACTATGTCTCTAAAGTGTAACTTGAAAATAGGAATGGTGATAACTCCAGCAGTTCCCCCCCCCCAATCATTCGGGATTGTTTTCACTGTCCTGGATCCTTTGTTTTTCTACTTGAATGTTAACTTTTTTCCCCTGTGAAGAATTGCATTAGAATTTTGGTGGTAATTTTATTAAATATAGATTGCTTTTTGTAGGATGGTCATTTTCACATTAATCCTACCAATCCATGGACATGGGAGGTTGTGCCATTCCTAGTGCATTCTGTTTCTTTGTTGTAAAAATTTCAATGTACTGGTCTTTAACTTTCTTGGTTAGTCAGTATGTTTGTCTCTGTTATGGAGGAAGGCTATGGATTTTTGTGTGTTGATTTTGTATCCTGTCAGTTTGCTGAAAATATTTATTGGCTGTAGGAGTTTTCTGGTGGAGCATTTAGGTGCTTTGGTTCGTTTTTATATAGGATTTTATCATCTACAAATAAAGATTAATTGGCTCCTTCCTTTTCTATTTGTCACCTCTTGCCTTATTGCGCTAGCTAAGACTTTAAGCACTATATTAATGTGAATGGAGAGTGTGGATATCTTTGCCCTGTTTCTGATTTTAGTAGAAATGTTCCATGTTTTTCTCCATTTAGAATGTTGTTGGCTGTGCATCTGTTGTATATTGCCTTTATTATGCTGAGATATGGCCCCTGTATCTCTAAATTCCCTGTAACTTTTATCAATGAAGAAATGTTAGATTTTGTTAAAAGCCTTCACTGCTTCTAATGAGATGATCATGTATTTTTTGTCCTTGAGTTTGTTAGCATGGTAGATTAAATTTATTGATTTATTTATCTTTACCATTCCTTCATCTCTTATGTAAGGGCAACTTAATCGTGGTGGTGACTTTTTTCTAGGATTTGGTGTTCTTTTATTGAGAAATTTTATATCTATATTCACCAGGGAGGTTGGTTTATACTTTTCTTTTTTAAATTTTTCTTTCTTTTTTCTATTTAATGTCATAGTTTGAGAAACATTACTTTTTGTTTTTCTTTACTGGTTTGATAAATTTAGAAATCCATCTGGCCCTGAGGTTTTTTTTTGTTTGTTTGTTTGTTTGTTTTGTTGCTTTTCCTGGTTGGGAGATTATAGCTGTTTCATTTTCACTGTTTATATCTTTTTGCCTTAGCTTAGGTACATCATATACAATAAAAAATTAATTAATTTCTTTTAGTTTTTTTTTTAGTTTAGTGGAATACAGGCTTATGATATGTCTCCATAATCCTCTCGATTTCACTGGTGTCTGTTGTACTGTCTTCTTTTTACCAACTCTGTTTTTATTAATTTTCATCTTCTGTCTTTCTTTCCATTATTTGGATAAAGGGTTGTTAGTCATAACTTTTTTAAAGAACCAGCTGTTAGTTTCATTGATCATTTGAATTATTCTCTTTGTTTCTATTTCATAACTTTCTTCACTGATCTTGGTTATTTCTCGCCTCTTATTTTGAGATTTTGTTCATATTTTTAAGGCTTCAAGGTATACCATTAAATTGTTCTTTTAGGTCCTCTTTAATTTTATCTTTTTGGAATTCCATTTTTTATTCTATTCTCCTCTTCCCATCAAAGGAGAATATTCAGTAAGGTCCTTGCCAAGTGTATCAGATGACAGCTTCCCCATCTTGAAGTTCCCAGCTTCCAGAATCATGAGCCACTACATTTCTGCTCATTATAAACCCCTTTAGTCTGTGTTATTCTATTACAGTAATATAAAATCCACCAAAACATCCTCCATGTTGGTAACCCTTCAGCCAAGCTCCCAAAATCTCCAGCCTGAGCTTCTGGAGCAGCTCAGATCCTAGCATTACCATGAGCATCTATTTCTATAACATGAGGCACACATGCGGATATTCCATATTTCAAGTCCGATTAGTTTGCTTCTCTGCTTGCAGTCCACATTTGCTACAGGTAAATCGATGCCACCGAGCCCAGCATGAAATACTGTGTCAGGGCCAGACTTCCAACTCTTAAAGTGTCATCCCTAGACAACCCCCCTGGGGTGGGAGCAGCACTACAGGAGCCAGGAGCACTGCCAGCACAGAGCGGCAGGTGAAGTCAGATGTGGAATACTCAGGAAATTGTTATCAGATTGATGGGAAGGGGTTAGAACTCATTATTTTCATATTTCTTGATAACATCTTTCATGTTTCAGAGGAGGTAGTACGTTGCCAGCTTGGTTTCAAATGACATTCTCAGCACCTTCCTTGTGCTTCCCAAATAGCTTCCCGTATGTTCTTCCTTGGAAGGAGATAGGAAGTGAAGAGGATGTAGCTCTCTGAACTATGTTAGGCAATGGTCTGTCTGAATCTTCCTGCTGTCATTCTAACATCACATCTGAAACCAAGGCAGGACAAAGAGAAAGAGAAGGAAATGGAATCTGCTGATACTGTGCTACCTGCCAACTCATTTCCTGATTCGGGGCTTCAGTGAAGGCTGGGAACACAAACACTCAGATTTGCTACCTCAATAGTAGAATTAAGGCTAAGAGAGTGGAAATTAATGAGGTGATTCTAGTATCAGAAAGGAGGTAAGAAAAGGGCCTAAGAAATGGGCTGGAAGGAAAACACAGTGTATGTACCTCTGCAATATCAGTTGTGAGAGAGATGAGGAAGCTACATCCTCTAAATTTTTGATATAGGCCCATGGAGCTATACACCTTTCCTCTTAGGATTGCCTTCATTGTAAAGCATGGGTTTTGGATGTTGTGTTTATATTTTCATTTAGTTCTGAGGATTTATAATTTTTATATTTTATTTGTTCAGTATTTTATTCATCATGAAATAGTATGCTAACTTTCCAATACTAGTTGTTGAGTTGTTGTAGTTTCTATTGCTATTGAGATAAAACTTTGTTCCACTGTGGTCTGATAAAATACAAGGGGGCACTTCAGTTTTCCTGTATTTGTTGAGACCATGTTTAGTGTCCTAACATGTGGTCTGTTTTAGTAGAAATTCTATAGGCTGCTGAGAAAATTTGTAACTAGTGTTTTTATGAAATGTCCTGCATTTTTTGGTTCCGTTGTTTTCCTTGTAGCGTTCCTGTCCCCTCCAGGTCCCTCTATATCTCCCCTCTTCCGTAAGATTCCCTGCACTCTGCCCAAAGTTTGGCTATGAATCTCAGTATCTCCTTCAATACCCTGCTGAGTAGAGTCTTTCAGAGGCCCTCTGTGGTAGTCTCCTGTCCTGTTCCCTGTTTTCTCCCTCTCTGATGTCTATCCCATTTGCCTTCCTGAGTGAGGATGGATCATCTTACCCACAGTCCTCCTACTTGCTTAGCTTCTTTAGGGTACAGATTTTAGTAGGTTTATCCTATATTATATGTCTAATATTCACGTATAAGTGAGTATCAAGGGTCTTTTCTGAGACTGATATCCTAACCAAGGACTATTCATGGAGATAACCTAGAACCCCTGCACAGAGGTAGCCCATGGTAGCTCAGTCTCCAAGTGGGTACCCCAGTAAGGGGAACAGGGGCTGTCTGTGACATGAACTCAGTGGCTGGCTCTTTGATCACCTCCCCCTGAGGGGGAACAGCCTTACCAGGCCACAGAGGAAGGCGGAGCAGCCAGTCCTGATGAGACCTGATAGGCTTTGGTTAGAGGGAAGGGGAAGAGGACTGCCCCTATCAGTAGACTGGAGGAGCATCATGGGAGGGGAAGAGGGAGGTAGGTGGGATTGGAGGGGGAGGAAGGAGGGGGCTACAGTGAATAAATTGTAATAAATAAAGAAATTTTAAAAATTGTGCAAACAAACAAGTCCTGCAGTTACCTGTTAGATCCACTTGCTCTGGGATGTTGTTTAGTTCTACTGTTTCTCTGTCTTTGTCTGGATGATCAGTGTACTGGGGAATGCTGGACGTTGATGTCGTTCACTGTTAATTTGTTGGTACTTTTTTATCTAGAAGTATTTACTTTATGTACTCTGGTGTCACTGAGTTTGATGTTTATTTGTTTAGGGTTTTAATGTCTTGAGGAATAGTTCTTTGGATTAGTATGAAGTAACCTTCTTTATATCTTCTGGTGACTTTTGGTAATGATGTACAGTGCAATTTGAACTTAGATCTCACTGATGCCAAAACATCAGTTGCCCTGCAGTTATGATAAATTGAAGCTTTTTCTGAAAAAAAAAAAAATGTTTTTTGAAATAAAATTCACCAGCAATAAAATTCACCAGCAATAAAATTCACTCAGTTTAAATGCACAGTGATTCCAGTTTTTATTATATAAAGAGAGGTGTACAACTGTAACAGCGAGGTTTGGAACAGTTTTATCATTCCCAAAGAAATGTCCACACTCTTCAGTTATCACCCTGGAATTTGCCACCACTGTCTGTACCCTACTCTGAGCCCTATGTAACTAGTATCCTACTTTTTATCTTTAGAGAGTTACCAGTTTTGGACGTCATATGAGTGAACCACACACATGTGGTGTTTTATGATGAATTTCACATAGCATAGTATTTTCTAGAAGTCACATGCTAAATCTCCTAAGAAGCTATTCCACTTTGTGTCATAAAAAAAGGAAGTTCTTTTAATCATTTACTTACCCTAAACTTCTTTTGATGTGTGTGTGTGTGTGTGTGTGTGTGTGTGTGTGTGTGTTATTTCCCTGGTGAATATTTATGGATTATGTAGTTTCTAGTAGATGTATACTTGGTCGATGTCACAGAAATAGCTGTTAGATCCTGGGTTGTGTTTTTTTTTTGGGAAGAGGAGAAATAAACATTCCTGTCGTTAAAATGGTACCTTTGAACTCCATTTTCCAAGTATGGTTGAAGACATTTAACACTGTTTTGTAAAGTATGAGTAACTATTTTAAACCTTCTTGTTTCCCTATAAAATAAAATTTTAGTAGGTGGATGGAGAAACCATAAATGTCAGTTCTTATGAAAGAGTGGCCACTGTGCCAGATATAATTTTAAAAAAACTACAGCAGTTTTGATGTCATATACAAAGCTTTATGTAAGATGTAGGAAAACCAAATACATTATTTTAACTAAAGAAGAATCAAAGCCATAAAGGAGTGTACTATATATTATATGTACATGGATGCTGTGATAAAACCCTATGACCAAGGTAACCTATAATAGGAAGAGTTTATTAAGGCTTATGGTTCCGGAAGGTTAGAGTCTGTTATGGCAAGGAGGCATGGTAGCAGAGCAGGAAGGCGAGAGTTCACATCTTGAACTGCAGACAAAAAAAGGAGAGTGAACTAGAAGTGGTGGAGGCTTTCACTCTCAAGTCTCGTCCTCTTTTACTGACATAGCAGCGAAGCTGCACCTCAAATCAGTGGGAATCAAGTGTTCAAATGCCAAGACTATGAAGAACATTTATAACTCAAAATTACCACCTTTTACTCCCTGGCCTCTATAGACTTATGGCCATAACCTAATGCAAAATGCGTTCAGTCCGACTTCAAAAGTGTTCACAGCCTTTTTGGTTTCAACAAAGTTGAAAAGTCTAAAGTTTAAAGTCTCTTCTGAGACTCAAGGCAATCTCTTAATTGTAACCTCCTATATAAAACAAAAACAAAAACAAACAAACAAACAAAAACCCAAGCTGGATACACATTTTAATCCCAGCACACTGAAAGGCAGAGGTAAGTAGATTGCTGTGAGTTCAAGGCCAGCCTGGTCTACAAAGCAAGTCCAGGACTGCCAAGGATTTTTGAGACATATGTATATATATGAACAAATTTTAAAAATAAAAAATCGATCATCTTACCCCAGGTCTTCTTTCTTGTTTATCTTTAGGTACACATATTTTAGTATGTTTATCCTATCTTACAGGACTATGTAAGTGAGTGTATACCATGTGTGTCTTTCTGCTCCTGGGATACCTCACTTGGGAGATCTTTTCTAAATCCCACCATTTGCCTGCAAATATCATGATTTACTTGTTTTTAATTGCTGAGTAGTATTCCATTGTGTAAAAGTACCACAACTTCCTTATCCAGTCCTCTGTTGATGGATATCTGGGTTGTTTCCAGGTTCTGGCTATTACAAATAAAGCTGCTACAAATATGATTGAGCAAATGTCTTTGTTGTGTACTTAAGCTTCTTTTGGATATATGTTCCTTTACACCCCCTCTCTCTCCCCACCCCGAGCAAGGAGTAGCCTAGCTAGGCCACAGAAGAGGACATGGCAGCCAATCCTGAAGATACCTGATATGCTAGGGTCAGATGGAAGGGGAGGAGGACCTCCCCTATCAGTGGACTTGGAAAGGGGCAGGGAGGAGATGAGGGAGGGAAGGTAGGATTGGGAGGGAATGAGGGAGGGGGCTACGGCTGGGATACAAAGTAAATATCCTATGATTAATATAAAAATTAATAAAAAATAAAAAATCAAGTTATAGGCTTCTAACATATAATGGCATAGAAAAAAATATATATACACACATATACATATAATCATCACCAAAAAGACAAATGCAGACATAGTGAGGAAATACTAGACCAAAGTGAGACTAAAACTCAGCAGTGCAAAGACTAAATTTTTTAGCTCCATGTCCACTGTCAAATAGGTTTAGATGGTTCTGTTTTTCCAGCTTTCCTGCCTACAACATACATCTTTTTCTTAAACTTGTCCTACTCCCTTTGTGTAGCTCTCTTGACAGAAATTCCACTACTCTGGCATCTCCAACATCTCAGCATTTCTATTACAGCACAGGCTCCTGTTTCACAGCTTCATGCAATGTGCTCTCAGGGTCTTCAAGCCGAAACCCCCCTGCACCACACCAGTTGCTCTAAAAAAAGTATGGAATGAGATTCTATAATCACTTTATTCTTACATTCTTTATGCCTCTAAAGCTAGTCTCATGTGTATGACACTAAGTTCTGCTGCTGCCTTAGGATGAACTCTGGTTCCCTTTTGTTCAGTTGTTTTCTAGGAGCAGACGATGCCTTAGGCCTTTTTCTTTCACAAGTTGGAAGCTTACATGTCTTTTGAGGACACCTATTCTAGCTGAAGCCTCTCCTTAATGGAATTAATCTTTTTATCTCTTTCAGCACAAGGCTTGGCTGCAATATTGCTTAGTGGGTGCTGTATTTCCTTCCTTCCTTCCTTCCTTCCTTCCTTCCTTCCTTCCTTCCTTCCTTCCTTCCTCCCTTCCTCTCTCCCTCTCTCTTTGTCTCTCTTTCTTTCTTTTCCTACCATACAGTTTGTATTTTTTGTATTACCTACTCTTTAAATTGTAAACTTGCATAACTGTCATTTATAACAACCACATTAAAGATTCAATATTATGCTGCCTTAAAATAGTTCCTGGCAAAGGAATTAGACCATTGCTTTTAAGCTTAGACTTAGGTAAGTTCTTAGGACAAGGGCAGGATGGCATCAGAGGCTTTGCCAAAATACCTCAAAAAAAGCCTCTAGCCATTTTTCTAACACTGCTGTTACCCTGAAATATTGTTCCCCTCTGAATCCTCTTGTGGTGCTTCTATAGTTTGCATTGCACTTTGTACTGCTGTCTGCCAAGATTCTCATAAGATGACCTATCACAGGGTGCTGATAGCATCCATCTGCATTTCCAGCCCAAAGTTCTATATCATCTATGATTCTCTAAAAATGGACACATTTAATTTATCTACATCAATACCCCAGAGTCCTGGTACCAACTTCTGCATTAGTTACTTTTCTGTTGTGGTGATAAAATACTATGACCAAGTCAACTTATTGAAGAAAGAATTTATTTGGGCTTATGGTTCCAGAGCAATGAGTTTGTCAAGGCATGGCAGCCAGAAGGGGGGCCTGAGAATGCTTATCTAGGTGGTGGAGGTTTTTTAACCTCAAAGTGGCCACCAGTGATGTGTGTTTCCTTTAGCAAGGCTGTACCACCTAAACCTTCAGAAACAGTGACACTAACTGAGGGCCAAGTGTTGAGGTGCTTGACAGTGGTTGACATTTCTCATTCAAACCACCAAAGTTGAAAAATCAGAAATTATAGAGGAGATCCAGAAAAGATTAAAAATCATAACATGTAAACAATGAAATCATATGTAGTGTGAATACGAGCATACTATACATGCTCATAGAACTTTTTATGTGTGGAGCTTCCACATGTACATGTGTATGTTTTGCATGTCTGCAGGCATGTACATATCTATGTGTCTGGAGCCCAAAGGTTGACACTATCACCATCACTATCATTCCTCACCATAAATATTAAGTCAGGATTTCTTACTTGTACCCAAAGATTGCCAGTTCAGATAGTCTGTCTATCCAGCTTGTTTTTGATATCCTCTGACTCTGCTTCTGAAGTGGTGGCATTACAGCTGGCTTGCTATGCCTAACTGGTGTTTCCGAGGATGCTGTTGACTGGAATTGTAATCGTTATTCCTCTGTGGAAAGTGTGTTACCCACTGAGCCATCTTCTCAGACTGAGCTCTTGTTGTTTTATCAGGGGCACCCATACTGTGCTGATCATCAGTTTTGGCATCTATTTGAATAAACACAGGCATAATGAACTTTAATGGGATACTGATTTTAGTTCTCACTATTACTGTTATTTATACAGATTGCATTCTAATAAATGATTTCTTAGTCCTGGCAGTAACTTTATTAATTATTAATTTGATATTTTTTGAAAAGTAGACAATTATATTTGAAAAGTGTTGGGGTAAAAGAAGCATTTTTTTCTGTACACATTAATTAGTTAAAAACAACCATGCAGATTAAACAAAAAGTCTTTATTTTAAAATTTGAATAGATACTTTGACTTCTTTCTTTCTCATTTGTATCCCTTTGATCTCTTGTTTTATTGCTCTATCTAGGACTTCAAGAACTGTGTTGAAGAAATAAGGAGAGAGTGGGCACCATTGCTTTGTCCCTGATTTCAGTGGGATTGATTTAAGTTTCTCTCCATTTAGTTTGATGTTGGCTATAGGCTTGCTGTATATTGCTTTTGCTTGTTTAGATATGTGCCTTATATTCCTGATCTCTCCTAAACTTTAAATGTGGACGGGTGGTGAATTTTGTCAAATGCTTTTTCAGTATTGAAGGAGATGATCCTGTGTTGTTGTTTTTTTTTTTCCCCTGTGGTCTTTCTTTCTTTCTTTCTTTCTTTCTTTCTTTCTTTCTTTCTTTCTTTCTTTTTTTTTTTTTTTTGCTTATATGGTGGATTACATTGATGAATTTTTGTATGTTGACCCACCCCTGCATGCCTGGAATGAAGCCTATGTGGTCATGGTGGATGATATCTTTAATGTGTTCTAGAATATTAGGAATAGTGCTATCTCAAGATCCAGCTATACCACTCCTAGGCATATACCCAAAAGATACCCCACCATTCAGTAAGGACATTTGTTCAACTATGTTCATAGCAGCTTTATTTGTAATAGCCAGAATTTGGAAACAATCTAGATGTCCCTAAATGGAGGAATGGATACAAAAAGTGTGGTACATTTACACAATGGGATACTACTCAGTAATTAAAAACAAGGAAATCATGAAATTGGCAGGCAGATGGTGGGGACTAGAAAAGATCCCGAATGAGGTAACCCAGAAGCAGAAAGACACATATGACATATGTTCACATTTAAGTGGATATTAGCCATATAATATAGGATAAACATACTAAAAATCTATAGTCCTAAAGAAGCTAAACAACAAGGAAGACCTTGGGGAAGATGCTTAATCCTCATTCAGAAGGACAAACAGGATAGATATTGGAAGTAGGAGAAGACAAGGAACAGGACAGGAGCCTTCCACAGAGGATGTCTGAAAGACTCTACCCATCAGGGTATCGAAGTAGATACTGAGACTCATAGCCAAACTGTGGGCCAAGTACTGGAATCCTTGTAGAAGAAGAGGGAGATAGAAAGATCTGGAGGGGAGAGGAACTCCACAAGGAGAACAACAGAGCAAAAATACCTGGGCCCAGGGGGACCTGCACAGACCAATGCTGCAACCAAGGACCATGCATGGAGAGGATCTAAACTCCCTGTTCAAAGAAAGCCCATTGGGGTAAGGGGTACAGGGGCCGTCTCTGACATGAACTCAGTGTCTGGATCTTTGATCACCTCCCCCTTGGGGGTGCAGCCTTGCTAGGCTACAGCGGAAGATGATGCAGCCAGCCCTGCTGAGACCTGATGGGTGAGGGTCAGATAGAAGTGGAGGAAGTGTTCCCCTATCAGAGGACTAGGGAAATGGCATGGGGGAGAAGAGGGAGAGTTGGTGGGACTGGGAAAAGATGAGGGAGGGGGCTACAGCAGGGTTATAAAGTGAATAAATTGAAACAAATATATAAATAAAATTAAATTTTAAAAATAAAATAAAATGTGGATTGAGAAATAGTAAACTAGTAGGGTTTTCTCAGATGTTCTTGCAAGTGAAATGAGAAAAGTGATGAAGGGCTTTCTTTAACATCCTTCATGCTGAATGCCAAGGCCTATTTTCTTTCTTTTTTTCCTGTTTGTCTAACTTCTCCTCTTGTGCCCCCATCATTTTCCCATATTCTTTTTAATGCTCTTTTTCTTGGCAAACAGAAGTCGGTCTGTTCTCTCTTGTTTGTCAGCAGCTGCTGCGTGTTTTCTTGGAAGGCTTCTTCATCACTGCTGTAGCACAGATGTTTTTTCTGGTACTTTCTAAAACACTCAGTTGCATTGTAAGTTATTGAGGATAATTTAAAATGGCATTAATAGCTCACTTAGATTTGTGGAATTTTTATGGAAGTTAAATTTTGAATTTTTAATATCTGCTTAAGAGCAGTTTGGTTTTGTTATGCTCTTAAAAGGCTTGGGTACAAGGTGTCAGCATTTATGATTTGCAATGAACAGTTAATTAAAGGAGAGGTCTACATGCTGCAGTGCCTGTGAGAATATATGATTTTCTTTTAAAAGAGATTTATTTATTTTTATTTATGTGTATGTATGAATTTAAGTATACCATGTGTGTGTAGGTGCCCAAGGAGGCAAGGACGTGTCCAGTTTCCTGGAAGTGGAATTACACTTGGTTGTGAGCCATCTGTTGTGGGTGCTGGGAACTGAATCCAAGTCCTCTGCAAGAGCAGTTAGTGCTCTGAACTGTTGAGCCATCTCTATAACAGAGGATAGAATGACTTCCTAAGGGATAGATAGCCATGGTTAATTTAAAGTGAGTACATTTTCAGAACTTTAATTTCACTGTGCCCTTCTCACAGGTTTACATGAGGTCACTCTCTTTGTCCTTTCTCTGTTCTTTTTTTTTTTTTTTTTTTTTCAATGCAGTTTATTCAGGAACAATCATCTGAACCTGGGGAAAGCCAGCCCACAGCTTAAATAGCCTCTGGGTAGCCAACCCCAGTTTATTCAGGAACCTTGAACAATCATCTGAACGGGGGGGGGGGGGGGGGGGGGAGCCAGCCCACAGCTTAAATAGCCTCTGGGTAGCCAACCCCAGCGTGCCACGTGGGCAATGCAGATAGGTCCACATACATGGAAGCAAGCCAGATCCTCAGCCTTAGCCAAATGTGGAGTTGTTTGTGACAGAGAGCACTCACCATCGGGAAGGTGGAAGGCGGAAACCAGCTCCATCTTTAAGGCATAGCATTCCGCAGCTCTCTACAGTTCCCCCTTTTTGTTTTAGACGCATCAGGCAAGAGTAGAGGTCTGATCTCTGATATTAGAAATAAATTGGGACTTTGTACTGATGTTCATTTAGGTGTCATCCACCCAAAGAGCATCAGACCCGTCTGATACCTTTTTCTCAGAGGCGGGACCTGGGGCATCAACCCGCATGCAATCAGACATGCTCTTCTCTGGGTCCAAAGCGGCTGACCCTGAGTGCAGTGCTTAGCCTCGCATCCTGAGCGTAACATTTTAGCTTTTTATGGTATCCAACCATGCTTGGGGAGACTGTCCTGCTTCAATGGCTGTAAAGGCCTGAATGGTCATGGCTGCATTACGCTGTTGTGAGACTCTAATCTTGCATATATACCACAGGCAAACCAAGGAGACCAACACCAGAAGGCCTGCTAACGCTCCCATGCCCGCCCATTCCTTCAGATGATTCATGGCTGCAGCAATCCATGTTGATAATCCTGTGGCTAGTCCTGCGTCCACTCTGGTAGAATTTACTGTGACAATGGCCACTCTCAGCTGCTCCATCAGTCCAATTGGGTTACATAGTAATGGGAAGAGGGACTGCCTCTGACATAATCTGATTGGCCTGCTCTTTGATCACTTCCCCCTGGGGGGGAGGAGCCTTACCAGGCCATAGTAGAGGACAATGCAACCACTTTTGATGTGAACTGATAGACTAAGATCAGAAAGGAGAGGAGAACCTCCCCTATCAGTGGACTTGGGGAGTGGCATCCAAGCAGAGGGAGGAGGGAGGAGGGAGGGTGGGATTGGGAGGGGAGGAGGGAGGGGCTTATGGGGGGATGCAGAATGAATAAAGTGTAATTGATGAAAAATTAAAAAAAAAAGGGAAAAAATAATTTAAGAACCTTAAATGACTTTCAAAAGTGGAGGAAAACATGGAGTTAGTCAATTGGCATGGAACACGTCTCGCCCCTGGGGGCAATGGTCTCCTGAACCTACTCAGACCTTGGACACCACCACTGCTAGTTCTAGAACTGATGCAGGATGTTCCAACGAGGGGGTTAAGGCTTCTCATAATATTTCCTATAAGCCCACACCTGTTTGTTTATATCCTCCATTTTTATTCATTATTAGCCAGATAGAGCCAAGTAATTGTGGTAATGATACTTGCTCTGTTCTCTTTTTCATAGCTTACCTTTCTACTTTATAAAAGGAAGACTGATTTCTGCTCATTGTTAGTTTTTTTTCTGGTTCAACACTGTAACCTATGACATCACCAAGGCATCTGAAAAAGGGGAATTTAAAACACCAACTCAAAAAAGTATTTTTAAGTCATCATCTCTACTAACATCATTGCCATTTCTGAATTTTTAACCCTTTCTTGTCTAATGATTGCTTTTAAATATTTGTAGTATATTTATGTCTTGATTGTGTGACTAATGTGCAGCCCAATTTAAAAAGCACCTGAGAAGCTGGGTGGTGCATGCCTGTAATACCAGCTCTTGGGGAGACAGAGGCAGAAAGATCTCTGTGAGTTCAAGGCCAGCCCGGTCTAAAAAAGCGAGTCTAGGACAGCCAAGGCTACACAGAGACACCCTGTCTCAAAAAAACCAAACAAACCCAAAACGAAACAAAAAATAAATGAACAAAAAGCACCTGAGTCTTACAGTGTCAGAAAATGAAAAATAAATAGTTTTGGTCTATATACATGTTTTATAGTAGGGACATTGGACAGGTGATCCATGGTTGGCTTTCAACCATGAAAATGTATTTGGATAAATAAGAAGTGGAATGACAATGCAGTTATAATGAAATAATTTTTTATTATATTGAAATCATTTTTAGGCATTTTCTGAATATTTTATAAAATGAATGATTGAAGATCTTGCAATGACATTTTATTTCACAGTATAAACATTGTAGAGTATTTTAGCAGTTTTATTTTAAACTGGCAATATTTATAATATATTAGCAAATAAGTCTGTCACAACCCTCGAATTTATAACGTTAGATACCAACTTGTGAAAAGTTTTCAAAACCCTTAGAAATTGCATGAGCACCAATAATTCCTCACTGTGCTATATTATGCTGTGATCACAACTTTTCCCATACAGGCGAATCAGTGTATTGGAATTTGTAAAGATCTAGCAATTGTTGGGTACATAATTGTTCTATATTATCTCCTCCACGATCATATATATGTCATGGGTTCCCTTCTTATTCTTTACTCTCTATATAATGCATGACTTGCACAATTACCCCCCACCTGAAGCTCTGGAATGCATGTTCTTGTGTCTGCTTCTCCCTTTGAGCTTCTTGAAGGTTTGAAGTGCATTTTAGCAGCCATTGTTTTTTCTTCTTCTCACCAGTGTCCCTGCTTAGTACCTCATACATAGCACTTGCTCGGTTTGCACTCCTCAAATGATGAAAAAAGGGCAAATAATTTTGAGTATTAGGGAAATGTTAGCTATTTTTAACATTTTTTTTAACTTGCTAGGGTTTAATGTCGTCTAACTTCAGTGAAAGCTTTTTCATATAGTATTTAGTCTATGTGAATAATTTAAAAAGTTGTTACTGCTAGGTAATGTAAAGAACTATCAGAACTTTGGGGAATTTAAAAACATTTTTAGTGGTGCTATTTAGTCATGTTTGTATATTAAACATGTTAAAAATTTAGTCTGACTATGAGAAAAGGCTTATAAAGTATAGTCTCATCTTTGAAATTTCAATATGAGAATAAATAGTTGACATTACCTTCATGCCTTTTGTATATAGAAAAGTGGAAGAGTGTACCTAAAGTTGAACTTTAGATTCCATTGCCAAGTGACTGCTTTATAGGGGGAGGCCATAAGATTTCCCAGTATTGGGGCTATTCTGGGGAAGTCTGGGGCTTGTTGCCTCACGATAATTCCCTTCCTGTTTTGAAATTCCAAGACAAATCTATTAATGTAGTTTAATATTTTTAACTCAGAATTTCTTCCCTTCCTTCCTTCCTTCCTTCCTTCCTTCCTTCCTTCCTTCCTTCCTTCCTTCCTTCCTTCCTTCCTTCCTTCCTCCCTCCCTCCCTCCCTCCCTCCCTCCCTTCCTCCTTCCTTTCTTTTGTCCATCCTTCTTCTCTTTCTCTTCTTGCTCATTTGCTTAAAAAGTTGTCTTTGTGTAGCCCTTGCTAGCTTAGAACTATCAGTGTAGACTAAGTTGGTCTCAAACTCAGAGAGACACGCCTCCTAAAGTCTGGTTTTCTTGTTAGGAGTTACTGTCACCTATGAGCTGGTTAAAAATGTATGCTTAGCCTTTGCAGTAGACCAACTGAATTAGATACTGTTTTATAACAAGAGCCCTTACCCAGTGGAGAGTCTCACGTGGTTCTTCCAGAGCATCTGTCTACTTTAATTGTGAAGTTGTCTCCAATTAACCATCACATATTGCAGTTGTTCCAGGGATTGGTCAACTCTGTCTATCTGGCCCAACTCAATTCACTATTTGTTTTTATAAATAAAGTTCTATTGGACTATAGGCATACCCATTTGTGTATATATTGGTTTGGTCTGTTTTCTTGCTACGGGGGCATAGTCCAGTAGCCATGACAATCATACTTGGGCAATGTGTGGGTCTTAAACTCTGAAATATTAACCATCTGTCCCCTTCAATGAAAACCCTATAATAGATGGTGGTAGAATTATGAAGCTCACTCATTCTTTCATTTATTCATCAATGAATTTGTTTTGTGGAAATGCTTTTCTAGAATGAGGAAAAAAAACCTTGTTTACATTTGTTTGGACTTTTATTTGAGGAAAAGTTTTATTTTGACGAAGAACTCAATTCCTAAAGAAGCCTGTTGATTTCCCTCCTCTGGTGTTCATAGGTAATAGAGTGTGTCTTTCAATCAGAGCTGCCTGAGAAGGAAAATGCCTCTCCTGGAAGGAATAATGGTTGTGTCCTTCTTGTTATTAGGAGTTACGATTGTCTGTGTAAGTCAGCCATACCTAACGTTAGTCTCCGAGTATGTGTCTGAATGGAGAGGAAGAACCATTTCCACTGGACCTTAGGTTTTCTTTAGTCAGTATTGTTTATTTAGAAATGTGCATTTTCATCTTCTGCAGCCCGTTAGGCTCAATAGATGTATCAGAGCATCACCTTTTCAGTGTGTAATTATTTTCTGCAGTATTTAAAAAGCCTCTGGAGTGACGGCTTAATTTATCAAATTTTGTAGCACACAGAATATCAATTTTCAATATGAAAATTCAGTAGGCCATACTTTTCAATATGTGTGCTCATTATAGTCTTCTATTTAAAGACTTGTTTTAAAACTGACATGAATATTTAAATTGCTTGGCTTTTTTAAAAAATAGGTTCTTAAAAATAGCCTAGCCAGGCCTTTAAGTCATGATTGTCTTATGTCAATTCCCAGAGCATTGGGATTTATAGGCATGTGCCATCATGGCCAACTAGAGGTAGATGGTATTTTATTTTTGTACTAGTAAATACTCAATTTACATTGCTTTCAATTATTTTCTGGACAACCTTACTGTAGTTGTGGTTGGGTTCTTTTTGGGAGTGGGTGGGTAGGTCTTAAGCTACACTGATTGAATTTCTATTTTCCTTTGTCACCTTGGAGTCCAAACTTCATTTAAGAAAATAAAAAAAGGAAAAGATGTCTTGATAAAATGAGAGTGAGGAATTGGCTTATCAGGTTAAAGTGCTTACATTGTAAGCCTTATGACCTGACTTTGGTCCCTGGAACCCACAAAAAGCAGGATGTGGTGAGTTGCATCTGTACCCCAGAATTCCTTAAGTGATATGGGAGGCAGTTAAAGGGGACTCTGCTGGGAGCTTATGTGCCAGCTCGCCTGGAGTGTAGAGGACAGCAGCACCAGGAGAGATCCGGCCTCAGCAAGATGGATGGAAAGAACCATGTCCCAAAGTTGTCCTCTGGCCTCTATGTGTGCACTGTGGCATGTGTCCTCAGTAATACACACACTTTAACACATCTTCTCCCGGTTTTTGAATCAAAAGAACATATACCAAGAAAGTAGATGATTTGTTCCGACAGAATCTAGTACCACTAAAAGATGAGTGTGTTCTTGGGACCTCCTCCTCTGTATGGTGCAGTTGCTGTTCGTTTAGAGAAGTCGGTTGAGTTTGTGTTTGAAGGTTTGTTCCTTACAGGGAGGTGCTTCAGGAAACCTGCAGTTTCTCACTCTGGGGAATAGAAAAGAAATCTGATTAAAGTCTTCCTGGCTCAGTTACATGTTATAGTTGTGGAGCTTGGTGCTTTTGTGGGGTTCCTAACAGAGGGATTCAGGCTGTTCTCACACCTTTGCCTGCTCTCGGAACCCCTGTCCTCCTACCGGGTTGCCTCACCAGCCTTAACATGAGGTGATGTGCCTAATCTTACTCTACCTTGATATGCCATGTTTGGTTGATATCCCTGGGAGGCCTGGCTTTTTTTTCTGAAGGGAAACAGAGGAAGAGTAGATGGGGTGGGACTGGGAGGAGAGGAGGGCGGTTTGTAATATATAAGAGAATAAATTAAAAAACAAAAATTTGCTTGGCCCCTGAGCTGGGAACGCCTACACTGACTGCTTAGCAGATTAGTCTGTTCAATGGAAGACTGTCAGCTCTTGCTTGTATAACTTTCACACTTTTTCGCCTCTTCTCTCTAGGTAGCAGAGTGCTTTAAGGACATACTTCAAAAGTATGGAGTACTCTCTTTGAGTAACTTTGGAAGTAGGAAAGTGGTGTTGGGGCTCATTAATGTGGGAGGAGCAAATGATTTCATCCCTTCAATATGGTGGGATTTAGAAATGTGTGGTTGTGTTCTTTGTAGCGAACAGGACAAAGGTTGAACAGACACAAACGAGGAATCATTGGAATGACTGCTGTTATGATGGTAAGAGACATAAAAAGGCTGCTCTGTCTTTATACCGATCTCTGTTTCTCTTCCTACAACACTGCCTCCCCAACGAACTAGTCTCACAAAGTAAAGCACTGCAATTGCACAAATAAAATCGTGTTAGTCATTTAAAAAAAATATTTATAACCTTTAAGCCCATATTATTTGGGTAAGAAAGAGAGCTTTTCCTCTTGTTTTTGTCCCATCGATTGTGTGTCTTTACGCTTCCTCTTATCCCTGCATATTGTACTTTGGTAACAGAAGCATCCTGTTTTATGAATTGTATGTGCTGAATTGGCTTAAGAGGGCTTCACTACATGATGATGGCTTGAGTCCTTTAATTGTAAAGGCAGTTTCTTTTACCTTCATTATGAAAAGGGCACATGAGGCATTTTTCATAGTTTAAGGGTTTTTATAAAGCGTTCTCTCTGTTGGAGTAAAGAATCAGGACAAAAGGAGTAGGCTGCTCTCAGGAATTTCTAGAAATAGCTTTTGAAAGTAAGATTAGGAGATAGCGCTCTGTGCTTCATGGAGGAACAAAGTAATTTTGTACCACAGGAATTAGGAGCAAAAAGCTCCAGTGCTCCTGGGGTTTGTTGGTCCCCCTCCCCCATTGGTTATAACACCAATAACAATGTTTTTTTTTTTTAAGCACATAAAGCACGTTTGTATGCAGTTGTGTCGACGCGGCCTTTACAGTCAACCTCATGCTATCCAAAGAGCAGGTGCTACTAGTATTGTTTCCATTCTGCAGCTGGGGAAACAGCCAGAGAGATTAATGGCTTTGCCAAGTCACACGGCTATGAAATGGGAAAGCCTGCGGTCCCGTGCTCCTTCTAGTGCATCTCACTCCACAGTCACCTTACTCTCCACTCTGTTGCTTCCATTGCAGACGAATAACACAGGAAAAGTTTCTCTTTTTTAGCAATAAAATATGTATAATGAAAGCCCTTAGAACAGGATGAATTGCTTCTCAGACAAACTCAACAATACAAATAGTCATTTGTATTTCAGTATTAACTTGCTATCCGCATGTAATTCATAGGTATTGTGCCTGTTCTGATCCTGATTTTATGCACTTACTTTTTGCTTGTGTTTTGTTTGTTTGTTTTGTTTTATTCTGTTGAATGGTGAATTTAGCACTCCTGACTGGCAGTTTCCCTCTTATGGTTTCCATTTGTGACTTTATTTCACCATCTCTGCTTTGTTAACTCCCAAGTCTATTGTTTTAGGCTGTTCCTTGCCAGGTAGTATGTGTTCTTCGTAGCTTTGAAGATGGCCTCTTTGTTTCTATCACTTAACAGTCGCAGTGTTAACAGCAGCAGCAGCAACAACCTTTTAACACTGAGGTTTGAGGTTTATGTCTTTATTGACTCTGGATATTATTAACTATTATTATTATTATTAGTGCTTCTTTTCTGTTCTTTTTTTAACCCTTAATTTTAAAATGTTATGGAGAGGTTAAAAATAATCTAGAAAATATCTTAAGTAGAATGTTGTGATATTCAGTTAAAAGTGCCAATATATGTTGCTACATGATGGACCTTAAAAACAGCACCCTACATAAACAAAGCCAGCTATACTAGAGCACATGCTCTGATTCAACTTACAGTGACAGTCGAGTGTACCAGGTGGACCTCTGGTTCCTAAGGGGCGGGAAGGCTCAGAGAAAGTGGAGAGTAAGCAGTGAGCAGTGATTTGGAGGAAGGAGGACCCAAATGGTTTCACACTGATCGGGGTGCTCACGTAACTGTGTGTACGCTGAGAAAAGCTTACCTGGGGCAATATGTGAATATGTGAATTATTTCCCTTAGAAAGGTCTTATTAGCACTAATGCAGAAGCTTGAATTCTTGTCCACTTCCCACCCAGCCTCCTTGTCTGAACTGCTTACTGATGTCACTTAAATATAGTTATCAAAACTGAGAGCTTGGCACTGCTGCCTGCTAGTAACCTAGCTGTCAGTTTTAGTCAGTTGTTGCCAGGTTCCCCACTCATCTTCTCTTCCTGGTTCCCCCTTCCATGCCAGGGTCCACATGGAGTTTAGTTTTCATGTTTCCTAACTCTAATCTCTCTTGGTACTTATCTCCCTTTGGTCTTTTTAATCCTGATACTTCTAAAGATTCCTGGCCAGTTATTTGGGAACATGTTCCCTAATTTAGGCATATGTGATGATTCCTCATTATTTGGTAGAAGTATTTCAGAACTAAATTTCTTGTCTTCGCATGTCTTGCCATGGGAGATGTGAAATATATTTTATTAATGTTAATGTAGATCTTGTTTCCATGTTAAAGGTGATTTATGCCACATTTCTCTACTGTAATTACTGTTTTTCATTTATAATTAATAACTTTCTTGGGAAAGCTGTTTTGATAATGGTGCAGTTGTCTTTTTTGTTCTCAAAGTTTGTGTACCAAATTCAGCACCTATTAGCAGGTGCTGCCTGGAGAGTGAGACCTGTGGTACTTGCCTGGAGGTAATTTTATTTTCATCATTTCTACATTCGTCAGTTAGGATTCTTTTATAAAGAAAGGCTGTTTCTTCTCCAACGTGCATGTGTTCATTTCTCCATTTCCTATGTCAATGAATATTGCTAATTGGCTTACTGATACTGCTACTCATTTATCCTGCAACTTAATCAAATTGTTCCAATGCTGGCCCTTCAGAGCTCTTTCAGGTTACCCTCTCTGCCCTCTCCACAAGTCCACACCCGATTGTTGACAGTATGCTTTATAAACCCGATTGGCTGACTGGCCCCTTTTGTTCTTGAGTGGCAAGGAACACCATGTTGGGAATGATATGGTGGAGACAGTTGTTTTCATGACAGAGGAGTAAAAAGGTCAAGGAGGAGACCAGGGCTCTACATCTGGCTCCGAGGACAGGATTTCTTGACTGGAAACCTCCCACGTGCCACAATCTGGGGACTGTTTCTTTAACATGGCTGTGTGGGAGACAATTAAGATCTAAAGTATAGCACTAACTTTGACCTTCATTATATTTTATAACGTTTGTATGGGTTCGAGTTAGGATAACTGACTGTTGGGTTAATGATGCCCATGACTTCAGTTCAAGTTTTTATTACATGTTATTTATTTTGTGTGCATGTGGCTGTGTATGCATGTATGTGGGTGGGTGTACATGCCACGGCATCTGTTTTGAGGTCAGAAGACAACATTCGATTGTCTGTTCTTTTCTCCTATCATGTGGGTCCTGTACATTAAACTCAGGTTGTCAGAGTTTGATGGCAGGCGCCTTTACCCTAAGACATCTCGCCAACCCATTTCTTACTTTTATTATTTTATTTTTAAAGAAAAAGTTCTATGCACCCTAGGCTGACATCAGACTCTCCATGAAGCTGAACAGATAATTTTAAACTTATCATCCTCCTTGTTTCTACCTCTTAGATTCTGTGATTTTAGGTGTGGGTGACCATAAGTTGTAATGAAAAAATATTTTGTTTTATTTTTATTGTGTGTCTGTGTCCGTGTGTGTCTGTTTATGTGTGCACCTGTGTGTACATGTGTGTGAGTGCATGTCATAGTTCATGTGTGGAGGTCAGGGAACAAATTTGTGGAGTCTGGATGTTCCTTCGTAACCTTTAATTGTACTACAGGGCTTCAATTCACATTTTGAGGCCCCATGAGGCAAATGGCAACCTGGTGAGCCATCTAGCTGGCCCTCCCTTCTAATTTTTAAATTCCAAAACTTTTAGTTTATTATTTTGAAAGATTGTCACTTCTTTTACAATACATCATATTTTTTTATTGGCTTGTAAACAACATGTTATTATTTCTTTGAAGTGATTTTACTTTTACTTGTTTTATTATCCTAAGATCCTAGAATGAAATCCTCCTCTGCTTTTGGCAGTTCACACTCATGATAGACTCTGTCACTGGTTATTTTTATTTTTCCTCATCAGCTCATTTTTAGGGAGGCCTGTTTTTATATTTACATGCAAAATTTTGGTATATGATTTGAAAGTCCTTCCAGAGTGCTTCAGGTGTCCCAGCTCTCTGTCATTTCTGATATTGCATTCCTTGACCTCCTGGTTTCAAATCCAATTTTTTAAACCAGGCCCTTCCAGGTGCCAGTCTTTAAGTGGGTGTCTCAGTTCCAACTCTCTGTCTCCAGTTGGCTAAAATCCAGGTCTCCTATTTCAGTGTGAATGTTTAAGTTGTTAGGTTACAAAATTGACAATTTTCATTAAATTGTAACCATATGCAATTATATACCTATTTGCTTGCTAACCCCCTCCCTACATTTTCCCCTCTAAATTCAACTATATTACAGAAATTTAAAAGTCAGTTTGGGTAGTGATGTTGACTAAGGCCTATAATCTCAGTATTTGGGAAGCTGAGGCAGGAGGATTGCCACAAGTTCAAGGCCAGCTCCTGTCTCAAGAGCAAAACAAGACAAAACACAAAACAAAAAAAGTTCATTTATATCTGGAGACAGATTAGTTATGGGTTAATGAACAGCAGAGAAAAATAAGCCCGCAAAAGCCAGACTAATCTAAAACAGCTTGACAGATTAACCTTGACCGTATCCACAAGATCCAAGGAGAGCCATATAGCACAGAGGTAGTTGGCTCATGCCAAGTAGTCTTGACTCTAGGTCTGTCATATCCAATCAAGAATAGCATAGGTAGGGAAGGTCAGAGGACTAGGGAAAGCCCTCTTGTTTGGGGTACACTTGGCATACATGTCAGGCCCTGCGTTCTGTGGGATTCTAGAATGCTTTCTCAGGGTATGGAGAGAGTACCTTTGGAGGCATGACTTTTAAAACTTTTTAATTGGAGGACAAAATTAAAAAAAAAATTTAAAGCTCTGAATATGCTCGAAGACTATAGTCTTCTTCCACACTCAGAAAGGACTGGCTCCCTTTGTGCTTCTGTAGTTGATGGCTAGAGAGTATTGTTGATCCTGCTGCTTCTTCAGCATCGGGTTGTAGTGTAAGGCATACCTTTTCTTTTTTTTTCTCTTTAACTTTAAATTAAGTTTATTATTTTTTTTTCTTTTTTTTTTTTCAATGCAGTTTATTCAGGAACCTTGAACAATCCTCGGACCCTGGGGAAAGCCAGCCCACAGCTTAAATAGCCTCTGGGTAGCCAACCCAGGCGTGCCACATGGGCAATGCAGATAGGTCCACATACATGGAAGCAAGCCAGATCCTCAGCCTTAGCCAAATGTGGAATTGTTCGTGACAGAGAGCACTCACCATTGGGAAGGTGGAAGGCGGAAACCAGCTCCATCTTTAAGGCATAGCATTCTGAAGCTCTCTACAGTTCCCCCTTTTTGTTTTAGACGCATCAGGCAAGAGTAGAGGTCTGATCTCTGATATTAGAAATAAATTGGGACTTTGTACCGATGTTCATTTAGGTGTCATCCACCCAAAGAGCATCAGACCCGTCAGATACCTTTTTCTCAGAGGCGGGACCTGGGGCATCAACCCGCAAAGGCATACCTTTTCATGGTGTATCAGTCTACAGGAATATTTGACTGACAGCCATTGTCTGACCAACCTCACACTTGAATGCTGTCTTCCCACTGTCCGCAGGATGGTTTTCTGTTATGTCTTCCCATTATACGTAGTCAAACACGTGTCAAATATCTCGTTTTCACCAGTTTACCCCAGATCTTAATTCCAATAAATGTGTCCCTCTTTCCAGTTTCCTTCTACCTTGGTTTTGGTTTTGACCCAGGTTGTTAGGTTTCAGCCATCTCAGTTTCCAACTCACATTCTGAGTTCTTTTTTTCAAAAATGAATTAAAGAGGTGATGGTTTTTTCTTTTAATTTTTATTAATTATACTTTATTCACTTTGTATCCCCCATAAATTCCTCCCTCCTCCCCTCCCAATCCCACCTTCTCTCCCCCTTCTTCATGCATGCCCTTCCCCAAGTCCACTGGTAGGGGAGGTCTTCCTCTCTTTCCTTCTGATCCTAGTCTATCAGATCTCATCAGGAGTAGCTGCATTGTCATCTTCTGTGGCCTGGTAAGGCTGCAGAGGGAGGTGATCAAAGAGCAGGCCAATCAGTTCATGATGGAGACATTCCCTGTTCCGATTACTATGGAACCCACTTGGACACTGAACTGCCATGGGCTACATCTATGAAGGGGTTCTAGGTTATCTCCATGCATGATACTTGGTTGGAGTATGAGTCTCTGGGAAGACCCCAGTGTTCAAATTTTTTGGTTCTGTTGCTTTCCTTGTGGAGCTCCTGTCCTCTCCAGATCTTACTATTTCCCACTTCTTTCATAAGGTTCCCTGCACTCTGCCCAACAGTTGGCCATAAGTCTCATCATCTGCTTTGATAGTCTGCAGGGCAGAGCCTTTCAGAGGCCCTCTGTGGCAGGTTCCTAACTTGTTTCCTGTTTTCTTCTTCTTCTGATGTCCATCCTCTTTGCCCCTCCGGATGGGGTTTGAGCATTTTAGCCAGAGTCTTCCCTCTTGATTAGTTTCTTTAGGTGTACAGATTTTAGTAGGTTTATCCTATATTATATGTCTATATGAGTGAGTGTATACCATGTGTGTCTTTCTGCTTCTGGACAGCTCACTCAGGATGATCCTTTCTAGTTCCCACCATTTACCTGCAAATTTATTTTAAGCATTCTTGTTTGCCATTCTTAGATTTGTTTCTATGCTTGTTTTAGGCTTTTACATTTTTAGTTTTTTTTTCTTTTTTTTTCCTTTTACTTCCTGAGATTATAATATATCTCTTACCCTTCCATCTCCTCTCTTTAAACCTTCCAATATAGCATACCTCCTTGCTCTTTCAAATTCATGGCCTCTTTTTTCATTGTTTATATATATATATATACATACACACACACGCACATATGTGTGTGTGTGTGTATACATATGTATATCTAAGTGCATAAATATAAAATAATTCCCATATTTAAGGCTCAGGGATCAGTACAGAAGAGGGTGTGAAAAGAGTCTTAAGATGGTAAGTTGGAAACTCAGAGTCTTTTGATTTGCATTTCTCTGATGACTAAGTACATTGAGGATTTCTGTAAGTGTTTCTTGGCTATTCGAGATTTCTCTGTTGAGGATTCTTTGTTTAGTTCTGTACCCCATTTTTAAATTGGGTTATTTGTTTTGTTGGTATTTAATTTTTTGAGTTCTTTATTATGAATGCTAGGCATTAGCCCTTTGTTGGATGTAGGGTTGGTAAGATCTTTTCCAAATCTGTAGGGTGCTATTTTGTTCTGTTGACAGTATCAATGAATCTGAGTTCAAAGGGGACTGAAGAACTGAAGACCAAGGACCATGTATGGGCTTGACCTAGGCCCCCTACAGGGGATCAAGGCCTGTCTCTAACATGGACTTTGTTGCATACTTTTGTATCACCACCCCCTGGTTGGGCTGCACAGTAGAAGAGGATACATTCAGTTTTGAAGCAACTTGATCCGTGGGGTGGGTTGGAGGAGGTGTGGGGTCACTCCCCTTTTGGAGGAGTAGAGGAGGGGCGATAGGGGAAAGAGGGAGAGAAGGTAGGACTGGGAGGAATGGAGGGAGGGGGCTTGATCTGGATGTAAAGTCAATGAATTAAAAAGAAAAAAAGTGTCTAAGAGCTAGAGAAACGTGAAGTTTGCTGTGAGATTGTGTTTCCAGGAATGTCAGAAAAACCACCCTTAAAGGCTTACTTAACTTGGCTTCCAAAACATGGATTGAATAGGACAAGAAGAGACCTGCTAAAATGGATTGGGAAAAGCCCACAAGACCTTCATTCTACACAAAGAGCTACTGTCAATAAAGGAATGCTGAGGGTGGGAGAAATAGCCTTCCCCAGGGAAGAACACAGCGACTGGGTTAGCCAACACCAAATATTCACCGCTGTTCTTTAAATTCTTTGTTCTTGCCCCGAGGTCTTAATTTCTGCCCCTCAGTGTTGCGTTGCCTTTAGTACTTGATGAAGACTGATACTTTCTTACATACAACTGTGCTAGGTGAGTGAAGGACAAGAACCAGGCTACATGGTCATTGTCTTCTAAGACCTTAATATCTAGCTGAAGAGACAGTTTCCATACACAAAAATAGCAAGCAGTAGCAGACAGTGTATAATTAAATGCTAAACTGAGAGGCACAGTGATTTAAGTGTTAGAAGTTGAAGGGGAAAAAGAGGAATAGAAAGAGGACTCAAATTTTAAGAGAAAACATTCATGAGGAAGTGGGATTTAAAATAGGTCTTGAAACAACCAAGACTGGCATGAGGTAGGCATTTAAGGTCAGGGATGAACAAAGACAATCATCAGGTTTACCGAGCATAGTATCTTGGGAAGCTTTGCAGTCCTTCTGTCTCAGTGAGTGGTTAGAAATAGAAATGAGAGGAGGAAGATCTGGTGGCTACTTTGACTTGGGCTATAAGACTACCATATGACCTTTAGGTGAGCCACAGCATAATGTTATCAAACAAAAAGGTTCCTTATGGAGTAAGACTCTTTCATTTGTGTGTTCCCCAATTCTGAAATTCCTGACATTATTTTTCTTTTTACCTTTGGTCAGAATCCTCTGGTGTTCTAGAAATTCTGTGATGCACCTGCCTTCCCAGGATGCATACTTTTTGTGCCAACCCAGGATTTTTCATGGTTGGCTTGCTATCTTGTGGTGTTTCTGAATCACTTGCGCCCATTCCTTCTTCAAGTCCTTGTCAAGTCTTACCATTTCTTGATACTCAATGGCAGGATTCCTACCCACAGACATTTCTTTCCTTTCTAGATTCATCTTTCAGCTACTTTATGCTCAAATAATTCCAGGCATGCAGAATAGCTTCGAATTGCATGTCTCCCTTTCTGTCTAGTACAGCTTGATAAATTCTTCAGTGGGCTGTACTGTACTTTATGTGTGTTCCCTCCTAGCTCTGTGAACTGCTTTGGATCTGTACATGTTGCTTTGTGGGTAGCTATTAAGGAATTACATCTTTTAAATTAGTATTAATTATTATTTGAGACACTGATTATTTGAACTACTAGAGCTATATTTTTGTAATTATGCCCACTATCATGCCTTGCACACAGTATTCCTTTTTTTGGGTAAATATTTGTTCACTTCAGATCATGTAATTGATTCCAAAGCAAAGGACAATTATTTTTCTGTTTCTTGGAAAGAGGAAATTAGAGCAGAAATTATAAATTCAAGTTTTTCTGGAGGTATTCTTTCTGTTCCTTTGTTTGGGGTCATTTTATTTTATTTTATTTTATTTTTTTATTATTAGTTACAGTTTATTAACTTTGTATCCCAGCTGTAGCCTGCTCCCACATTCACCCCCAATCCCACTCTCCCTCCTCCACCTCCACCTCCTCCCTGCCCCTTCCCAAGTCCACTGATAAGGGAAGTCTTCATCCCCTTCCATCTGACCCTAGCTTATCAGGTTTCTTCAGGACTGGGTCCAATGTCCTCCTCTGTGGCCTAGGTTGCTCCTCCCTCAGAGGTGGGGGGAGGTCAAAGAGCCATCCATTGAGTTCCTGTCAGAAATAGTGCCTGTTCCCCTTAGTAGGGAACCCACTTGGATACTGAGCTACCATGGGCTACATCCAAGCAGAGGTTCTAGGTTATATCCATACATGGTCCTTGGTTGGAGATACAGTCTCATATAAGACCCCAGTGCCCAGATATATTTGGTCCTTGTGGAGCTCCTGTCCTCTCCAGGTCATACTGACTCCCCCTTCTTTCATATGATTCGCTGCACTCTGCCAAAGGTTTGGTTATGAGGGGTCATTTTTTTCTTTATTAGAATAATAAATTTATTAAATCTTGGAAGGGCTAACATTATCTCATTCTTGTTATAAGAATGGTTTATTAATCTGAATGACTTTTAAAAACTCTTGCCATGGAATGCAAATCATCTACACACACATGTGCAAATACACATACCCTACTCACTCATGCATGCACAAACACACATGCTCATACATATGAACATACTCGTGTAAACACACGCATACACAATGTTTTCAACAGAAAAAATTAGGACATATGCAAGTGGACAACTCAAGATGAATAAACATTGACTTTAAAGAAGGTAGCCTCCCATTAGGGTATCGAAACAGATGTTGAGACTCATAACCAAACTTTGGGCAGAGTGCAGGGACTCTTATGAAAGAAAGGGGAGATGAAAGACCTGGAGGGGACAGGAGCTCCACAAGGAGAGCAACAGAACGAAAATATCTGGGCCCAGGGGTCATTTCTGAGACTGATACTCCAACCAAGGACCATGCATGGAGACAACCTAGAACCCTTGTTCAGATGTAGCCCATGGCAGCTCAGTGTCTATAGGTGTGCCCTAGTAACGGGAACAGGTGCAGTCACTGGCATGAACTCAGTTGCCTGCTCTTTGATCACCTTCTCCTGGCAAGGTGTTTTTAGGAGGTCACAGAGAAAGAGGATCCAGCCAGTCCTGATGAGACCTGATAGGCTAGGGCCAGATAATAGGGAGAAAGGACCTCCCCTATCAGTGGACTAGGGAAGGGAAACAAGGGGGGAAGGAAGAGGGAGGGTGGAACCAGGAGGAGATGAGGGAGGAGGCTACAGTTGGGATACAAAGTGAATAAATTGTAAATAATAATAATAGGAAAAGAAGGCAGCCTAGAAGTTACCTTTTTTTGTGTACATGAAGACAAGGTGTCCATCCATGGCCAGTGCTGGGCAAACCTGGACATCTTATAAAGGATGTTTATTTATATAATGAGGGGTCATTTTTTAATCTGTATATTTTAAGCATATTTTATTCATGTATCTTTGACATGTCTGCAATTACTACTTAATGTACTTTCTCCTAAATAATTCATGACTGCAGATAGAGACAAGTTGTATATATTAATTGCAGCATAAAAGAAGAGATGGGCATTCTAGAAGGTTTAATCCTGGTCCAATTAATCCATTTAGTCAACCAATTGGACTAATTGGTCCTGTGTTGACAGTTTTCTTGCCTGTGTCTTAAAATTTTAGTAAAATATCTATCAGTGGAAAAAATCATCTGTTAGAGCTAAACATTAAGAGTAACATTAAAGGAAGATATTTGAATAATTTCAAAATCAGATAATATAATGACTAGGAATACTGGTTTAAGGAAAATGGGCCAAATTTGCTTAGCAGCCTCTTAATACAAAACTACTTTAGAAATTTTTAATTATTTAAAGTAAAATTACTTTATCATTTCCTTAACATTTTTTCTAAGGCAAATTTACTTGAGAAGTTTTTGATTCATATCTATTAACCCTCTCCCCCTAATTTTCTGGATGAAATATTTTACTATTATCTTACATATTTTTCATGTGTTTTTGGGACTGGATATTAAAAATAAGTATACATACATGTATACACACATATAAAAGATGTAGGAAGCTTAATATGTATATTTCAGAGAGTGTGAGGGAAAGGGAGAGGGGGAGAGAGAGGTGTGATAGTGTCATTATTGTGACAAAATACCCAAGAAGGTATTTTAAGAGGAGAGCTTGCTTTCCCTCACCTTGGAGACGTTTCACTTCAGTTCTGTTTCCTTCGCTTTGGGTCCTATGGCAGAGAAGGTCTGGTCATCTCATGGCAGCCTAGGATGTTTAGGAGGAGGGGGAGGGGGAGGAGAGTGGGTGCGGGAGGGGAGAGCAGCAAGCACAAGTCACTCCCTTCACAAGCACAGTCCAGATGCCCTACTTTCTCCAACAGCTGCCCCCTCCTACCTAACCTACTCAGCTGTGAACTTATGAATGGATTAACTCATTGATATACTTAACAGACTCAGTGTCATCCTCAGAGAGCTTCATGAGCCCGGTGCTAAGCTTTGGTGTGAGGGGGGAGTGATGTTTGATATTTAAACCATAACTTGGGGAAGTTTGGTAACTGAAACAAAGTAGTTAAAAAAACAATTATGTGAGGCAAGTTGGATTTTCAACAATTTAAGTTGATCTATAACTTTCTTTTAATGGTTACTACCTTATAGAAGCTTATCTTTTTGCAATGTCCTTATTTCTTCTTATATTAGAATAGAGAACTTTCTGCCACTTTTTGAAGAACTGGGGACTAAGATTGAGCCCATGGCCTTCTACATGCAAAGGAATGCTCACTGAGATCTCCCAGTACCCTTCCTTTTTGTTTTGTTTTTTTAATTGCTATTTTTAGACAGGGTCTTGCTAAGTTGCCCAGGCTGGCCTTGGATTTGTCTTGCAGTATAGACAAATTTGACTTGGAATCTACTGCATCAGCTTCCGAAGAGCCTGATCCATGCCTGTACCGCCATGCTTGACGATTTTTAATACTTGTAACTTACGACTCTATATAAGCTTGAATTTTCTTAGTTATTGACTTTTACATTTGTTTCATAGGTTGTTTGCATTCGCTCTACTTGGAATGCTCTCTCTCCAAAGCTGAGTTGTGACACAAGACCGCTCATATTGAAGACCCTGAGTGAACTGTTTTCTCTGGTTCCTTCCTTAACAGTCAATACAGTTGAATATGAGGTATGTGTTTGGAGTTCAAGAAGCTGTAAGTTGAGGAAAGGTGTCTGATGTGATCATTACTTTTGGAATTAATTCTTCATTTTAACAACTAGTTTACATAAAGGGTGATTGTTTAAAACCATTTATAAATGTTTTAAGTCATAAAATGTAAGCAATAAAACTTATAAAGGCAGGAAGTATTTTCCCAGTTTTATGAAGTCATGTTTATCATTGTAATAGCCTGAAACACTCAGGAGAATCTTTGCTGTAAAATTCTTATGGCACTCCTTAATACTTTCTCCCTAGCTCTTTTTTTTTTTTTTTGAGTGAAATACTCCAACAATAAAAATTACATGTATGCCTTAAGTTTTATAAGCTATAGTCTCTTTTTCTCACCATTACTCCTTTTTCTTCAAAGAGCTATAGTGTATTTTCACTGTTGAACTTTCAGTTTAGAATCTGAAGGACCAATAAAAAACTATCATACTACAAGATCCTGTAACAGTCCCACATGTGTTTCAGATCAGGTGACTAGAAGGAATTTCAGGAAACACTTCTAGTCACATTTTTATTTATGTAGGTATGCCACACGTGCACACACATTTGTGCATGTACCTTGTGTGCCATGTGTGTTTGTGTATCTTCAGAGGCCAGGAAATGGTCTTGGAGTCTCTGGATCTGGAGTTACAGATGGTTGTGAGCCACCTGCATGGGTTCTGGGACCCTAACTCAGGTACTCTAGAAAAGCAGGGAATGTTTTCAACGGTTGAACTGTTTCTCCAGCCTTATTTCCCATCCTTTAAGATGACACACAATGAATAAAAGCGAATTCGTCATTGCTGTGGTTGAACATCTAGGGCTGCACCAAGTCTGTATGTATGTAGTTGCTGAGTGAACCGTGGAAGCAATGCAGTTGTCACCCTTAGGGTATGTTATACAGCAGTTGTCTTTGTTTCTGGCTATAATACTTGGGTACTCAGCCTTACCATGTCCAGAGCCTACAGGGTAAGTGATCAAGAGTGATGTCGACTAAAATCGACGATATCAGTGGCATATTGCGCTCATTCATTTTCTGTCTTCAATGGCTGAAATCTTGTACTTTTGAATTGCTTTTACTTAGAGTTATTATTATTGTAAATTACTTTGTGAAGTAGTTTTTATGTGTTGGTTTTGATGTTTGTATATTCCTGGCTGAGAATTGCCTTTGGCCTAGATCATCATCATCAGCAGCAACAGCTTCTTCTTCTCCTTCTTCTCCTTCTCCTTCTCCTTCTCCTTCTCCTTCTCCTTCTTCTTCTTCTTCTTCTTCTTCTTCTTTCTCTTCTTTCTCTTCTTCCTCTTCCTCTTCCACTTCCGCTTCCACTTCTGCTTCTCTTTGGTTTTTTGAGATAGGGTTTCTCTGAGTAATAGCCTTGGCTGTCCTGGACTTACTTTGTAGACCAGGCTGGCCTCAAGCTCACAGAGATCTGCCTGCCTCTGCCTCCCAAGTTCTGGGATTAAAGGCGTGCGCCACCACACCTAGTTGATCTTTTCTTTCAGATTTTACATCTACTTGGTCTTTCTTTATATGTCAGCATGTTTTCTGTTATTCAGGCAGACAGCATTGAGACTATTTAACCCATTTCTTCTAAGGTACCGTGGTCTGTACTGGAACCGTACTCAATGGTTAGCAGAAATAAAGACACAGTGGAAGGTTCTGCCACTCTCTTTCCCTCCATACTGCCTCTTTCCCTTCCTCTTCCCTCTCCCTCCTCTTTCTCTTTACTTTTTCCCCATCTCTTTTCTCACATTCTTTTTTTTTCTTCTGCCTTTCTTTCTCCTCTCTTTCTCCCCCCTCTAATCTTCAATCTTCCTATGTATGTCTTTAGGTAGTTTTCATCTAACTGCTTAATGCTTTATTTGGGTCAAAGCCATAGTTAAATTCAGTTTTCCCAAAACATTTCTTCTTCTTCTTTTTAAAAAAGCTTTTTTAAAATTCCTTGTGAATTTCACATCATGCAACCCAGTCCTACTCATCTCCCCATCCCTTCTTATCTACTCTCTGGCCTTGCACCATCCCCTTAAAAGAAAAAAATAAAAATAAAAACAACAACAACAAAACAAAGAATAAAATGAAACAAAGAAAATGAAAATTAAAACAAAACATCTTGTGGAAGTAGCACTGTGTCCCTGAGTATACCCTTTTGTCCACACAGCTTTACTTGCAAATGTGTCACTGATCTGGTTCAAGGTGTCTGGCTTCTGCTATACTTTCAATACTGGATCCTCACCAAAACTCCTCTCAGATATCCTGTTATTGCCCTGTATAATGGGATCTGTAGGCCTGACTCCTTCAAGTGCTCAACAATTCAAAGATGAGGTAGATATTGGGGTGGGCCAACTCAAAGCCCTCGATCTGGAGTTGGGTGTTAGCTGAGTTGGTCAGGCTACCAGCTTTCCTTGTCCAGCACCATAGGGTGAGCTCTCCAGTACTGCCCTGGGCACCTCACCCAGTGCCACAGCGTTTGTGAGGCTACCTCTCCTGCTCTCATGATCTTGGGGCCAGCTCTCCTCAGGGCCCCAAAGCATTTCTTTCATCACTTCTATCACCTGTCAGTCACTTTAGATATTTTAGTTTGTCTGCAGTTAACTCCAGCAAACCCATTCTACATTCTACAATATGGCCATTCTCTAGTGTCCCCTACCTAGCCATCCAGTGACACAAAGGATGCCTCCCAAAGTGTCTTCAAACCTTTTTATTTCTATTATTTATGCTTTTTCCTCTGACTAGATAACCTTTCTTTTATCTTTAATTTATAAAATCTGCTTAATGAATTAAAGAATTGCTTTATCTCAGTCTGCAGCTCTCAAACTTGTTTGTATGTTTCTATGAACTTGACTTCTATCTTGTACTACAGGGATACATTATTTTCCCTATTGAACTATCAACAGTGAATCATAGAGTCCATGATTTAATTGGATTGTGCTTTTAAAATTGCTGTCTATAAGTTATAGTAT
Organism: Meriones unguiculatus; assembly: GCF_030254825.1. NCBI lineage: Eukaryota > Metazoa > Chordata > Mammalia > Rodentia > Muridae > Meriones > Meriones unguiculatus. Next base: position 67,492,124 of record NC_083360.1, read on the forward strand.
ATTTTTTCATGTACTCAGTATATGCTTATTCAAGCCATGTTAGGCCATAGTGGTGCTGATAAATAATAGTAGATACTATTTTCAGATTCTTACTAAGATTGAAGCACTGAGGTTTTAAGAGTCATATTCACCTAAGAAATCAGCGTTTACTGAGTGTTTGATATGTGCCAGGCAAGTGCCTTAAGTAATTAAAGTTGGTGTCTGAACTTGGGATTTTCTAGGTGGATGCCATCTACTTTCCCATTATACTCTGTGGTCCACGTCCTTGTCTTCCAAAGTTCAAGGGCTGGGAAATGAATGTAGCAGAGGAAGCAACAAGCCTTGTTAGGGGGACCGATAGGAATGCTGATTTAAGTGCCATCATCAGACTTTGACGTTGAAGATATATAATGTAGCTTCCCATTGACGTCTGGGGCATGGACTTTGTACAGCCAAGGAGAAAAGAGGAACTGAGTATGATTCAGAGGGTCAAGCACTAACCCTAACCCTGGCTGACACAAAGAAGACCCTGAATCCCAGCAGGCAAATAGTTCTGATTGACTTACTCATTAAATAATTGTCACTAAAAGGAATAGGTGGAGGATCTGTGTTTAAAGTCTTTGAAATGGAAAAGACCCAGTGACTGCTGTATGACGTGTATAGCTTAACAGGGAATTAATCACACCCCATGCATGTATCCAGGTAGAGGAAGGGGACCCTCTGGGCAGGGGATGAGACTAAAAGGTCAGGTTTCTAGATCTTGTCATTGCAGCATTTTTAGTTATACATGTATTTAGATGGTGGGCTTGAGTGATTTTTCTTTCTGTGTAACAGGTTGAGTCAGTTAATGATGCAGTGACTTAAAAAGTAGCTTAATTTCTACCATTTGTTATTTAAGATTCTTTGTTTTAAGTTGAACCTTTTCTTGATTTATTTTCTTTATGTTTCCTGATTTTTTTTTTCAGAATTTTAAAGTTCAAGTCCTCAGCTTACTCTGGAATCACACTCAAAACAAGGTACTGCATAGGAATATCAGTGACTCAGAACAAATCGGGGAGAGAGCTGTGAAAAAAGCACTCAAGATAAACAATTAGCGCTCTTGAGCTAAATTCTTCCCTTTTTTTTTTAAAGTGACTATTACTAAGTTTAGTTTTAAAAATTGTTCTCAACTACTCGCATTAATAATGACAGACGTGAAGTTGATGTTATCTCTTGTTTTTATATGGTTCTTTCGTTTTCCTGGCCCTTCCACATAAATGTACCAAAAAAAAAAAAAAAAAAAAAAGTCAAGTACCGTACAGTTTGTGTGTTTATATGGGTGTTTATATGTTTATGTGGGCACATGCATGTTTGATATATGTGGAGGCTAAGGGACAACTTCAGATGTCATTCCTCAGTCATTTTGAGACTAGGTCCCTTACTGGCATGGGTGCACTGCAGTGTAGCCTGTAGTGAGATATGTGCAGGTGCGTATCACCATGCTAGGCTTTTTTTATTTTATTTTATTTTTGTGTGTGTGTGGGGGGGGCTAAAACTCAGGTAGTCATGTTTCCTGAATGCAGAAGCCATCTCCCCAGTCCTTGAATGTGGCTTGTAGGCACCATTTCCAATGAAGTGTAGAGAGTTGGAGAGGCCATTCCTGACCTGTGGTGTATGAGCCTGGACTACAAACAACTTGTTCTGTTAAACACAGGCTTGTCAGGCTAAACCGTACCATCCTACTAATCCATGCTAATTCAGGGGCATCTGAGTAATTAGATAAAAAATTTTTTATGCACATAAATTTGACATTTAGAAGAAATTGACCAATTTTTTTGAAAGACACAAAATAACAGAACTCACTCACATATAACCCGAAAAATCATATATCTAGTAAACAAACCGAATGTATAGTCATAACTGAACAGCAAAGGGAGTAGCAGGTTGACATGGGCTCACTGGAAAATTTAACCAAACATTTAAATAAAATTAATATGTAGCAAAATTTACCAAGTGAGAAGTTTGACAAGATTTGGTATATGTAAATGGACTCTCAAGATAAAAATCAGAAAAAAATTTGGTAAATTTAAGGGCTAAATTAGGATAAAAAATATAGTATTTCTGAGCCCAGAGGCTCAGTTTTATTTTCTGTTACTGTTTAGGGCAATTTCTACAGAAGAGTATTTGACAGTGGTCATTCATTCTTACCTCTATCTTAATAATTTTCTGTTTATTTTTTGCACCCCTCCAACTTTATTTTAAACAGTATTTTCTTTTAAATGAGAAACACTTTCTTTTCTCAAGTGTCTGGTAAAAAAGCCTTGTCTTTTTTTGGCCTACGCAGCACCTGAATATTGTTTCTCAAATGCTGACTGTAGAGGTTTGGCATTGGTCAGGGAAGGTTTTCTTGCCTCCCCTAGATCTGATGTTTCATGTGTGTTGTTTTCCGTTTGTCTCATCCAGGATCCCATTGTAGCAAGTGCTGCATTTAAATCTCTGTCTCACTTCAGTGCAGGAGAACATACCATTCTTCACCTGCCAGAGAAGGTAAGCACTTCAGCTTTTTCCGCTGCTATCTCTTCTTTATTTTTTTTCCGGATTATATGACTTTATCCATGGTCATAGGAGCTCTTTTCCTGATGAGTGTATATGTGCACCTGAAGGTTTAGTGTCCATTCAGTGTGACTAGCTCATTATTCTTTTTAATCTATGAAACTCTGAGTCCGTAAGCTTCATAAGGGATGGGTCTGAATCTCCTTGAAGGAGGTAAAAGGCACATGGTGCAAATGGAGTTATCCTAAGTGACTGGGGTCATGGCTTGCCTAGAAGTTCTGTGCCATTCCAGTAACTACTTTCCTTCATGCCACAGTGCCATCAGGAGTTCAATTCCAAGCGTGGCCCCACAGATTAATATTTTCTCTTTCTTGTGCTGCTAAGATCTTTATTTTTCATAAACAACAAATGCCATAAGGAAAAAAAAAATCTCCTCTTCAGTAAGATGGGAAATGAGTTGTTACGTCTTATGGCTCAGCAAAATCTGTGGTATTAGCTTAGCTTTTAAAATAAGTTATTAATGTTAATATTGTTATTGCAGTGTTGAGGATAGGTGATTATTTTTCTTTTGAACTAAACATAAAATCTAGTACCTGGTGTGTGTAATGATGTATTCCTTTAATTGCAGCATGCTAGGGACACAGGTAGGTAGGTCTCTATGAGTTCTAGACCAGCCTTGTCTACATAGTATATTTCAGGCCATCCAGGGGCTACATAATGAGACCCTGTCTTGAAAGAAAGAAAGAAAGAAAGAAAGAAAGAAAGAAAGAAAGAAAGAAAGAAAGAAAGAAAGAAAGAAAGAAAGAGTACTTAGCTAATTCAACCAGCTTTAATATAATGGATTGTGTTCAGGAGGTAAAGCTCTGATTTTGCTTTCATTGCCAGTACTAGTACAGGTAATACAGACGAATAATGGATGCCTTAATGGTAAAAGATTATATTGTATTATATGCAGTTACATTTAATAGTACCCAGAAAGCACCAGGAGTTGTGAATTCCTTTGCATCCCTCAAGTATAACGTTATGTTTGGCTTTTGTTCTGCATGAAGTCTTAATAGAGATCAGAAGCTAGTTGGGACATGGCCAAGTTAATGTTTACTGGGTTGAATTGGTGCTGCTATATAAAAGAAGTGGAATATAGGGTCCTGTGAAGCCACATATCAGCAAGGCAGGGTTTCCTATACCATTGAGGACTCACAAAGACTTAACTGGCCAGCTTGCCCTGCTGTGGTTACAAGTGGGAAGGCTTATTTAAGATCTTTTATAGTGAAAACCAGTGGGACTTCAAACTTTACTGAGGTTAACTATCCATGTCTGCTTTTAAAATATGTGTCTGGGTCTTGAGATGGCTCACTGTTCAGAGCACTGGATGCTCCCCAGAAGAGCTGAGTATAGTTCCTACCATCCATGTGGTGGCTCACAACCATCTGTAACTCTAGTCCCAGGGGATCTGACACCCTCTACTGGCCTCTTTGGGCACTGCACAATATGGTGCACAGAAACAAATGCAGGCCAATCCATACAGGAACTATATAAATAAATAAATAAGGAAGGAAGGAAGGAAGGAAGGAAGGAAACAGTGCTGGAGATTTGGTGTGAAAGGTCCCACAAGTAGATTAGTCTCACTTGCAGGGACACCTTTTATTATGTTTTTAGTAGGAAGTTGATCATTTAAATAATAGCATAGCAAGTACCTCTAATTTTAGCTGTTACTTCTGAAATAGCCCATTATTGGTAACAGCTTTTATCAAGAAATTCTCAGGAAGTCCTTGTAATTTATCTAGTACCTTTAAAAATATTGGCTTGTTCATCTTTTATGCCGTTAGCGTTATATTTACCCGCTGATTGTGTTAGAGATTGTACTCCATCAAGCAGTTCACAGAGTTATGCTTTAGCTACGCCTTGATTGAACTCTTCCACACCTCCTTTCTTATGTGTACCCCTAGCTGGCTCCTTATACCTCCTAATGTAAAGAGTAGTGATGTCCTAAGAATCCGTACTTTAAATATGTTTGAATGTTAGTCACCAGACTGTAGAACTGTAAAGGAGGGCCGGAAGACATATTCCTTCCTAAGCATGAATTTCAGCATTTGTTCTGTTTAAAGCCCCTTCTGGGATACGTCCTCTTCTTTAGAGAAGCGGTAGCTCACTATGACTTACCCCTCACCCAAGGTTATGATGATGGGGCATGAGAATCTCTCCGTCTCTGCCCCAGCTTCTGTTACCAAGCAGCTATGCTCCTGTGTAGACTCACAGCCTCCAGTGCGGAACCATGCTGCTGCTGCCTTTCCCTCCTCCTCCCTGAGAATTTAATGCATCTGCTATGGCTGAGTAACTACTCACTGGATATCTGCCTAGTATGGGCTGAAGATGTTAAATCATTGTATGTGTTTTGTGAATTTGCAGTCATATTATTGTTTATCTCAAAATGAAAATCTAAATTTGAATTTTCTGAGGACATATTCATTTCAATATTTGTAAATAGAGGATGATTTGCCCATTATTTGTTTGTATTCTGTTCTTTTTAGATATTTACTATTTTACCCTCATTTCTTTAGCATCCCTCTACCTACCACCCCTCCAACCCCCCCCCCCCCCAAATCAACTAAGACAATATGGAATTTTTTTTCTGGTAAAATAACCAGTAGTGGATAAACTTTTAGGTCAAAGACATTGATTTTCTTCTGACTTAAAGTCATTAAAAATATTCAGCGGTTTTAAAATTAAACTTATAAGATCTTAAGATAGTCTTGTTGATTTCTGAGGTTAATTTTAGAAGTAATAAAGAAGAGCTGATTATGTATCCAGGGTTGAGATAAATATGGTGTAACCCGCTTGGCTTTGATTTAAGTGAATGTCATTGCATTCATCAAAGGCTGTTTCTCATTTTAACTAAATTTATGCAATACTTGACACATTCTGCATTACACCCCTCTGCTTGTGCACAGACTCTTAGATTTTCATAGGTTAGACACAGAGAAAGGTGGTTTAAAGGTTGTCTGGTTAGGAATACACAGTGAAGTACTTTGTAAGCTAAGCTTTCTCATATTCAATTTGAGGAAGCTTTTAAAAGTAATTTGCCATTTTTAAAATCCTCATTTCTGTTGAGCTTTTCAACAAAGCTTTTCTATAATTGGGAGGTCTTCTGTGTGTATGCTAAGGATGTACTAAGCTTTCCCTGAATGTTTTAGCAGCTAATGTGATACAATTGCCCAATTTTTGTAACTTCAACAGATAGTCTTACATGCAAGTGCTTTCTGAGCCTATTAAGTTGCTATACACAAACCGGAGGGAAAGATTGGTATTAGATAGTTGGAGAAAATAATTCTTTGAGAACTGAGCAGAGGAGCAGGAGTCTCAGCTTAACAGTTAAGAGCACCCACTGCTCTTCCAGGGGACCTAAGTTCGACTCCCAGCACCTACATTAGCTGACACTCACGTCAGTGTGAAATTAGACAATTTAAGAGGGATGGTTGGGCCAGGGTACACTCTTTAGTGGCTTTTAGAAATGTCAGTGGCCTAAATACTGCCACTCACTTTGTGTAATGTCACTTGCTGGAGCAGAAGGAATGGTCGGGACACAGCATGTGCAAAGTGATTGCACCCCTTCCCTACTAAGGAACCCTGGAAGCGCTTGCTTGTTTGGTCCACTTTGCACAGCAGTTAAGTCTCCTCACATGGAAGGACAGAAGCGGTGGTTTTTTTTTTTTGTTTGTTTTTTGTTTTTTTCCTCTGCTGTTGCCACCCCCATGGTCTCCTTCTTTGCTTTCATTTTAAACAACTTTTTTGAGATGTAGTTAAAAAATCATAGGTCTCAGCCATTTAACGTTGACAGCTTAGTGCTTCTAGAATGTATAAAGAGACTATGTGAGCACATTCTTCCCAGAAGAGCTCCTGTTGGTTTGGTGGTCATCTTTACTCCCTTTCTCTCCAAGCTCTAAACAGAAATTAATCTTCAGCCAGGCCTAGTTGCACACACCTTTAATCCCTAAGGAGGCTGAGGCAGGCAGATCACTTTAAGTTCAAGCTCTACAAAGTACCGGACAGCCAAGGCTACACAGAGAAACCCTGTCTTGAAAAACCAAAAGCCAAAACCCAAACCAAAAGTTAATCTTTCAGTATCTGTGAATTTGCCTTTTCTGGACCTTTCTTTTATATGGAATAATCAGAATATGGCCTTTTATTAATGACTTCTTTTACATAGTCTTTTCAAGGCTCTATTGTATGTAGCTGTATCTCTGTTTTATTCTCTGTTTTTCATTTTTTCACTCCCCCAAAGCAGTCCTCTCTCTAGCACTTAATAAATAATTTCATGTCCTATTATTTTAAAGGAAGATTCACTTGTAAGAGAAAACAGGAGGTTTTATTAATCTCATTTAGCACAGTGATCTCTAATTTCATTCTCTTTCTTGCAGGTGACATGACTTTACTGTTCTTATTGGTGGACTAATATGCCATAGTGCATACATGACACTTACTCTTTAACCATTCAGCCTGCTGGGCAGCGAGGCTGACTGTAGGAATAGTGCCACAGAAACATGAGTATACAGGGGTCTCTGTAGCAGACCAAAAGGGGGATCATATGCTAGATCATATGGTAGTTCTAGTTTATTGAGGAGCTTGTATACTGACTTGTATCCTCAGTAGTGCATTAAGGATTCTTTCCCCCTAAATCATTGCCAGCATTTGATATGTTTTTAATATTTGCCGTTCTGATTGGAGTTGGATTCATAAAGCAGTTTTGATTTATATCTGCCTAATGACTAATAATGCTGCATACCTTTGTGTTTATTGGTCATTTGTACTTGTTTATTTGAAAAGTGTCAATTTTCCCATTTTTTCCATTAGATTATTTGTTTTTTTTTTTATGTTCAATCTTTAAATTTCCTTGTTTATTCTGGATATTAATCCCTGTTTAGATAAGTATATGGTAAAGGCTTTTTCCTAGTGCTTTTTTTTTTTTTTTGGTCCCTCCACTCTGGCATTTGTTATGAGAAGCACTGGAATTTAATGCAATCCCCATTTATCGTGGTTTATTTTCAGGACTGTTAGAATCCTATTTAACAGGTCATTGATGGCTCTGGAGAGATGGCTCAGCAGATATGACCACCAGCTACTTTTCCAGAAGACCCAGGTTCAATTCCCAGCACCCACATAGTAGTTGACAACCACCTGTAGCTTCAGTTCAGAAGGACCTGCTGTTTTCTTCAGACCTCTGCAGGCACCACTCATGCATTTGGTATACACATACATGCAGGCAAAACACCCATGCAAGTTAAGACAAGAGTTTCCGTTGTTGGGAGATTCATTATCAATGCTTCCATCTCACTGTTCATTGTTGATCTATGTAGGCATTTCATCTTCTTTAATTAATTTTTGCATGTGATATATATCTAGAAGTTTATCCATTTCTTCCACATTAATAAATCTTTTCAAAGTATTCTCCCATGATCCTCTGGGTTTCAGTGGTATCTGTTGCTTTTCCTCTACTCTTTCTGGTTGCTTCTTTTTGTCTCTTCTGGTTTATTTGGTGAAATCTTTGTCAATGCTGTTTATTCTTTAGGTTTACAGTGTTACTTCCATTATTCATCAGCTTCATCTTTGATCTTTATGTCATTTATTTATCATGTATAAAGAAGAGAAGGGTACATGTGCTAGTGCACATATGTGGCTGTCACAGGACAAGTCAGTTTTTTTCTTCCACTTTATGGATCCTGGGAATCAAATTCGGATCATCAGGCTTGTTAGCAAGTGCCTTAACCCATGGAGCCTTCCTTTGTACCCCTTTACTATCTTTTTAAAGTTTTATTTTATTCATTTTAATGATTGAATTATCTTTCATTGTATGGATAAACTTCAGTTTGCTTATTAATTCATAAGCTGATGAATATTTGAGTGTGCTTAGTTGGGCTATAATGAATAATTTTTGTCAATGCTGTTTATTCCTTAGATTTACAGTGTTACTTCCATTATTTCATTATTTACGTTTACATACAAGTGTTTGATCATAGATTTTTCTTTATTTTTGTTATATACCTAGTATTGGAATTTCTGGGCTTTGTGGAAATTATTTTTACTGGTTTTCCAAAGGTTATTGATGCTTAAAGCCAAGAAGCAAGTTAGAGTGACAATGAGCTAGCTCTTTATTCATCTGGTTTTCAGGAATTAGGAAGTTCTAGTACTGCTTAGAATTTCAAAGACAGTTTTCAATATAGACTAAGAAAATTTTCAATAGACTAAGAAAATTCTAACTACAAACCAGAGATACTTGGGAAACTCTGCTTGTCACAACTAAAAGTTTTCTGTGTGCCAGGGCATGTCTGAAAATGTAGCATCATAAATTAATGCCATCATACCCTGTCTGGACTATGTCTGATTGTTGTTTCTGAAGTGTGGCTGGCTTAGTTCTCTTGGAACTAAGTTCTCAGTGTGGAATCTGCATGAGTCTTGTTTTGAGGAGTACACGGGAAGTTAAGTTGCTTTTACATCTACTTGAAGTGAAGATAGCTCTTCTTAGGGTTGAGCGGCTTCACCAGAGTTGAGATTATTATACATAAGAGGAGCATTTGCTGTCTGTTTTCTTTTATCCCTCTGCAAGAATCCTGACTCAGTGCAGTTGCTAATGAAATGGTGCTTTGGGGACCTATGAAGAAGGCAGTCTGCAGGAATTGTTAATTATTTCTAAAAATAACTCCCGGAGACAGGCAACTGATAACGACTAGGTTCTGGCACTTTATGGTTATAGCAACCACTTTTCTGTATTTTGATTCCCTACCCTAATGCTTAATTATCTCCATGTGGACATTATGATGGTGTGTCATTGAAAGTATTAAAAATTTAATTAATTGCCTTACCATTATATGTTATAGAAAATATGATAGTGCTAATTTTACATTCTTATTTTGGTTCACACAAAGCTAACTAATCACAAAGCAGCTGAAAAAAATCTTCAAAATGCAAATTACATACAATAAAGTGAAGCTACTGATTACTGATTGTAGTGTTTTTATTTTCCATAACAACTGCTGCTAAGTCCAAAGAATGTCAAGTAAAGCATTTGTCATGCCCCAGTCTTTCAACCAGAAGATTTTAAGCTTTGTCATAGAGATATAGCTAGGATAACACTTTTTAAAAGTTTAGATTCAATGTGTATGTGTGTTTATGTGGTGTGTGTGTGTGTGTGTGTGTGTATGTATGTATGTGTGTGTGTGTGCACTGTGTGACTGTGTATGTGGTGTGTGTGTGTGTGTGTGTGTGTGTGTGTGTGTGTTTAAGACAGGGTCCGTCTATGTAGCCTTGGCTGTGTCCTAAAACTTACTATGTTGACTAGACTGGCTCTGAACTCACAGAGATCCACCTGCCTCTGTCTCCCAAGGGCTGGGATTAAAGACATGCACCACCATGCCTGTTGTTACAGGAATATATTTTTAAATTTTAAAATTTTCTTTTGCAAAATCAGTAGCCCTCCTGTATACAAAAGACAAAAGGGCTGAGAAAGAAATTAGCAAACAACACCCTTCACAATAGCCACAAATGACATAAAGTACCTTGGTGTAACCCTAACCAAGCAAGTCAAAGACTTGTATGAAAAAAATTTCAAGTCTCTAAAGAAAGAATTAGAAGAAGATATGAGAAGATGGAAAGATCTCTCATGCTCATGGCTTGGCAGGATTAACATAGTAAAAATGGCCATCTTGCCAAAAGCAATCTACAGATTCAATGCAATTCCCATCAAATTACCAACACAATTCTTTACAGACCTGGAAAGAAAAATTCTCAACTTCATATGGAGTAACAAGAAACCCAGAATTGCTGAAACAATCCTCTACAATAAAAGATCTTCTGGAGGTATCTCCATCCCTGATCTTAAGCTATACTATAGAGCAACAGTTATAAAAACTGCATAGTAATGGCATAGAAACAGAATAGTGGATCAATGGAACCGAACAGAAGACCTGGAAATAAACCCACACACTTATGGACACCTGATCTTTGACAAAGATGCCAAAAGCATACAATGAAAAAAAAGATAGCATCTTCAATAAATGGTGCTGGTCTAACTGGATGTCTACATATAGAAAAATGCAAATAGATCCATAGTTATCACCCTGCACAAAACTAAAGTCCAAGTGGATCAAAGACCTCAACATAAAACCAGACACATTAAATCGGATAGAAGAAAAAAATGGGGAAGACCCTGGAACTCATTGGTACAGGAGACAACTTCCTGAACAGAACACCAACAGTACAGGCTCTAAGATCAACCTTCAATAAATGGGACCTCATGAAACTGAAAAGCTTCTGTAAAGCAAAGGACACCGTCATCAAAACAAAACAACTGCCTACAGATTGGGAAAGAATCTTCACCAACCCTCTATCTGACAGAGGGCTAATATCCAGGATATATAAGAACTAAAGAAGCTGAAAAGCAGCAAAGCAAGTAATCCAATTAAAAAATGGGGAACACAGCTAAACAGAGAATTCTCTGTAGAGGAATATCGAATGGCAGAGAAACACTTAAAGAAATGCTTTAACTCATTAGCCATCAGGGAAATGCAAATCAAAATGACCCTGAGATTTCCCCTTACACCCATCAGAATGGCTAAGATCAAAAACTCAAGTGACAACACATGCTGGAGAGGTTGTGGAGAAAGGTGAACCCTCCTCCACTGCTGGTGGGAATGTAAACTCTGGAAATCAATCTGGCGCTTTCTCAGACAACTAGGAATAGTGCTTCCTCAAGATCCAGCTATACCACTCCTGGGCATATATCCAAAAGAAGCTCAAGTACACAAACATGCTCAACCATGTTTGTAGCAGCTTTATTTGTAATAGCCAGAAGCTGGAAACAACCCAGATGCCCCTCAACTGAAGAATGGATGCAGAAACTGTGGTACATCTACACAATGGAGTATTACTCTGCAATGAAAAAATAAGGAAATCATGCAATTTGCAGGTAAATGGTAGGATCTGGAAAGGATCATCCTGAGTGAGCTGTCCTAGAAGGAGAAAGACACACAGGCTATATACTCACTCATATAGACATGTAATATAGGATGAACCTACTGAAATCTATACATCTAAAGAAACTAATCAAGAGAGGGGACCCTGACTAAAATACTCAATCCCCATCCCAGAAGGCAAAGAGGAAGGACATCAGAGGAGGAAGAAAACAGGAAATAGGCTGGGAAACTGCTACAGAGGGCCTCTGAAAGGCTTTGCCCTGCAGACTATCAAAGCAGATGCTGAGACTTATGGCCAACTGTTGGGCAATGTGCATGGAATCTTATGTAAGAAGTGGGAAATAATAAAATCTGGAGAGCACAGGAGCTCCACAAGGAGAGCAACAGAACCAGAAATTTGAACATAGCCTTCCCAGAGACTCATACTCCAACCAAGTATCATGCATGTAGATAACCTAGAATCCCTGCACAGATGTAGCCCATGGCAGTTCAGTGTCCAAGTGGGTTCCATAGTAATGGGAAGAGGGACTGCCTCTGACATAATCTGATTGGCCTGCTCTTTGATCACCTCCCCCTGAGTGGGGAGCAGCCTTACCAGGCCACAGAAGATGACAATGCAGCCACTCCTGATGAGATCTGATAAACTAAGATCAGAAGGAAGGAGAGGAGGACCTCCCCGATCAGTGGACTTGGAGGGGGGGCATGCGTGAAGAAGGGGGAGGGAAGGTGGGTTCGGGAGGTGAGGAGGGAGGGGCTTATGGGGGGATACAAAATGAATAAAATGCAATTAATAAAAAAAAGAAAAAATGCTATTTAAGAATGAGTTTACGATGAATTTTAAATCTTAACATAGGAATTACCAAAGAATCTATTTTCCATGTTTTATTTTCCTCCTCTCTAACATGTCATTGCTTATTTCAGATAAGGCCAGAAATGCCCATTCCTGATGAGATGGATGAAGAGGAATCTGTGGATCTTTCCATTCCTGGCTCTTGCTATCTTAGACTATTGACAATCACAGCTCCTTCGGTTTTACCAGGTGACTCCTATGACAAGCACAGGGCTAGCATTCTCAGGAACTTTGCCTGTCTGATAAACTGTAGGAACTTTTTGTTTGTTTGGTGTGTACATGCTGTAGTTACTTTCTAGCTAAAATTGTAGGGGTAATATACTATTTAAAGATACTTTCTAGTTAAAATGATAGGGGTAATATGCTGTTTTAACCATAGTAAAACCATTATATGACAGCAACATAGAGTTGCAAAATAAGCTTAAACAATTGTTCTCAATGATAACTAGAGTTCATTTCAAAGCTGTTTATTGTGTAAGACAGATTTGCATTGGGACTGAATGTCATTGCTCTAATTAATGCCTCTGTTATAAGCTAAGTAAGAAAAAAGATCTTCCGGTGTTTGAGAGATTTATTTTAAATATTTTATTTTTCATGTGACTGGGAGTTTTGCTCTATGTACCACATGCTTGCCTGGTGCCTAAATAGGGGTTACAGACAATTGTGAGCTACTGCATGTGTGCAGGGACTAGAACTCAGGTCCTCTCCAAGAAGAGCTGCTAACTGCTGAGGCTTCTTGCTTTCCAGCCCAATTTAGTCTTCCATGAAGTACACTAATCACAGTATTAAAGTTTGAGAGCTATAAATTAATGACTACATTATACAAATGTAAATTAATTAATGTTAAAAAATGGCTCCATGTTTGAGAGCTGTAAATTAATGGCTACATTATTGGCACATTATACGAAAGTAAATTAATTAATTTAAAAAATGGCTCAAGGTGGGGGCACTGCTGCACACAGGTGGCATGAGCTCATGAGACAGAAGCAGGAGGATCATGAGCCTGCAGCCAGGGTTATACGCTTGCCCGGCATGGTGGAGTCGAGGCTCACCAGGTCTGTTCAGCAAGTTCCAGGCCTTCCAGGGCTACATAGTGAGGCACTCTCTCTCTCTCTCTCTCTCTCTCTCTCTCTCTCTCTCTTTTAATAATTTTAAGAATCAAATTATGTGGTCATTTTGTTTTGATATAAACTTTATTGGACTGTTAGCTTTTAAGAGGCCTGCTGTGCATGTGTGGTAGTCACACAAGTAAAAATTTCACTGCCTCTATTTAGGTCTTACCCAAGAAACAGGTGATTATAGATGAGATATGGCTTATGGGCTGTGATTAAAATTTTATAATATTAAAAAATTTATCTTCTGATTATTAAGCTGATCTGTCGTGATTCAGAGCTATTCAGTGTTAGCCAATATTTTGCTTTTTTGTTCAAATTCTACGTTGGACATATATACATGCAAACATTTAAGTTTTGAAAAGGAATAAAGGAATGTCCTTGTGTCTTATAACTAGATAAATATAAACCTCATTTAATAAAAGAAATGTCATTATATCTTCTCAATGTAGTCACTGTAGTACATGGTAATAGTAATCTGTAATGTTATTGTCTTTTCCTCTTGATTTCATGACACATAGAGATGCCATAGAAATTTAGCCGAATGTGTATTGTTTATTTATAGAGGAAAGTTCTGTCTGTTTTGCACCCTCTAGTTAGAGCAATCTCCACAATGGCATGTAGCCAAAGACACCATGCTTTCATTTCTTCCCTTCTTTACAAAAAGCCTCAGCGACCTGTTCCCTGTTCCTTTCTTCTCTATACTTCCCATCTCATAGCTCCCTGGGAGTCTTAAGACCCTCCAGGGTTAATAGTGAGCAGGAGTAGGAAAATGCCTTGTTACACAAATTTCTCCAGTGTCCTAAAACAGCCATGGCCAATAGTTCATTTGGAATTTTCAAAGGACTTTGTGCCCTTTGCTGATCCCTGCGGCCTTCTGGTCAGAGGAAGGGCACAGGCGCATGAGGAGCTCTTTTGAGCACTAGTGCCCTGTGCTAGTGTTTGTACTCCACCAACTGTGGTTGTCTGAGGAAGTCCGGTCATTGGAGTCAGGTTGGCTGCGGAGGTATAACTGTCTAACTAAGGTATAACTATGTATAACTATAGAACAACTGTTCCATTGCTGTAGACAATGTTTTGCATTCTTCTGTGGTGCTTTTCCCTCATTAATGGAGCACTGACAGAGAAACTATAGGCGGCAGCCATATGAACAGAGACTAGAAGTGCATGGGGTGTGTGACACATGGTACTCAATAGTTGCTGCTTCCTCCTCCTCCTCTTCTTCCCCTCCCTCTTCTTTTCTTTTTTTTCCCCTCTTTTTAACAAACTTATAGTTTCTGTTTTTAAAATTTTACCTGTATGAGTGCTTTGCCTAGATACGGGTAAATGCAGTGTGTGTGTACCTGGTGCCTATGGAGGACAGAAGAGGGCATCAGAGCCCCTGGTGCTGGAGTTACATAGAGTCGTGTGCTGACATGTGAATGCTGGGAATTGAACTCCCATCTTCTACAACATCAGAATGCATTCTTAACCACCAAGCCATCTCTCCATTCCCTAACATCGAGCTTTTTAGAGTTTTAGCTTAAAATTGTTTGTCCCATAGTTCTGGATTTTTCCATTTACTCTGAGTTTGTGAACTTTTGAAATTAGATTATTTTTTCATTCCGCATAGTGTACATAAGATCCTTAACCTAGTTCCTTTTGCTAATTTTCTTTTTAGTTGTTGGATGATATTTCAGATATAACTGCAGTGTTAACATGCTCACCTTGTTGTCCATAGATTTCCATTTTATTTTCAAATTCTCACCTGGTCATGTGTAAGGAAGAGGTCAAGGCCAAGCTACAGAGAGCAGAAGAATGCTAGCTGTGGCTCAGTTGCTTGGAAAGACGGTGTTCTCTGTAGCGGCTTCATTCAGGTGTTCACATCTTATCCTTACGTCACATTTCCAGGAGGCCATTCAGAGGCTTTTATTGGCCACAAAGCTTGACAGGTAGACAGCTTACCATTGCTGCAACAGTGTTCTTGCAAGTGTGTCTCTTTTGACATGTGTGCTTGTCCCTTTTGTCAGAACACAGTTCTTGAAGAAGCATGAAATTACCCTCTCTTACCAAAGTGCTCCTATTTTCACAATCACATGACCTGCACACGTTTTGAAAAGTCTGTACTCAGACTGAGCTTGGAGCATTCATACCTATGCCACAGTGCTCAGGAATGGGAATACATAGCCTGTGATCACATATCAATCATTTGTTTAGATGTTATATTCATCAAGGTCATTATGAAAAGGGGGTCATGCTAAATGGAATAATTGAAAGTTTAATAAAGTGATTCTTTATAATTGTGTTTTCAAAGTTTATGGAAATTCATTAGATATGATGAATCATCTGAGAATAGCTAAGATCCTTTGGCCTGTGTAGGGAGGGAGAGAGACATGCGTGTCACAGAGCTGCCTAAGGGGAGACAGCCCTCTGAACAAGGGTACAGGCAGCCTGTAGTAACCTGTTGGACAGTGTCTAGGAAATAAGTTCTCTGGCTTCACTGCTGTTTCACCCTTTGATCTCCTGCCAGTGCCTTTCATTGGTCGAAACAATGAACAGCCTGCCGATGCATTTCTTAAAGCTTAGTTTTAGAGGCTACATAGCAATGTTGAGAATGGTAGAAGGTAAGTGTGGAGAAGTCAATAGAAACTGTTCCCAACAGGTGTTCTCAGTCCTGTGTGTGTGTGTGTGTGTGTGTGTGTGTGTGTGTGCGTGCGTATGCGTGTGCATGTTTGTGTAGATGTGTGGATGTTTATATAGTAGAGGTTAATATTTTGTGTATGTATTGTATGCATATCTCTACATATGTGCATTCATGTGTATACATGTGTGTATATGTGTATTTTATGTACATCTTTACATATATGCATGCATCTGTTTAGAGCAGAGGTTGACAATGTATGTGCGTGTTTGTGTCTGTATATCTGTCTGTCTGTGCATAGACCAGAGATTGACATTGGCTGTCTTCTTCAATTGCTCTTTTCCTTGCTTTCTGAGGAAGAGTTTTTGTGTGTACCTGGGCCTTGCCATTTAAGTACACTGTCATCTATCAGGTTGCAGGCATCCTCTGTCTTTGACTCCCAAGTGCTGGGATGGCATGTGTACACTGTCTCACTTGGCCTTTTATGCAAGTTCTGGGAATCATGCTCTGCCATGTACTTTAGCAACTGAGCTACTTCACTAATCCCTGTCCATACTTTGTGTAGCTAAGGTTGTCTGTATTTAGGAGATTATGTAGAAGTATAGAAGGACACTTTATCGATGTGCCAGTGAGCACTAACTTTAAATCATGGGTCCTTGAGGTAGAAATGTTATTAATGATTTTGGATGTGGCATGATGGAATCTTCCCTTTCTATTCCTATTAGAGGAACATGTAGTAGTTTTTCTTTTTGTTTTTCCCACTGTGATTTGTTTAGCTTTAATGCTTTGTTTTTATTTCTGTATTGGGCAGCCTCTAGTGGTCCTTGTGGAAATGACATCCAAATATGAACACATAAGTCTTACCAGTTATTATTTTTTTGTCATCTTATTGTTTTCTGATGCTACGTTTTTATGTTTTTTTGTACTACATATAATGTCAAATAGAAAAGAACATGAGCTTCATTAGAAGGAGTATAGACAAGGAGGTAAGGAATAGATTTTTTATATTTCAAAACTTGTGCTAACATTGCTGTAGAATGGTGCTTGGTTCTAAAAGGTCTCTCTGAGAGCATCCAAAGGACAAGCATGATTCAGCCCATGAAAATTTTGAAACAATATGCTGCAGGTAGACATCCAGCAAATTTCACATCCTTGAACAACACATCAAGTCTATATTTTTGAAGAACAGAAGGAGGCTATTTGGAAAGATATCTTTAAATTGGCAAGAAGGGAACATGGCAGAAATAAGGTCAGAGGGAAAGTTGTAATGAGCCCTTATTTGTGGTCAAAGACTGTGCAGTTTTCCTCCTTCCTTCCTTCCTTCCTTCCTTCCTTCCTTCCTTCCTTCCTTCCTTTCTTTTCTCCCTCCCCTCCCTTCCTCCCTCTCTCCCTCCCGTTCTCTTTCTCTCTCTCAACACACAGTTAAGCTATTGGATCGTGTTAAGTAAGGAAAGATCACCCTCAGCTTCTGGCTAGACGACACTGCACAGTGACCAAGAGGAAGATGAAACTAAAGGTGTAGCCTTTATATTAATATATTTGAGGAAGGACAAATGATAACTAGGCAGGGTTTTATGAGAATAGTTGTAAAAATAAGGAATCTGAAGGTAGAGCCACAAGAACACAAGAACACATCTTACATGGATGACATGTAAGAGGTAAAGAATGAAGAATGACTTCTAAAAACTGAGAGTACCTGAACAGTGTGGTACTTTGCTCTAATTTGGGAAAGTTTAAGAAAGAGCTGATCAGTAGTTTACTTTTCACTTTGCAAAGTTCAACCTGAAATAGAGCTAGATGTCTGTGTAC
Organism: Meriones unguiculatus; assembly: GCF_030254825.1. NCBI lineage: Eukaryota > Metazoa > Chordata > Mammalia > Rodentia > Muridae > Meriones > Meriones unguiculatus. The sequence goes on from NC_083360.1 coordinate 67,509,989, forward strand.
CTGTTAAAAGTGAATGCCCCATCTTCTAGAATGTTTATTTGTGTTTTGAACTCATTTTATTCTCTTTCAGCTTTGGAAGAATTCTTTACATCTCTTGTTAAACAAGAGATGGTGAATATGCCCCGTGGGATATATCACTCTGCATTGAAAGGAGGCATCCGCTCAGACCAAGGGAAGACGGTAGCGGGAATCCCTAATTTTATATTGAAGATGTATGAAACAAACAAGCAACCTGGATTGAAACCTGGCCTGGCAGGTAAGAATATGGCATGGTGGTGAAGTGCAGGTGTATAGGGTCATGTCTTAACTTCTACTACCACGTATAATTGTAACAGGTTGCCCTGTAGGCTGCTGCTAACATTTGCACACAAGTGGAAAAGTTACAACAAACAACCAAACTTGAAAAAGATTTTGAAAACTGTAGAAGCAAAGACAGATAGCTTCAAATTCCAAAATGGGCAGAGTATTTTAAACAGTTTTCCTCCCTTTGAGCATATTCACTAGAAAAGTGAATATGGCTTTAGACTTGATCTAGAGCTGGCTCAGGCAGAGGTCAAGTCTGTTGGAGAAAAAAGCAAGCAATGGCCAACAAATGTATAGACACAATTTTAATATTCTTAGCCATTAGGGAAATGCAAATTATGACTCCATTGAAATTCCAGCTTTGCCCTGTCAGAAGATCCATTATCAACAAAACAAACAAGAAATGCAGATCAAGGCGCAGAGAACAAGGGATGCTCATACACTGTTGTTGAAACTGTGGATTAGCTTGGCTCCTATGGACGTTAGTATAGATATCTCCCAGGTGAGAACTAGAACTGCCATATGATCTTCCTGTACCACTTGTTGGTTTTACCCAAAGTAATCAAAGTTAACATATAACCCAATATACTTGCACTTTTGTGTTTATTATGTCACTGTTCACAAATCAGCCTGTGCCCATCAACATATGAATGAATAATAATAAAAAGGCCATAATTAATATACATATGGATTTCTATTCTGCCATAAAGAGGAGCAAAATCACGTCATTTGCAGGAAAGCTATATGTCATCATACTAAGTGAGTGACATAAGTCAGTTTCAGAAGGATATACTACATGCTTTCAATCTTGATTTTAAAAAGACATGAAAGTAGAGGAGACTGGGCAGAGGAAGGGTGCTAAGAGGAGGTAGGAGCTACGAGGTGATGGTGGCATAATATGATCAATAAGATGTTCATTCACAGAAATGACACAGTGGACCCAATTATTTTATACAGTGAATACACCAATAACCATAGTTTAACATTTAATTTGAACTACACAATAACAAAGACAAACCATATAACAGCTTGTAGGATGTAGCTACAATGTTTTTCTGTCGACTGATTGGTTGATTTTGTATGTGTACATAAGTCTGAACAAGTGGAATATGTGGGGGAGAAGCACAGTGTGTATGTGAGTGTATTCACCCATGTGTATATGTTTGTGGAGAGAGGCCAGAGAAGGACATACTTTGTCCTTATATATTACTTTCCACATTATCCCTTTGAGGCAGAGTTTCTCGCTGAACCTGGAGCTTTGCTACTAGCAAGCCCCAGAGATCCTCATAGTTCCATCCACATAGCTTTAGAACTACAGATATCATGTGTATACTATGATTGGGTTGTGTATATGTGTGTGTACGTACTTGTGTGTGTGCATATGCACACATGTGCACACCTGCTCACTCACTAGAATCTAAACTTAAGTTCTCATGCTTTTACCCAAGGAGTCATCTCTGTAGCTACCCCAGTGGCTTTTAGAGGGAAATTGTCTTAATTTGTTTTCTGTTGCTGTGATAAAACACTATGGCCAAAGCAAACTTAGGGAGGGAAGGTTTAGTTCACCTTAACAGTTTATAGTCTGTCACCAGGAGAAGTCAGGGCAGGAACTCAAGACAGGAACCAGGAGGCAGGAACTGAAGCAGGGACCACTGAGGGTGCTGCATGCTGGCGTGCTTCCTGTGCCTTACCCAGCCTGCTTTCTTGTACCCAAGACCATTAGCCCAGGGGCAGCATATCATAGGCCGGGCACTCCCTCATCAATCCTGAAAATTAAGGAAATGTCCTACAGATTTTGCTCCAGGCCAATCCGATGGAGGCATCTCCTTAAATTTGAGGTAATTCCAGCTTGTATCAAATGTGCAAAAACCTAGCCGGCACAGAAATGTATACTTTCAATGTACAAGAAACAAGGAAAGGAAACCAAATTTCCCTTTGAAACCTTAGGAAAGAATAACAAATCAAGTAAAGGTCATAAAAATCTGTGACCAAAGACATAAAGATACTCAAATGGTGAAGATTTAACACAATTTGTACATACAGAAGGCTGAGAATGCCTACAAGAGTAACAACAAAGGAAGTGCTACTTCAGATCATAGTGCTCAGAAAGATAAATGCTACAAAGAACTTTCAGGCAATATTCTTCAAAAATTAAGTAAGATACAGAAGTTTCCAAGAACATGAAACTCACAGGAGAAAGACATTATATGAACAAATTTATATTTTCTGGGGAACTTTATTCTCTAACTTAATAGTCTTCCTACAAAGCTTAGGTACAAGTGGCTTCTTGATGAATTCGTCTAAAGTTCATTGAGAAAAAGGAAAATAGTACTAAATTTATACAGGCTTTAGCAAGAATGCAGAGAAAATGAATGCTTCTTTATGGGACCAGCATAATATTAATACCAGAACTTGACCATGATTTTACAAGACAGGACCTACAGGTGGAAAGATAGGGTGGGAGGGAGGTTCGCTTAAGCAATGCATGTGAATGGTGAGACAGAATTAATTTAATGTTTCAAAGCCAACATAATTAATTGTGTTAATTTAAAAGGCTGCTCAATCTTTTTTTTTTAACATTTATTTATTTTATAATGTATACAATGTTCTGCTTCCATGTACACCTGAACGCCAGAAGAGGGCACCAGATTTCATTATAGATGGTTGTGAGCCACCATGTGGTTGCTGGGAATTGAACTCGGGACTTCTGCAAGAGCAAGCAGTGCTGTTAACCTCTGAGCCATCTCTCCAGCCCCCTCAAGGCTGCTCAATCTTTAAGTATACTCAAATGTGCAGGAAGAAAATCTGAAAAATTTAGCAAATGTTCACGATGCCAAAAAGTCTCTTAATAAAAATTCTGTATAGATGGAACGTTTTGTTCTGATAACGAACAACCCACTAACTACCAACACATACTTGTAGTTACTCCTGGTGTCTGATACTGGAAAAACGTACGAATGTTATCACCACTCTTCCTCAGCGTTAGACTAGACGCCATAGTTGGTGTAGTCAGCTGAGGAAAAGAAACCAAAGTTACAGGATTAAAGAACCAAAGCATTCCTTACTTGCAGATGACATGATTGTATTCAGAGACAATCCAAAATAATCGATGGCTAATTATTAGGATTAATCGTTGAATTCTGTTCAGCAAGCTGCTGCATATATATCTATACAAAAATTAATATAAAAGTAGGTTGCATATTTTATACGCTATATTGAGTAGAAAATGAAATTTAAAAACTATAATAGCATTATAACTATTGACTATCTAAAACAAATCAATAACCTGTATGTTCTCAGCTACAGATATTATATTGAAAAAACAATAAATGTAGTGATGTATGTTTATGGGCTAGAAGGCTGCATACTCTAAAAATTTAAGTTCTCTTTAAATTAATATAGAGATTCAAGTAAATCATAATCAGTACAGTAAGTTTTTGACAGTTAATATTATAATTCCAAACATTGTGTGGAAATACCAAAACCCAAGAATAACCAAGAGCAGCAGCAGCAATGGAGGAAGACATACATTACTAGATATCAAGAAGTATATAAACTCACAATAATTGGTATTAGTGCAATGATGCACAGGCTAACCAAAAGAATACAGTGTGAAACATGCATACATAGTCAAATTATGTTAATTTAAAAGGCTGCTCAATCTGTAAGTATACTCAAATGTGCAGGAAGACAATCTGAAAAATTTAGCACAAGTTCATGATGCCAAAAAGTCTCTTAATAAAAATTCTGTATATTGAAACGTTTGTTCTATACACTGTACATCCATACACTAGATGTATTGCAGTGATGTGGAGAAAAGCCATGCTCCCTATAATGAAAAGTTCTACTGTGTTTATTTCTATTTATTCCCGTGTGTCTGTAGTGTGTGGTCCATGTATACACATGTTGTGGGTGCATGTGTATTCCCATGCATGTGGAGAGAAGTGTTTTCCTTAGTCCTCTGCCTTCTTATCTGAGTGAGGGCCTCTTGGCTGTATCCACACACTGGTTGACCCACTGCGCTCCAGGGATCCACCTGTCTCTGCCTACCTCTTGCTTGGGTTCCAAACACATGCCACCATGTGTTTACCATGTCGGTACTAGGCACTGAGCTCATGTCTCCACATTTGTTCAGCAAGCACAGAACTGACTCTGCCACCTTCCTGACTATGCCACTATGCCATCTGAAAGCTCTCATTTCAAAAGAATGACAGACACATTGAAGATGTATTTATGATGTACATACCTGATAAAGGACATCTGAAGAATGCACAAAGACCTTTGGCAACGTAACAAAAGTCGCTTAATCGAAAAACTAGACACCATTTGAGTTGACACTTGAGTGATGGTGGAACACCCTCTTATCTTCAGCATTGACTGCAGCTCACTGCAGTGGTTAGTTTCTCCAATGAAAGAGGGGCTCAACGCTAAACCTTGAGTATAACACAGTAATTACAAGGCCGTTTGACAACCTGACCACCTAGCAACTAGTAGCAGCTTCTTCCATTGAGTCTGTGACCTTCCCAACCATGCTCTCCAACAGTCTCTGACAATTAAGGGTGTTGGGGGTGGTGTCATTTTCCTTAGTGGTGTAGCCACTGATAAGTTGCCCTTGCAGGAATAATATCCTACCCGTGCTTTGGCAAAAAACTATAATTAGACTCAATGGATCACATAGAAAAGGGAGATAGGAAAATAGAAGGAGGCTTGTTTGGAAGGAAGGTTCCAGCAGGAGATAGATGGGGATGAGAAGGGGATTGGGTAGAAATGACTAAAATTCACAGTCCAACAGGATTTAAAGAGAAATTTCAAATGTCCAGTGAACATTTGAGAAGATAATCAACTTTAACATCAGGAAAAAACCTTGAAAAACTATAAGACATAATAAAAAACTATAATAAGATCACATTCATACTGCTGAATGCATAAAAGATGGAAAATTCTATGTACATTTGTTTAGTCCTATGGTTTCACACACGAGGATTCAACCAACAGCAGATGAAAGAAGTATTTCTAAAAGTTTAGAGTTGTATTGAACATATGCAGACCTTTTCTTGTTATTTGTGCCCAAACAACAGAACACAGCCAACTGTTTATGCCACATCTGATGTCTGCATTGTATTCATTATAAATAACAGAGGTCATAAGAGATGCAGAAGGAAGTGAATAGGTCATATGCAAATACTAGGTCACTTTATATAAGGGACCTGAATGTTCATAAATTCTGCTAACCGTGGGGGCTTTGGGACAATTCCCTGTGGATACGAAGCAATAGCTGTTGGTGAGGTGACCAGGACAGCTGCTTTGAATAGAAGTTCCTATGATATTTTGAAAATTGTGAATAAATTCCTATATAATTCGGGTTTTAGTTTTACAGAATGTAACTTGATGGGTACTCCCAGAGACATAAGTTCATAGTAGTACTCTTTGCCTAGCATTTAACTCAGGAGCTATCTAAATGCCTGTTTGCAGTAAAATGAGTACAGAAATGTTACATATTCACATGAAAGAATATGATGTAAGAATGAGTAGATTACAATTGCCAATAAGAGTAAAATGATTCTCACGACAGTGAGGGTGAGTGAAAGAAGTCAGATATGAAAGTATCTTCATAGTCTAATTTCATTCATAAAAAGAACCTGATAGGCGAACTGGCTGTTAGAAGTCGTTCTGCCCTAGGAGTGGGAGGTGCTACAGGAAGGTATGCCTAAAGGCTTCTGAGATGTACAGTGATTTCCTTCTTGACTAGGGTCCTGCTTAGACTCGTCTTCCCAGTGTAAAACAATTTACCAAGCTATGTTTATAAACTGTTCACTTTTCTCTGTCATATACTAAGAATAGATGTTGAAAATGTTGTAGCCTGTCTATTTTATGTCACCTTGGTCCTTGAATATGTCTTTTCCTTGACTCAGAATTACTGTGTTTCCATAAGTTACCTGGGGTTTCTCTAAGTGACCGCTCAAGTACTTTACTAGCTTTGTTGGCTTTTGATTGATTTGCGGCCTACCTTGTGCTGGAAGTTCAGTTGAGAACTCGGTTAACCAAAGTTACAAAGGCAGGGAAAAGGAACAACCAAGAGCCTGCTGGTGCTCATGTGAGGTCAGCTTGTTCATGTGTAGGCATAGACTATGTTAACAAGAGTTGACACAGATTAATATGTGCACAGACTTTTTTGCAATGAAACTTTTTTTAGGATAAAGCTCAATTGTACCAATGATTTGCAAAATGTGAAATGAATGAAAATTTTTCTTTTTTTGTAAATATTTACACTGATAGATATTAATTATAAATTACTTGTAGATAAGTTATATTTTAAATGTTACTTTTTGTATCCCATCTCTTTTTCCCTTCTTTTGACACTTACACCAATATTAAAATATAATAATTAGCTCAACAACTAATGTTTACATTTATAAGTTCTCCATCCAGATTGGCTGAGTGTGTACTGCTAAGAATATAATTTACAATTTTTGTCATTGAAAATGCTCATTTCGAGTTTCTTTCTTTTGAAAGGTGGCATGCTGTTTTGCTATGATGTTGCCATGTATCAGAATAAAGATGGCAAGCCACTGAATCGGCTGATGGCCAGTAGAGGGCGAAGCTTCAAGCAGACAACACTGGCCCTTGTCCATGAAGTAGGTGCTGTTCTGACTCCGTCGGCCTATTTGTGTTTTAGTGTTCCTCCTTTGCCTTTGTTTGTATGAACTGAGTTTCTTTGGGAGTTTTTTTTTTTCCTTTGCCATCATTATCACAGGTTGCTTTTTAATGGCTTCCAAAACAGCTGACCAAATAGGATACTAAGTCCTATGTTTCTGCAATAGATAGTTGACACTTCCGTACTGCTCAACAGAATTTTTAGGGAGTAGACTCTAAAGAGGTTACTTCTTTACTTATTTCAGTTATATTATTTTACATTGTTTAGATTGAATTTTAACTTAAGGAAAAAGTACTGCTCATTTCTTTCTCTTAAAAAATTGGTTATATGTGTGTATGTTATAGCATACCTATGCATGCTCTCTGTGGGGAGAAACTCGGGTTGTCATGCTTGGCAGCAAGCAAGTACCTTTACCTTTGGAGTCATCTTGCTGTCTCCTGCAAAGTACTTGAAGTCTTTTCTGGTAACAGTGTCTCTCATTCAGTTAAAGAGAGAGAAATCTGGGAGGAGTAATGTTTCTCTGAGGTAAAAATGTTTAAACAAATCAGAGGAAAACAGGTCCTATCTGTATCTGTTATTCCCAGTCATCTCTTTAGTTAGCATGGAAAAGAAAGATTTGCTACCTTTATCATCTTAAGCTCTGCATGTAGGTATTTTTAGGACAAATCCAAGTTTAAACTTTGAAAAGTTATCAGAACAGAAATTTTTAAAAAAGGTGTGGGCTAGTAGAAGCTGTGTTAAATTTAGCTAATGTACCAGAAGCTATGAGATATGCTCTACATATGAACAGAGAAAGTATCTGGATTAAGATATTTGTAGCTTGTGTTAGAGAAGGCCTAGAAAATCTCAGAGGGATGGAAAAATGACAGTATTATTTGGGAGTCACTTAGAGGGAATTTTGAACAAAATTTGTGAAATGTATAATGGGATTTTAGTTCAGATTCATTTCCCATGACCCAGCAGTTAACTATGTGTGCTGTTGCTGTGGAGGTTAACTGCCTTGCTAACTGAGTTCGTTTCACGTAACCATATTATGCAGCTCACAACTGTCTATAACTCTTGCTCCAAGGTATTCAACACTTTGTTCTGGCCTCTATGCATACACATGCATGCCTGTGAACACAGACAGACACACACACACACACACATACTCTCTGTCTCTTTCTTAGGGGAGAAAAGGCAGAGAGGGAATGATTCATTGGTTTCTCAAGCTGTTTAACCAGAAATAATGAAAAATTTGAAGAACTGACTAATAACAATTGCAATAATAGCAAATTATAATTAGCTTGTACCCTTTAACACTACTACTGCATATACAATATACATACCTTATGTAATGTGTTTCAGTTTGCTGTTTGTTGATTTTTTTTGATGGTCCAAAATGTGTATGGCTTTAGTAGAAACAGTACTTTGAATTTTCATTTTTCTAGCAAAATGCAGAACAATGCTGTCTCTTGATTCTGTGCAAGGGCAGCAAACTGTAGCTCAGCCAGGCACATGACTGCTGGCATAAGCTGCTGTATTTCGCAGCGTGCTACTGTGTGGCTGGGCTGTGACGCCTGCTAAGTTAGCCTAATTAAGCACATTTTCAAGTCAGGGCATTTTCAGTTTGTAACGTTTTATTAGGACATGACCTCAGAATTACAAGCAGAGGAGCACAGTATATTCATTCATTTAATCTCCACATCCACGTTCTGAGGTAGATCCTGTTAATCTGTTCAAGATCATAAAGCAACTAAGTGGAAAGTCTGGAAATTGAACCCTGGAATTCAATTTCAGTTTGTTACTGTGGAGCTTAGCAACTCAATCAAGTGAATTTAAAAAAAAAATTTCTTTATTAAGTCCACAGCTTTTACTTATTCACTTCTTGGCTCTGCTTTGGCATTTCTGATATACCAGTACCACCACTTTTAAGACATAGAGCCATTATTAAATAAAACATGGATTACTTGAATACGATAACTCAGAGTTACCGAGTAAGGACTTAGGGGCAGGTGGTGCATACAGCATAGATACACTGGGCAAAGGAATGCATCATGTCTTGAGCGGAGCAGCACAAAGTTTCAGACTGTTTATGACAGCATGCAACTTCAAACATGCAAATCATTTGTCTATGGAATTTTTCAGTTTAGTTATCCGACTGTTGACTGTAACAGAAACCACAGACAGAGAAACTGCAGTTAAGGATGATCACTGCACCCTTCCAGGTCAATCAGAAAACATTTAAAACCTATCTATCTTGACTCTTAGCTTTTCTTCTTGTTCTGCCTTCTTTTGTTGTTGTTGTTTTTGTTTTGTTTTTCTGGGGTCTGTTGGGCATTGTTTTTTAGAAATTTCTTCAAACCTTGCTTTGTGTCTCTGGAAGTTTGTCCTGAGGGGTTCATTTGTTTATAGGTTTACTGGGTCGTGGACCTTTGATTTGCGTCTGGTTTTTGGTGGTCATATAAACATTTTCATGATAATTCCTCACTAAATTACTCAGATATTTTTGTGTTGTCATCTGTTTTGTCCTTGATGTGGAGAAATGGCTAAGAGTGTGTTTGTTGAGGTGTTTGGTAACTGCACATAGAACTTGATGTAACGCTAGTAACCTATTTCCCAATGGCTGTCTCCTTGTGGATGCTCCTATAGTATACAAGAGGTCTGTGTTTACATCCCTGGCAGGGACAGGAATGTTAGCTTTACAAACTGTAGGTATTCATTTCTGTACTAATGAATGGTAGTCAGCATCTTTTTATGTGATCTTTTGTAATCCTTGGTTTTCCATGATGTGTCTGCTCTGATCTTTGCACTATGTTTTTTTTTCCCCTGAGGATTTGTTTCCTAAAGAAAGGACTTTACACATTCTGGATAGAAATGGTATATCAGAAATGGATTTTGGAAATGTTCTGTACCTAATTCTGTCATTTTTTAAAAAATGACTGTATTTGAAAAATCAGATTTTTAATTTTGAAGACTCTAGATTGTCATATTTTTCTTCTTATGACTCTTTTTTGTCTGAAGCAAGATTACAAGAATTTTCCTTTTCTGCGTAATTTATCTTTTATTTATTAATTTTTAGAGTAAATGTATAATTCACTTATTTTAAAACCCCATTTTATATACATACTCAAAAATCTATGGTTAACTGGACGTGGCTGCTGGCCCACAGGGTAACATTTTTAAGGTTCATCCATGTTGTAGCATACACTGGCTCTGCACTGTTTTTATGGCAGACCCATATTTTACTGGGTAGGCACACCACATCTAGTGCCTTCACTAATCAATTTGTAGTTAGACTGTGGTTTCATGTAGGAGTTTTACACTTTATAGTGTGCATTTTAGGCTCTGCTCCATTAAAGCATAATGTTTGTGTAAGGACTGATTGTTTTTGTTGTAAATACATCCTTTACTTGGATCACCTAAGTACTTCTTTCAAAAATCATTTCTCCCACTTCCCGTGTTTTTTTCTGTTCTCCCTCCCTCCCCCCCTTTTTTTTTGAGTATGTGTTTTCTATTTCTGTTACTGTGATCTGTATTTTCGCCTAAATCCTATAGCCTGATTACTGTCAGCTAGGAATATGCCCCACAGTGAAGTAGTATGACTTTTAATTCTAGGCCCTTTGCTCTTTGATGTAAACATAAACACAGCTTTAAGATATCACATTCCTACCTTGATGTGGATTATAAATGCATCAGTTCCATATGCCGCTTGACAGGAAACTGAAATCTTGGGACCACAGAGTCTCTACACTCATGAACAAAGTACATCTTTGTAGTTCATTAGGTTAACATTTTGTTTTCATATAAATCTTGTAGGTGCTTTGTTAAATTTAGAAACCATTACATAACCCTAAGTGTTTTGCCATGAGGATTAATTCTATTTGATTTTCTGCTCATTGCTCTTGTGTAAACACAATGATTTGCTTCTCTACCTTTACTATAGCTGAATAGCAAGGCTTGAGGTCCCATAGTCACACTTATCAAATATTTTTCATTGTTGCTTTTTAAAAGATTATCTGTCTGTTTGCCTGTCTGTCCATCCATTTGCCTATCTATGTATGTATCTATTTATCTATGTAAGTATGTATGTATGTCATCTATCCATCTGTCTATCTATGTATCTATGTTTGTTTGTTTGTTTGTTTGTTTGTATATATCTATCATTTTCATGTGTGAGTGTGCATGACTGTATGAATTTATATGTACCACATTTGTGCATGGCCACAGAGGCCAGAAGAGGGCAGCAGATCCCCTGGACCTAGAGTTACAGGCCACAATGAGCTTCCATGTAAGAACAGAATCCAGTTCTCTGAGAGAGCAGGAAGTGTTCTTAATTGCTAAGCCATCCCTTCAGCCCCTCTTTCTTCTTTTTTATTTGCCATATGAGGTTTAGAATAAGTTTGCTGGTATAAAGTTTTGGTTAAATCTTTCTATTCATGAGCATCAAGTATCTCTTCATTTATTTGACTCATGGTTGATTTTTCATAGTTTGTAATTTTTCTCATGTTGATCTTATAAATACTTTCATAGGTTTATAGTCATACATTTCATTTTGGGCGATATTACTACTGTCAGTTAACCTCAAATTTTAATATCTATTCCCTGTAAATATATAGGAAAGCAATTATGTATTAATCTTGCATACTCTAGCTTTGCTGAAGTAAATAATTTCTGGGTCTTTTGGCTAATTTGTTTGGATTTTATATATAAATACTTACATTGTCTGTGGCAGGGGCAATTTCCTTTCTTCTTTTCCTTCAGTATATTTTATACTTTGTTTCTATCACATTGCATCAGTAAGGAGTTCCAGTATGAAGCTGAAAAGGACTGCTGAGAATTGACATCTCTGCCTTGTTCTGATCCTAAAAAAATGCACTATTGTGTATTCTATTGGCTGGGGTTATTGTATAGACTTCCTTGTCAAGCTTAGACTGAACCTTGGTTAAACTAGTTGGAAGGTTTTGCTTTGTTTGCTTGTATTTTTTTTTAATCATAAACAGGCTTTGAGTTTCTCAAGTGCCCTTTTCTGCATCTATTGATACTGTGTGTGATCTCTGTACTATATATTCTCAAATATTGATCCAGTCTCACTGGATAAATACCACTAATTATGATGTATAAATTGTTTTACATTGTCAGATTCAATTTTCTCATGCTTTTAGGAAGTTTTGTATTTATGTTTATGGGAAATATTGTTTTGTGGATTTCTTGTCAATGTCTATTTTCAAACTGAGAGTAACAGTGACTTCATAGGAGAGGAAGTATCTGCTTCTCTCTTCTAAAAGAAATGTAGGGAATCAGAAAGATCACTTCCTTAAATGTTTAGTGGTAGTTAGCCATGAACACATCTGAGACTTGTATTTTCATTCAGAAAGGTTAATAACTGTTTAAAATTTAATTTTTCTTAAAAGGTATAGACCTATTCAGATAATGTGTTTTTCATGTGAACTTTGTGCTTTTCAAGCAATTGGTCTTTTTATCTCGGTTATTAATTTGATGCATTCAGTTGTACACAGTGTTCTTCATTACCCTTCTAATTTTTTATAGGGTCTAGATTTGTATCTTCTCTTTATTTCAAACACAATTTATTTATTTTTTCTCTGTGTTTTTTCCTTAGTCTGTTTGGTTACAAGTTTATTGTTTTTATTTAATGTTTCAAATAACTAGCTTTCTGAGACTGACACTCCACCAAGGACCACGTATGGATATAACCTAGAACCTCTGCTCAGATGTAGCCTGTGGTAGCTCAGTAACCAATTGGTTTCCCATAGTAAGGGGAACAGGGACTATTTCTGACAGGAACTCAATGACTGGCTTTTTGACCTCCCCAACCCCCAAGGGAGGAGCAGTCCTGCTAGGCCACAGAGGAGGACTTTGCAGCCAGTCTGAAGATACCTGATAAAGCAGGGTCAGATGAAAGGGGAGGAGGTCCCCCCTATCAGTGGACTTGGAAAGGGGCAGGGAGGAGATGAGGGAGGGAGGTTGGGATTGGGAGGGAATGAGGGAGTAGGATACAGCTGGGATACAGAGTTAATAAAATGTAACTAAAAATAAAAAAATAAAAATAAAAAAACCAAAAAACCAAATAACTAGCTTTTAGTTTTGAATTTCAGTGGTTTCTATTCCAATTAATTTTTTATAATATTTGTTTGTGAGGTGGAGGCATATATGTGTCATGGAGCATGTGCAGGTCATAGGACAACCTGGTTCTCTCATTCTACCATGTGGATCCCAGGAACCAACCTCAAGACAGGTTTATCAGCACGTATGTTTGCCTTCTGGGTCATCTTGCTGGCCCAATTTTAGCGGCTGTTGCTGCTGCTGCTGCTGCTGATAATGATATTTTCAAGACAGGGTCTCACTGTGTTGCTCTGGCTGTCTTGGAACTCACTATGTAGATCATACTGGCCTCAGACTCCCAGAGATCCATCTGTTTTTGCCTCCCAATCCATGCTGGGATTAAAGGCTGTAAAGCATGCCTTACCAGGGATCAACATATACTGTTGCCTTCCTGCTCAGATGGAAAGGTGTCCTAGGATTTGGAAGCCCAGAATCCATATAGCTCTGAGGGGAGAAGTTGTCACAGTGGAAGGGTCTCCTGAGACAGGGTCCCAGGAACCACACAGCTCTGAGAGGAAGCCTCCTTAGCAAAGGTGTTGCAACTCCCAAAGGAGGGTATCCCAAGCTGAGCTGAGGAGCTGAGGAGCCTCAGCCCTGCTCCACTCCTTCCCTTTATCCCTTCTCTTCATTGCTTCTTGGCTTCTTCTGATGAGAGAGTCACACCAGGCTGCAAATCTCATAAAAGAGATTTATTGGGAGGGTCCAGGGTGTGGAGGAACAAGTCCAGGGTTGGCTGCTCCTGCTTCCAGGAGAGGACAACAGGGAACTTGAGCAGACACAGCCTTTATATAGGATTTCTTAGCAAGTGGAGCTTTCTAGGGCAGAGATTTTCAGGGTGAGGAATGACGGGATTTCAAGTTCTGAGCTTGGGGGAATTCAGGTGAACGCTCCTGTTCAGATATTGGTGGGTTTTCCTGCTCAGGGGTTGGTGACATTTTGTTCAGACTTTCAATCTAAAATTAGCACAATCTGGCAAGGGTCATATTCAAGGGTTGGAGATACCTTTGTGACAGTTACAGAGAGAGGCTGTAAATGCTGTAAAGTGTATTAGAGAGGCCTGGGAGAGTGGCCTGGGTACTTTCTTGCCTTGAGGGTTTATAAAGTTTACAAAGTAGACAAAGTTTACAACAGGACTCTGCAGCATTCCCTGCCACTTGAGTAGGTATGAATGGCCAACATATACATGCCTTATTTATTAGCATTATCATTGTATCTTTATCCACACTCACTTTTGATTTATGTGTGTCATTGTATTTAAAGTAGTGTTCTTTTCTTTCTTTTTTAATATTTATTTTATTATTATCATTTATGATAATTTATTCAATTTGTATCCTGGCTGTGGCCCCCTCCCTCATCTCCTTCCAATCCCACCCTTTTTCCCTCTTCTCCCCCATGTTCCTTTCCTAGTCAACTGATAGAGGAGGTCCTCCTCCCCTTTTATTTGACCTTAGCCTATCAGGTCTCATCAGGACTGTCTGCATTGTCTTCCTCTGTGGCTTGGCAAGGCTGCACCCCCAGGGGGAGGTGATCCGAGAGCCTGCCACTGAGTTCATACCAGAGAAAGTCCCTGCTCCCCTTACTAGGGAACCCACTTGGAGACTGAGTCTATGGGCTACATCTGAGCAGGGTTTTTAGGTCCTCTCCATGCATGGTCCTTGGTTGGGGTATCAGTCTCTTCAGGGTTCCCAGGGCTCAGTTTTTATGTCTCAGTTTTAGGTCTCCTTTTGGAGCTACTGTTCTTTCCAGGTCTTTCTATCTCTCCCTTCTTTCATAAGATTCCCTGGACTGTGCCCAAAGTTTGGCTATGAGTCTTAGCCTCTGCTTTTATACCTTGATCAGTAGAGTCTTTCAGGGGCTATCTTTGGTAGGCTCCTGCCCTGTTCCCTGTCATCTCCTGCTTCCAATGTCTATTGTGTTTGTTCTTCTGAGTGAGGATTAAGTGTCTTCTGTAGGGTCTTCCTTGTTGTTTAGCTTCTTTAGGAGTATAGATTTTAGTATGTTTATCCTCTATTATATGGCTAATATCCACTTATGAGTGAATATATACCATGTGTGTCTTTCTGCTTCTGGGTTACTTCACTCAAGATGATCTTTTCTAGATCCCACCATTTGCCTGCAAATTTCATGATTTCCTTGTGTTTAATTGCTGAGTAGTATTTCATTGTGTAAATGTACAACAATTTCTGTATCCATTCCTCAACTGAGTGACATTTGCATTGTTTCCAGCTTCTGGCTATTATGAATAGAGCTGCTACGAACATTATAGTAGGTATATTTGGTCTTGGTTTTTGCTTGACTTTTAGCACTGTCTTTTAACTAGTTCATACAGAACATTGACTTTCAAAATAATTGTTGCTATGGTTTAGTTAATATTTACTATGTTGTTATACTTTTCTTTTTGTTGATTGTGTCCTTTACTACTAATTTTACTGTCTACTCTTAGAAGTTTTATGTGACTCCATTTTCTTTCTTGTTAGCCTAATTTTACGCTTTTTTTTTATTGCCTTAGAGTTGACAATAGGTATCTATTAGTCAACCTGCAAGCAACACTTCAAATATTATGTGGTATTTGTATCTTGTCTATAATTATAAATAATTCCAATCCTTTCTCTTTGTCCATGGAATTTGTTAGGTTTTAGTAGGAAATATCTCATTTAGGTTCATCTGTTGAACACTTGTTCCTTTGGTGGTGACATTATTTAAGAAGGTTCTGAAAACTCTAAGAAGGTGGATGCTGCTTGTGGTCCTTCACCGGAGGTGTGTCCTTAAAGCCTGTATCTTGCCCTGGTGCCTCCTTGTAGCTTCTTCTGTTTCTTTTCTCCCATGAAGCCAACAGGGCTTCATGATCCTGCCACATGTTTCAGCTCCTCTCTTGCTTTGTATTTATTGCAGGCCCAGAATCAGCAGAGCCAATGCCATAGACTGAAAGCTTGAGACCATCAGCCAAAGTTAAACTCCTTCCCTTTTGGTTCTCTCAAGGATTTTGTTCACATCCATGCAAAAGTAACAAATACAGGGAGGGTTATTCCTGCCATTCATTTCACTTACACATAAGCATGTTGTTATTTTAAATATACGTACTGTTAGATTAATTAAGAACATGAAAATCAAATTTTATTTTACCTTTTTGTGTTCTTTCTCTAATGTTCTTCCTAGCTTCCTGTAGCTCTGAGATTTCAGTCTATCTTTTTGTTCAGTGTAAAAGGTGCTTAAAAGAAAAACTTGTCCTGAAAGGTAAGCCTTGTCTGATAGAATCTGTTTCGCCTTAATTTTTGAAGGACCATTTTCAGAGGGTATAGAATTCTACTATATTACTTTAGAGAAGTAAGGAAACCCACAGTGTTAGGGAAAGCATGTTTAGAACAACAACAACAACAGAAAAAAAAGGAAAAATTACACTTAGTAATTCACAAAAGCAGACTGACTTCAGAAGCAGCATGGCTGTTCTCTGTAAGAAACTATCCTAGGGGTAGGATTCTGGAAATGGTTTAATTGTTTTGCCTGTCTCTTTAGCATAGCAGAAGGGTAGCACTCCTTTTTTTTTTCCCAGGATGATCTCCCTGCTGGGTCATTTGATCTGCCCCACTGGAATGTTAACTTGCCATCGTAATGACACAGGAGAGTTCATTCTCTTGACCAGGCCTTTACTGTTGATCGCTATGTATATTGTATGTTTGGCATCCCTTTCCACAGACCTTGGGCATTCTATTTTTGTTTTTTTGTTGGTGTTTTCTCTTTGCTTTTCATATTTGGAGATTTCTATTAAGACATCCTCAAGTTTCGGAATTCTGTCTTGAGGCAAGTCTATGAAACACACCAAAGGCTTTTTCTATATCTGTTGTAGCAGGGCATTTGGTTCTTATCGTTTCTTTTTGGTTCTTCCTTAGGACTTTTGCCCATTGTTCTTATATGCTGTCTACCACGTCCATCACAGCCATTGTGCATTAATAATTCATTTAAAATTCCCAGACTGAGAATTTCAACTGTACTCACTATTTGCCTCTGGTTCCTATTCCTGCTTGATTCCTTGAAACATATTTTTTTTTTTTTTTTTTTTTTTTGCCTCTTAATGTGCTTTGTTCTTTTTCTGAAAACTGGACATGATGTAAAAAGAATTGAAATAAGTAGACCTTTAATCGTTTCATAGTAAGGGCATTGTGGTGATGTGGGATCATTCTTTAGTTATATAGTTAGGTCTTTTTAAAAAAAATTAGTGTGATTATAAGTTTCAGTTCCCTTTGCTGCCTTAAGGCAAAGTAACCTAGAGTAGCCATAATTTACGTTATGTCTTTTCTATATGGAAGGATAAAAGACATGGGAGTTATATATTTCCCTCCCTCCAGGTTAGTCAGCTAGGAGTCTGGCATGTTGGAGTGTGCCTCAGCACTTTGAACGCAGGAGCAGGAGAACTTCAGTTCAAATGCAGTTAGGCTTCCTCTGACGGTGTAGCTCAGAATGATTTCTTTCCCTTCCCAGATGTCAGATGTATGGTGTGATTTTTATTTTGTATTCATTGTGACAGTTTGGTCAAGCTCTTCAAAGTGGAACATACAGAGGTGTGTGGTCCTCTAATGACTGGAATTTCTGATCCACTGTTTGTCCAACTCTTTCCTGAGTGTTTAATCTGGGATTTCCTACTGGGTTCCTTGTTAGCTTTAGGTGTCTGCCTCCTGGTTACTGTTCCAGTAAGTTCTGATTCTGGGTTGGGCTGATTTTCTCTCCAGCTGTACTTTGCTCTGGGGTCTAATTCCCCCAAAGGTCTCAGAGAACTGTTAGGCACATCAGTTTGCCAGTCCTGCTTGTTAGGACGAATAGTGAGTGCTAAGCCCCTTTATGTGCCAGAAGGGGTATTTTCATATTTGACATTTATTTTGTATAGAATACTTTATTAATACTTCTCAAGAACCACGTGTCACTTAAACTAAGACTTTTCACTGCAATGGCGAAATATTTATATAAAGTCATCTCTTATAAATTTCCTCTTATTTTCTGCCATTTAAAAAAAACTGACATGTCACCATGCTATTACATGTTTGTATGGACTGCCAATCTGTGTCTGATGCTGACTTATTCTCACATGACTACCATCTTCTGAGATTTAGGTAAAACCAAGTGTCCTCTCTCTTTGATCTTTTGAATCAGGGCCCACCAGTGGTCATTTCCTATCTTTGGGGCTTCCCTGCCCTGATGGATACCTCTTGAGTGACAGTTTCCGTCCCTCGAATTTGCAGACAGTCTCATTATCTTTTGGCATTTCTGAATTTGACATGACATTCTCATCTAAATTGGGCAATGGTGGTTTATCCCGGGATGAGAATGGCAGTCACATTTCATTACCTTCTCCTTCTTGGTGATATGGATGTTAGTGCCACCCAGCCATGTTTATGCTTAGCATTAAGTAATGAGCCATTTTTCCATTTTTATTTTAGAGAAACCTTATTCAGCTCTACTAGAAGCTATACTCTGAACAAAATCTTTGGTTCTATTTCCCTTCCCCTTTTATGTAAATGATCACTATTTGGTTGTTTATGCATTATAAATTAATTTTGGTTTTCCTAATTCTTTAATTTTCTCCAAGCTGACTCATATTAGATATGTAGCCACTTGTCTGAAATATAAGAAATGCAGCCTCACCTACTTTTTCAGTTGCCCTTTGTCTTAGAAATATCTCCCAAAGGTACAAGGAGTAGTGTTCAATTTATGTGATATGAAACAACTAGGTGAAATTTGTGAATAATAGTGGGAAGAAATTATATCTGTGCCTCTTACAGATTCTCCCTAGCAAATACTGTGAAAAGTATGGTTTGCTGTGTTTTAGATACTCCATAATTACCATGTGGATGTGAGTTGTTATGGTAACTGGGTTTCCCCTTCTATTAAATAACAGAGTAAATGGTTGCTTGAGATGCAGTTGAATTGTCAGCTTTCAAGCTAATGTTATCCTGATGGGAAATGGGGCGGGGAGACAATGATGGAGGGGAGAACAGGGAGGGGAATGTGGGGGAATATTGAATGTCTGGAAACTACTTACAAAGAGATGAGGGCTTTGCACTTTAAGAAGGCATCCTCTTAAGTCCTTCCTTCTCTTACTATTTATGAGTGGATGGGGTGATGTGAAAGTTACTTTGTGGCAACAGAATTACTAATGACAGAAAGTTGAAGTCTCTTATACTTATGAACAGCAGTGCAGTAAGTGTCTTTTAGGGCCGCTAACAAGTGAAAATGCTTTTTCTTCTGGGAACACAAGAAGAATGAGTGTGGGGCTTGATATCCCTTTGTATCTCATGTAGCAACTGAACTCAAATATGTTTAATCATTTAATTCATTTCCTTTGTTGTCAAGATGGTAGAGGAGGTGGAGGTGGTGGTGGTGGGGTAGTGTCAGCAGCAGACGCGAAGGTGGTTTCGATGCTTGTGAGCAGGAAAATTATCATGCTTCATAAAGTGGATCATAAAATTAATAGCAAATATTTGTTTATCAGTTTTAACATACTGCTCTGTCTGTCTCACACTTTAGTTTCACAAAGAACCTCATCAGAAGTTTTCCTTATTTGATTTATTGTAGTCAATGAAAGGCTGTTAAAATGGGTATTATCTTTTTAATCACATGATGGTGTTTGTTCTAGAAACAGAACAAGTTGTGTGGTTCTCTTAGGCAAACATTTATGGGGAGAAATGTACTTTTTGTTCTCTCTCCTTATATTTATGAATTGTGTTTCTAAGCAGGATATCTCCATGAGCTACTAAATGCTTATAGAATATCAGACTATAAAGTTTATAATACTCCCTGTAAAAATTAACTCTTTTCACTTAGTAGATACTTATTTGAAAATAAATGTTTCTGGGCTAGAATATTTTGGACATTTACCTATAAGTTTAAAAATAATAATTATGTGTTTACTTTAGATATGTTGACTCAGACAAGTTTTTTATTTATTTGTTTGTTCTTTCTTGAGGAGGCTCTCTCTGTTCTTGACTGTCCTAGAATTCCTGTGTAGACCGGGCTGATGTCAAACTCACAGAGATATACCTACCTGCTTTTGCCTCTCAAGTGTGAGATTAGAAGTCTGTGCCACTATGCCTGGCTCTGGATTTTTTTTTTTTTTAAGCTTTGTGTTTCTAGAATGATTGAAAGTTGAATGCTAAGCTGAGTCTGGTGGTGCAGGCCTGTATCCCAGCAACTCAAGAAGCCAAGGCAGGAAGGTCACAAGCTCAGGGCCACCTAGGTTACCTTAGTAAGCACTTATCTCAAAATAAAAAGTGAAATGAAGGCTGAGATTGTCCCTCAGTGGAAAAGGGCTAGCATAGCTACCAATAGCATGTTAGGCCTCCAGTTTAATTCCTGATGTTAATATAAGAAGTTGAACACCACAATTTTATGATTACTTTTTAAACTTTACTTTGTAATTTTAATATGACAAACATATCTCTGTTAAGGGGATGTGATATGTTTAAATACTGTCAACCCAGCATGTGTGCAAAGACAGTGTTACAGACACTATAAAGGTATCCCAGAGAAAACCAGATGTGATCTCTGTGCCTTGGAATTGTCTGAGGTTACAGATGTTCATAGTATTCTAGAACTGTAGAGGTGAGAGTAATCAGCTCAGTAACTTGAAATGAGAGGAAGAGAGGGCACTGAAGGCAGAGGTGAGTGGTTCTGTAGGTCCTGTAAAGAGCAGGGAAAATGTGGGAGTTGGTTAATAGCTCAACATTCCATTTGCTCATCTACATTTTCCTACAATTCCTTCCCTTTTCAAGCAAATATTAAAAAGGAATTGAGACTACTGTATTTCCAAAGGATTCAGTGTTCTTTTTGTCAATGTGCTGAGGCTGACAAGAATTCTTAGTAGTACAAAGATATCTATGGATTTATGGCAAGAGAATCTGAAAATATTTTCTATTTCTTAAGAGGTAAAAATTCAGGTTGCATTATTTGAATGTTGTCTCTCTTAACTCTGTGTACCAAAATAGGAGTTAATGATAATATATTTTGTGAATAAGGAACATAGTTCATATAAAAAGGGAGGAAAACATTTGGAAAGAGAGAAAAGGGGTGAAAACTCAAGACCTTCTTCCTAGCTGGATATGTGGCCTAGAATATTGTTTGGTTTCTGGATAGTACAAGAGAAACCAGGTTAGAGGGCTCATTCCTTCTATTGTTGGACACAATGGCAAGGCTCTTCCCACTTCACCTGGCAGTGTGAATACTCACTCAGAAAAATGTCTTTATAATTTCTTCCAGTTCATTTCATGGTCTCAGTACCCATTATGCTGTTTAAGTATCTAATGTTTGAAAAAATGATATCAGCGGCACCAGAAGTGATTAACAAGAGGTCAGAATCAATGCCATTGTCCTCTTCTGTCCCATGTCCTATAGAGTCTTCACAGTCCTTCGTTGCAATCTATTTGTGCCCATTTCTGGCTCTCCTGCCAGCAAGAGAGCTTCTTGTGGAGTGCTGGATAATCCTTGTCATCCACAGTAGCTTGCATAGTAGGCTTTCACTAGGATAAGAGTGAAGCATACCAGAGGCCATGACAACTGGCTGTATTCAGCTGTATTATCGCCCCTATCAAAAGGCACTTGAAAACATTCTCAGAGTAGTAGGGTTTGTTCTGAAGCACTAGTTACTGTAATTTTCTCATGATTATATACAAACTTCTCCCCCTCATCTATAGGGAAGTGGATGAAAGTTTAAGGACATGGATGGAAGTGTCGATCGTTAAGTTTAGGGATGCATAAACTGTGATGCACTGTAGCTGTTCGTCTTGAGGCACCTTGAACAGTCAGAGACCCTGGGAAGACATGGTGCAAGATTGCAGTGTACTAATAGGTAGAAACCAAAATGGCTATGGAATCCAGATGCTGTGTCTGGACTCCGCTCAGAAGTAGATCTTACTGTTGACATGTATCGGTTTTCTCTTTTATACCCGCACGGATGAAAGGGCAGCTATCCAGCAGTGCACACAATTACTGCGTGTTGTGCTCGTCTGCATGCTCTTTCTGTGTGGTTTCTACACAATGTTTCTATGGCAGTTTATGTCTATTAATTCAGAAATGGTAATACTTGGAATCCAGGTTATGAGTAATATTTATTTTTATTTAACATTATTAGGGGTATGTCAGACAGTACCCTGCTTCCTATATTCAGCAAGAGGTTTTACAGCCTTTCCTTTCCCCCTGGTTTTCAGAAAAGGATTTGTATCGCAAATACTTCTTAACTTGTTATTATTGCAGGGTTTCATTTGCTTTAATTTAGAAAATTCCAGGCTTACTTTATTTTGTCTTTCCAAGATTCCAATTTTTTTTTTCTACTGGGACTATGAGAAAGATATTATTTGTGGTTCCAATCCTGGACTAATTTGGTTTGTATTAGAAAACAAACCACTTAAATAAATGGAAAGAACTGGTGTTGTTTTCCTTTTGTTCTCAGTTCTGTATATGCTAATGTACTTTTGTTCATCTTTCCCACAGGTCCATGTCCAGCATTCAGAATGGCACCATTCACTCTTTCTTCCACAGGCCTGGCTTGCGTATATGACTCGAGCTTACCATGCCATTTTACAGGTAAGGACGTCACAAGGGCCCTGCTTTGTGGAGGAGTATTTCCCCCTTATCACTAATCTTATAATAATGTCTATTTACTGTTTTAATAATGTTCTCTCTTGGGCTGACTACACAGCATCTACCACCCCAAGCTTCAAAGGTTCCAGTGAAAATCCAAAGTTCAACTGTACCTAGGTCCCCCTGGAAAGCCAATGAGTTCATTGGCTTGGATAAAGCATGGATGAGGCTTATTGACGGGAATGGGAGTAATTCCAAAGAAGCCTTACTGGAAAATCTTCCCCAACATGAATAACGGCTTCCTCATAGTTGCATAGATGAAGGCCCCTTTTCCTAGGCTTCTCCAGCCTGTATCCTCTAGCTTCTCCCTGACACCCCAAGATCTCACGTCATTAGGGCAGAATTACACATGGCTGGTGAGAAGGAGTAGCTGACTACTCAGGTGTAGTTCCCATGACCTTCCCCACTGTCTTTTCCTATTAAGGCAGGTCAGTGTTCAACAAGCCCAGCTGGATGGTCTTTAGCAGGCTGTACAGCTGACCTTGACATTCTCAAGATGAAGATTTTTCTGCCTAGAGGACTGTGTGAAACAAGAGTAAAAGCACTTGGGGAAAAATATCACTACCAAAAACACAGTGTTTCCTTTTGCTCATAAGAAATGTAAGGCTTGGGGCATCTGTCTCCTAGACAAACACCCTTCACAGAAGAGAGGGTGGGAAATTTAGAGTTGGAGATTAGGAAGGAACAAAGCAATACTGGGTGTTCTGAACGTGAGAGGACCAATGCAATCATGAACTCATAGCAGCTGTGGTTGTCTGTACAAAACCCATACAAAATCAAGCCCAGTCAGCATTCTAGCCTGGAGTTGGGAGGGGCCCATCCCCCTTTAGCTGAGGAGCTGCTGATAGTTGATTGCATTTGGAGGAAGGAGTGTTAGTTTTCTTTAAAAGTGTAGCCTCTGAGAGGTTGACCAAGCTCCAAAGGATGGCCTCACTCTCATGAGTATATCATGCAGATTGACTCAGGGGATTATTAGAAGCAAAAGCAAAGATATGAAATGGGAAAGAAGTGGTAAAAGGTGGAACTGGGAGGAGTAGGGAAGATGAGGGTGGATATGATACAATACATCGTATGGGAGACTCTAAGAATCAATAGAAATATTACATTAAGTAAAAGAAATGTAAGGCTTATGTACATAGTTACACTAAATTTAGATTTGGATATTCCTGTTTCTGAGTCCCATCCAGAGCTTACTTCTGAGCTCTACTGTCTTCTGTCTTTTGACCTCCTGAATACCCAGTTTGACTGACCCAGAGTATCTGATCTTAAATGGGCTGAGGTCTTCCCACACTCAGCTATATGTAGAGCCTGCCTGCATCTTTAGCCTTATCTCTTGACCCTTCTCCAAGACATTTATCTTCCACCTTTTTCCAATTTTCTGTTTCTGAAAGTCAGCATGTATCTCTCATGTCTTGGATTTCATACATCCGGTTCTGCTCTGCCTCAGATCCTGTGATTTTTGTAATGCCCACCCAGTTTCAACTTGTTCTTTACATTAGCTGGGGAAGGTGCCTGTTATATTTAACTCCTTTCCCCACGGGATTATAAGACCCTTTTCTGTCTTATTGGTAGCTCTGTTTTCCTTTATGAAGCTCTCATCATATTGACTCTTTTAGCTGGAACCTCCAGTTGTCTCTATTCCTTCAGGGCTAGAGCAGGACTTCCTTTTCTGTTATATCTGCCGTCTGTCTAAAACAACAGTTGCTCACCAAATACATAAAATATACTCACTACGTTTACCCCAGTATTCCAACTGTTAATGTATTTTCAAAATGTCAAATATATATATATTTTTATCAGGTGGGAACTATTTGAATGGGCAATGTTTAATTCCTTTTTTTTTTTTTGTAGCTAAAAAGTGATTGTTAAAAGTGGTGTGTGTTTATGTGTGTATGTGATTGAAGGAATGACTTTCTTCTGTCTGTATACTTCTGTACCCTCATTATACACTACCAGCGAATTAATTTCTATTCAAGAGGCACAAGAGTACAAGTCAGAGCATGGACTTGTTTGTGTTCATGCTTCCCTTAGTCACTTTGCAGTTTTTCCTGGCCCCTTCTGGGGGTGCTGAACTGACTTGTCGGATGCAAAGGGAAATGAAGCACCCCTTTCTGCAGGCGAGCTCCCAGTCCATTGAGGAAAGCTACAATCCCACTAGCAGTTTCACTGCAGGATCCTCCATGCCTCATGAAAGAAAGAACATAGTTCTGCAGATCCCTAGAGAAGGACATAAGTAAGTCCTGTAGTCAGCAGGGAATTTATGTTGCTTTAGGGGAAGAGGGGCTAAGTTGAAGGATTGTGATGTAATTTACAAAAGCTGCTATTTTCCCCATAACTGCTACCATTTATTGAATAACTTGTATGTAGCTAACACTTAACATATAATATTTCAATTAATCTTTACAGAAACCCAGTGAGTGTATATTATTAAGCCCATGTATAATGGTATTATAGGTGAGCAATCAGGGTAGGAAAGAAAAGCAAACAGTTCAAAGCCAACAGTTGGTAAATGAGAGAAATAGAATTTAATTTGGAGTCTTCTGATTCCAGAACCTCATGTGATTCCCTAATAATAATATTTTGTAATAATAAATAACCCAAGTTGGTCTAACATTTTATTTACTTATTACTTTTATTAATTTAGTGTGTGTGTCTGTCTATCTGTCTATGGGTGAGTATGTGTGGGCATGCCATGATAAATATGTGGAAATATGAAGACAACTTGTTGGAACAGGTTTTCTCCTTCTGCTTTGTGGGTCCAGGGATTGAACTCATGTCAGGATTAGATGCAAGTGCCTTTACCTGCTGAGGCATCCTTCCTGTCTAGTAAAGGACAAATCCCTTTGTGTCTAGTCTTTTATTTTTAGTAATGTGGGCCTAGAATTCTCTTCTGCTTGTGTAGTAATGTGTATATTTGTTCAGTTTCACATAAGATTGCTCCCCTTTGGATTTTACATTTAGTTACATTGAGAATTGGTGAAACGTGAAACTAAAAGGCTGTCTTTTGCAAGGAGTTGAAAATTCAGCAGTGTTATAGGTTTGTCATCATTACTTGAGAAGTTTGATGTGCTTTAGCTGATGATTCTTTTGATACTATTCATACATTTGAAGCTTAAAGTATCATAAGTGAATTGAATCAACTTTGAGATCCTTGTCTATCAAGAATTCATGTCCTGGAGGCATCTTCTGTTACAATAACTATGGGTACTTCTCTCTGGTGCTGGGCAGGTTTGGTTGCATTAAACTTGATCAGTTAGAGGAGCTGTTTCCTTGGTTAACCTTAGGAGAAAGATGTACAGCCTACATTACTTCCTGGAGGTGAGTAGGACACGGATAAGTTGAGGTCTGAACACTGTAGTAGCTTCTACTTAGGCATTTCCTGTTCTTCAAAGGATATTGGAATTTGAATTGTAAGTATGTCAGCATGGTTGACAGGCTGGAAATAAGTGGATTTCTTCCCATTGAGGTAGAAAAATCAGAAACAGACTGATTGGCTGTTCCCAGACTGTCTTGCCAAGGAGTGTTTTAATTGGCTGTTTGGCAGCCTGCTTGGCATGGAACTTTCCATACTTTGCTTTACCTCGCTGCTGTCTTTGGATGCTGAGGAAATTCAGGCCTCTGGGCATTGTGAAAAAGTCTGAGACTGTATGATGTCACACAGGAAGGGGTTATGGAAGCTGATTGACTGTGGACGTACTTCCTTAGTTGGTCAGCTAGCTATAAAACAATCTGAAATCAAAGCTATGATTAGGAGCTAAGATCAGTAATAATTTACCCTCTGACCATTTGAAAAAAATTCTTTTTAGATTTTGTTCTTACATATATATTTTTGGTGTGGGAGATTGAACCCAGGGCCATGTACATGTTAAGTGTGTGCTCTGTCACTGAGTTACATACTTGGCCTTTGTTGCTTAAACATTAACAATATCTTTTAGTTTGTCAGTCTCTGACACTTTATTAAAATTTAATTTTTATTTATTTTTTAAAGACTTATTTTTTTATATGTATGAGTGCTTTGTTTTCATGCATGCCAGAAGAGGGCACCAGATCTCATTATATAGATGGTTATAAACCACCATGTGGTGGCTGGGAATTGAACTCAGAACCTCTGGAAGAGCAGCCAGTGGTCTTAACTGCTGATCCATCTTTCCAGCCCCTCTGATACTTTCTTATAGGTACTTTAGGACCCTGTCTTTACTTACTTTTCTATTGCTGTAACAAAACACAGTGACCAAGGCAACTTATAAAAGAAAGCTTTTGAAACCTCAAAGTCCACCTCAGTGGCACACCTTCTCCAACAGGGCCACACCTCCTAGTCCTCCGGAAACAGTTCCACCATCTGGGAACCAACCATTCAAATATATGAGCCTGTCGGGTGTGGGGGTGTGGGGTCATTATCTCTCAAGTCACCATAGACGCTAAGTAGTCAGTAAAAAAAAAGAAAAAAGTGGGGCAGATGCTGCATAGTCAGCCGTGTTCCGCCACCAAACTCTGGGAGACATAGCCAAGTGAGGCAGCTTACAACCATCTTAACCTTAGCGCCAGGGAATATTGTGCTCTTCTGGCTCTTACAGGCACCTGTGTGCGCTTAATATATTTGCACACATACACATAAATATTTTTAAATTAAAAAATTGGACAGAACATGAAATCCAGAGTTAGTAGATACATGAAAGGCTACTCAACCTCATTAGTAAATAATGAAATCAAATTAAAATCATGGTGGGTCATCTCAGGAATGGTGAACCTCTACTGATAATTTCAGATGTTCAGAATAAACTGCTTCTGGGAATTTAAGCCATCAAGTGACTTCTTTTCTTTTTAATTATTTTCTATTTTATTTATTGTTTTAGGTGTATGGTTTTATCTGAATTGTGTGTATACCACTTGCATACAGTACCCACTTAGGCCAGGAGAGGGCACCAGATTCCCCATGGAATTGGAATTGCAGATGGTTGTGAGCCTCTAATGTGGGTGATGTGAGTTAAATTTGGTCCTCTAAAAGGACAGTCAGCCCCAAACCATCTAAAATTAATTAAGCATTACTCTGTAATATTAATAAAATCTGAGGTCTTGTCCAAGTTAAAATCCATCAGTAAACTGCAATTTTATTTATATTAAATAAGATCATTGGTAATAGAGTAATGCAGTTAAAAACCACAAAGTTTAATATCTGAAGGTGTTGGCATTAAAGGAACAGTATTAACTTTTTTTATTACATGGCTGTAGTTGAAAACTATGGCATCTTTTTTGTTTGTTTGTTTTTCATTTCTGGTTTTTCAAGATAGGGTTTCTCTATGTAGCCCTGGCTGCCCTGGAACTCACTCTGTAGACCAGGCTGACCTTGAACTCATAGAGATCCGCCTGCCTCTCCCTCCCAAGTGCTGGGATTAAAGGCCTGTACCACCACCACAGGCCACATGATATCTAATTTTAGCTCCTATGATTAGGAGCTAAGATAAGCACATTCAAGAAATAGAAACATAACATTGGTGATTAACTTTTTCTTTCTTTTTTCCAACGTGGTACTTACATCTTAAGTATTACAGTCTTATCTCATTCATTTTCTGGTGTTCTGTTATGACAGTGGTGCTCAGACCTCAATCTCTATATATAACTAAAATTATCAGTTGCTGACCATTCCCACGTAAGGGACTTTTTAAATGGAACCTATGAAAGTCAGATCTGCTTTGAATAGCATTGTAAAACAAAGCACTCTTCACTGAGTTAGCCAAGCCTGGAACCTCGTTAGGACTTTCTCCTGGTGAACACAGAAATTCACTGAGCAGTGACGTGAGTGTTTCCCTCACTCATGCTTTTTCAAGGTCTAAAACGCCACCAGGACCACTTGTGGCCAGTTGGCCACAGGAATTTACAGCCAACAGGTCTGCATGCTGATTCCTCTCATGTGGTTTGCAGGGAAGGATTGCAGAGCTGGAGCTGCAGTTACAGCATGGCAAAGAGGGACCTGAGGAGGTGCAGTACAAGCAAAGCACAGCCTGGCTCTGGTAAGGAGATGGCATTCTGCCACACGCTGTTGTCACGGGACATGAGCAGTGAAGGGGACAGACAGCAAATGCCTTAAACACTTCCGGGCTGGCTGCATTACCTTCTTTGTGAGCCAGAATGAACTCGGAAGACCTGATAGCTTTATTTTTACCTGCTCCCTTAGATATGATAGGGAACACTGTTTTCAGAAGTGTGTGTGTGTGTGTGTGTGTGTGTGTGTGTGTGTGTGTGTGTGTGTGTGTTTAGGCCTTCCCATTCCTCAGGCTCTATGAAGAATTGATACCAGTATCCCCTAGAGATAGCAAAGTCTACTGAAGTTCATGTCTCACACACAGCATGGTATTTCCTTGTAACATATTCACATCCTTCTAGATCTAAATCACCTCTAGATTACTTTGGTAACTTGTACAGTGTAAATTTTGTGCATATCCTTGTGCTGTGTTGTTTAGTGAATGTGACAAGAGTCTATACAGCTTCAGTCCAGACCCAATAGATAAATATTTTTATCTATGTTGGTCAAGTCTGTAGATGTGAAAGTCACAGATACAGAGGGCTAACTGAATATGTCTCTATATATTTTTGGCCTAATGCAGTGTGGGAATGGTTTGGTCCTCTCCATGTTGTTTCTTATAATTGATTGTTTTACTCCTTTTAAATAAAAATTCAGTTTTCCATTTAATCCATTACCATTCAACCTCAGATGTAGTCTAGAATTACTCCCCTTTTCCTGTCTTTGCTAAGACAGCTTCATGACTGGGACAACCTTTCTAACTCAGTCCTTCAGTTTTCTTAGGTGCTCCCTAGAGTGTTCCTACTATAATACCAAGAAGTGTTTAAGTGCTAACACATATAAAGCGACACAGTATATAGTTTGAAAAGAATAGTTTGTCATATTAATTGATGCAGCAAACAAAGTGTCCAAAGCCTAAATCCATAGGTTGCTTTATTAAATTAGACACAAGTTGCTGGGTTGTAGAAAATAAAATCTT
This sequence comes from Meriones unguiculatus, assembly GCF_030254825.1. Taxonomy (NCBI): domain Eukaryota; kingdom Metazoa; phylum Chordata; class Mammalia; order Rodentia; family Muridae; genus Meriones; species Meriones unguiculatus. The sequence goes on from NC_083360.1 coordinate 67,539,671, forward strand.
TAGTTATTTAATTATGTTCTGTTTCATTTTACAGACTTTTTAAAAAAAAGCAGTGGATTTATTATTGGAAGTTAAGAACTTGGGTTTTACTCACTTTTTGGCATTTTATTTTGTTTTATGTATGTGGCTGTTTGCCTGCGTGTCTGTCTGTGCATTGTGTTTATGTAGGGTACACAAAGACCGGAAGAGGGCAACAGATCTCATAGAACTGCGGTTACACATGCCTGTGAGCCACCATGTGGATGCTGGGAACTGAACTCAGGTCTTCTGGAAGAGCAGCCAGTGCTCTTAGCCACTGAGCCATCTCTTTAGTCCCCCTTTTTGTTGTTTTGAGATCTAATTTTACTGTGTCTTCTGGAAGTGGTAATTTGACAGGAATAGCATACTTACTGCATTCTCAAATATGTAGACCTGTGGACATAAAGCCTCTAATGAAACTCATAAACTGTATGGATGTGAGTATCAGGGAGAAATGGCCCTAGATGTTTCTTTAGTGTAGAATAGACCAGGGGACTTTTCTATACAACTGATAAGTAACTGACAGGCTATTTTGAAATGAACTCTTTAGCAACTTTATTTGAATACAGTCCCAATCCAAATAAAGACATTTCACTATTATTTCAAATGTATTTATTATCTGTTGTGTGCCAGGCATTCTTCTGTGCATAGAAGAACAGCATTTTTCTTTTGTTCTCCTAATCCTTATAAACCATTGAATTGAAACAGATAATAGGCAAACAAACAAATGGAATAGGACAGATTTTAATTAGGACAAAAGTAGTAGAGAGTGAATGGCTGTGGTGACGGGGAGGGGCTGAGGGTTAATTCGATCCGTAGGCAGTTCTGGAGTGCCTGTTTAATAATGTGGCCTTGAGATGAGACCTGAAGTGATGGAGTGAGCCAGTTAGAGGCGAGGGAAGAACCAGCAATGGATGGCGAATTCAAAGGAGTGTAGCTAGAAAGTGAAGCCTGGGTGACATGGAAGTAACAAGGAAGCAGCTAAGGTGTGGCCTAGAGTTCTAGAGATAAAGAGGTCTCTGTGAGAGGGGTAACTGGTGGGTTTGAATCTGGACACCCGCTTCCTGGTTTGGAAGGAGTGCTCTGAGTGTGGTGAAGGCAGATCTTGTGGACTCCACTGCAGTAATTCAGGCAAAAGATGGTAGAGTCTTGGGCTAAGGTAATAGCAGGAGAAGAATGAAGTCAAAAGATTTTGAATCTGTTTTGAAGGCAGGTTCATAGATCTATAATTTCATAAGTTTAAATTATTGATTTAAATGGAAGATGGACATCAAAGGTAAAAACACTGATTGAAAGAATGAAGCTCCCACTGACTAAATTAGGAAAAATAGGAGTTAAGACAATCAACTTTTTCAGATTCTAGACCTGAAAGATGTAAAATACCTAATGAAGTCTCGAACTAGAGAAACCAAGTAGGTTCTTGAGTCTAGAGTTCTGAGGAGACATAAGGATGAGAGGTATCATTTTTGGAATCATTGCCATGTTGGTGACAATTGAAACCATGATGTTAGATGAAATCTAGGAAGTTTGTAAGGAAAGAGAATTTTAGAGGATTGAGCCCTGGACTGCCTCGGCATTTAAAGGAGGGGAGGCTGCAGAGGAAAACCATGAACTAGGCAGAAAACCAGCAATCAATAATAGAAGAGAACTGAAAGTGTTGCTTCTCTAGAGTCAAGGACAGACAGTGAGCCAAAAAGGAGACAAGCATTGTGTCAAATACTGAAGATGGAGATTAAGAACTGAGCATTCAGTTTAGCCCCTTGAAAGTCTTCTGTGACCATAACAGGAGCTGTTTGGGTGAAATTGTGGGATAAAAGCCAGACTAGTGATGGACTTGAGGCACAAGGAGTTGAACTTGAATCAGACACAGTTAATTCTGAAAAAGTTTTGATGCATAAGGGCAGTAGTAATGTAAGTAGCTGTAAGAGGGCCCTTTCTTCTCCTAAGAGCATAGATATTGCAACATCTTCACTTACTAAGGTCAATGACACATACAAGAAGGGGAAGCTGGTAACGCAGCAGAGAGAAGTAAGCCATCAGGAGCTCTGTTGTGACTGTGCATGCCTGTTAATAGACAGCCACTCATTTGTTACTATCACACACTGGACAATAAAAGATTACAGTAAATGTGGACAGTCCATAGCTAAATTTGTCGTTGAATTACTTTTTAAAATACACTTGTGGTCTATAAGAGCAATTTGCAAGTATGTGAAAAACTTGACTCTTAAGGATGACTTATTCTCAGGAACGCTGACACACTAAGAATTTATTATATGTCATATGCAAATATTTATAAACATAAAGTATTATATTCATAAAAAACCTAGAGGGGCTGAGGCTCTGGCTCAGTGGTTAGGAACATTACACTTTGTGCTCTTAACAGAGGACCCAGGTTCACTTCCCATTATTCATATCAGGTGACTTATAAACACTTGAAATTTGACTCCCATGGGATTCCGTACTCTAATCTGGCCTCTTTGGGCACCCATCCACGTGCACGTGCACGCGCGCACATCCACACACCTACACATTTACACACACTCTCATACACATGCACACATGCATATTCATAAATAAAAAGAAAAATTTTTTAAATGTAAACCTGACACAGTGCTTTCTCATCTACCTCAGAATTCCTATGTTGGAAAAGATGTTATAGTCTATAAATGTTTACACTGAAGATACCTACCTTCCAAGCCCACAATTATAAATATCTTTTTTGGCTTTGGTACAACTCTACAACCAAAATTTGAAGTTGTATTTTATATGTACATCCAGTGATTTCTGTATATACTGTTTGGATACAGTAAATTGATGTTTTGGTGAGCTCTGAGGCAAAAAGGAGAGTGCAATATCGTTTGGGGGCTGCAATAACAGAAATACTATAGACTGGGCAGCTTTCACAACAGAAGCTTTCTCCCAGCTCTGGAGTCTGGGAACCAGCGTGGCTGGTAAGTCCTCACAGCCCGTGTATCCTCACATGGGAGAAACAGAGAAAGGATCAAGCTTCCTCATGCCTGTTCCCATGAGGGCACTCCTTTTATCTGTGAAGGCCCTACCTCCATTGCTGTCATGTTGGATGTGTTCATCACAGGCTTAGGGGGCGGCAACACCCAGTTTTTAGAAGGGTGAAACAAAGGATACCTGCACACCCAACTCTCCACCGGGATGGCAGTGGCACAGCACACTGCCTGTCCTTGTTTGCACTTTCTCCTCACCTGTCTCCACTAAATGATCCTACAGAAAGGAAAGTGAGCCCAACTTTGACATAAAGCCGTCATCAATAGCTTTTTGCGACACAGCTCTGCACATGTACTTTTAAGACCCAGAGGCATTGCTAGAAGTTTTAAATTTTAAAATTAATGTTGTTGCACTTATCATTATTTTTGTGTGTCCGGGGCATATGGGCATGCACATGCCACAGTGTGCAAATGGAAATCAGGGGGAAACTTATAGGAACTTGAACTTTTTCCTTGTATCATGTGGTTCCCAGGGATCAAACTTAGGTCATCGGGTGCCTCTATCTGCTGAGCCATATGACTGGCCTTCTGGAAGTTCTTATAAATTGATGAATAAGACCGTAGGTGTACTCCTTGGTGTCTCAGAAGCGCATGTCCATTTTCCATCTTTATTGCAGGGTCAGAGACTTGCTGACCGATGAGATCACCAAGACAGCTGCAAAGTAAGTCATTTCTTCTCCTACCCCAAATACTAATAAACCTTTCACTTCCTGACAGGTATACGTGCCTTCTCCTTTTAGGGCATTTCATGATGTTAAGAACTGTAAAGAACCCTTTGGGTTATTTTTATAGAAAACCATTGTTAGCCCTGTTAACTATAATAATTGTTACTACATGCTTTTTTTTGTGCAAACAAAGAGGGACTGGTATGAATACATAGCTTTTTATTGAGAGATATTTACCCCAAACACCTACAAAATGCCATATGGTTTGGCTTAAATTTAAAGGATTATAATTTAGTTCAAGGAAGAAAAATGTTCAGAATGTGAGTTACATTAGGTCTACAAATAGATTATTAAATCTTAGTTGCAATGCAGCAAATAAAGTGGGGTCTCCTCTTACATTTCCTGGTTGCCATGGGGTCCAGTATATCTGAAGATTGGATTCTAATTAGCAATTAATCTGACCTTGAATAAACCTCCTCAGTTCTGTGACAAACTTTAAAGAAAATGACATTGATATACAAACACTCATATAAAGACTAAGTAAAAGACAATGTCAACCATATCCTTGTGGTGTTTTTAACAAAAATTACTCGAGTGTTACTACCTTCAGGCTTCTTATTTACCTTAAGCCAAAGCTCACTAAGGAAATTACACCCTAATGAACTTACTTGCTGCAGCGATCTCTTCAGGCTCCTCTGCTAACAAGCTGACTAATTGTTCCTGGCAGCAGAGACCCAAGCCAGTCGTATTCATCTCTCCCCTCCACCATCACCTTCTGCTGCTGTGTCATGTTGCCTTGCTTTTTTCTTAGTCTCCAAATGACACACACACACACAGCCCTGGATTTCATGACTACTGAAGGCATATCCTATGGAAGCATTTAAGTGCAATATTAACGTACCCTAGTTATAGCCTGGGACATTGTATAGCAAAAAAGATTTGGCATTAAGGAGAGCAGAAACAAACGACCACGTAATTGCCGAGTTGTTCTCAGAACTCCCTACCATACTGAATAAAGGAAAAGAGAACTGGTGGTCTTCCTGCCCCCCCTGCTGAGCTGGGCATGGGGAAATAGATGTTGACCAGATAGAGGCTCCAGTGCAGAAAGGAAGCCAAAGGAATACCTGTGCTCTGCTTCATAGGTACGGGTGGGCTGTCTTGCACATTTTCCTTTCATAGTTAGTGTTATTGTGCAATGTTCTTGTGTCCTGTTAAAAACATGTCATTTGGAGCAAAAAGCTTAGAAGGTGAAGAAACCAGCAGGCTTATGTTCAGACAAACTATTGTTTTGCTTCTGAAGTCACCTTTATGCTCCCTGTTCTTAAATCTTATTGCAACATGACTTTTCTGTACAGATTTGCAAAGCATCATGTTGTGACTAGTACCCAAGGTTTATGTTCTCGGGGTGAAACAATTCGTGTTCTCATGGGATTACTACCTTTTTTTTTTTTTTAAAGTCAAAAGCGTAAAGGTGTAACTTAAAAAAAATTTTTTTTTAAGATTTTATCTTAGTAAAACAGTTGGGGTAGTGCTGTGTCAGGAAGTGAACAAAAGATATGTGAAGTCCAGAGGCTGAACGACAGTGAGAGAGCAGGGAAAATGGCTGCTGCTTGCTCTTTGCTTCTTTCCAGTGGCTTCCTTCACCCAGTAGATTTCTCACTCCTACTCTTTCACAGCTTAGCTTTTGGTGCTTGGACCTTGGCTGCCATGGCTGCCTGAGGCCAGGGCTTGTTTTGTTCAGGAAGATACGCTACAGTCACAGAGCTGTGGACTTGCTCATATGAGAGAGTAATTTTGAGAATCAGGGTTATGACTATGGAAGAACCCGAACATGGATGAGCTGGTGACGGATGGCAATTTGTCTTCATTGTTACTAATTAAATGGATTTGAACCCGAAGACAAAAATCCCCAAATGATTGGGTCACTTTGCTGATATGTAACGTGATACTGTGTCCCTCAGAAAGCATCACTGAAGCTCATCCTTCCTTGGGCTTTTTAATTAGGTTAATGACATCAGTTTGTTCCAAAGGACAATTTAATTAAAATGTCAGTGGTGTTGCTTAGATAAAGACTGAACTGATGCTGACATGTTATTATGCAAATTAGTCACAGCTGTTTGACTGGTAGGGGATGGTTATTTGAGTAACAAGGCAGTGAGTTTGTGCTGCTCCAGTTGTAGACTTTTCTCTGGCTCGCTCTTCTTTGAATATGTTTTGCTAAGTATGCAGTGTGTACTGTCACTCAAAAGCTGCTGTTCTGGGTGTGTAGCAGGTTTGCGATAAGCAAGCTCCCAGTGCTGGTGCCTTCGCCAAATGCAGAACTTGAACCACAGATGCTTTGTGTTGACTGAAGCAATTGTGTTTTATCTAGAAATTAATGTGTAGATAAAATTTAGCCTATATCTAAAGATCGATTTACCAGTGGCCTTAAATACATTTTTCTTCTCTTTGCCCACGGTACATATTCAGATGTGTCAAGAAGTGTTTGGTTGGGAGTACTGTTTTAAAACTGAGGCAGGATCTAGAGAGATTGCTCGGTGGTTTAAGAGCGCTTGTGGCTGTTGCAGGGGACCCAAGTTTGGATCTCAACACTCATCCATGTCAGGCAGCTCACTCCTGTAATTCTAGTCCCAGGGGATCCAATGCCCTCTTCTGGTCTCTGATAACATCAACACATACATACCATATACACCCATGGGTGTGCGGGCGCACACATACACAAACATTTAAAAATCAAAATAAATCTTTCAAAAGAAACAGGCTAAGTTCTCTTTTGTAACTTGAATGTTATGAAGATTCTTTTTATGCCATCTTGTATAAGACACTTATTTAATGAGAACTGATATGCAATTTGGGGTAGCCATTTAACTGTTTTCTTTATGGTGAGAAGACTAAGGATTAATTTTCAGATTACTGAGAATTTAAAATAATTCCTTTCCCCTCCTCATCCCCCACCTGTTTTCTTTCTGTTGTTGCTCCTGCACTTCTTCCTCAATCCATCCTTAGGGATTAATAGCCATTTTGTATCAGGACAGCTCAGTATATTCATAATTGAAAGAGAAATGATATAGCCTGAGTGTTCCTTATCCAAAATGCTTAGGATCATATATTTCAAACTTTTGGCATTCTTCAAATTTGGGAATGGTAGCATAATCTGAATCTGAAAGTTCAAAATGCTCAAAAATCTGAAAAAAATTTGAACATTGTTACTCAACCTGTACTAACTCAAAAGATTTAGTTTTGCTTTTGTTAAGTGATTTTTATGATGCAAGTCGTAGCTTGCTTCATGGTTTTTTTTTATTATTAGTTTAAAAAGTGCTTTGTAATCCAAAACCTCAGAGGAATCCATTTGTCTGGACCTCAAGGAGTCCCTTCAGGTTTTTTTTTTCTTCATTCCAGTCCTCAGTATGAATGTGGCTATCTTACTGACGTATGGCAGATCTCAGAGAAGACTGACCTGAAGAGGGGTGAACAAAATGGGCAAGGTGCCGGGCGGGGCTTCACTGAGCTGCACTACTCCAGGTGGGAGGGGGAGAAGCAAAACAGGGTTAGGTGACTTGATAATGGCACATCCTATATCCCATTCCTGTAAAGTAGAGGCAGCATACAAGAACACAGGTTCACAGGAACCTTTTAGCTTTTGTTCAGCTGTGTGCAGACTGATCTGGAGCTAAGTACTAGGCCCTCATGAGAAGTTAGTGTGAAGGTCATTCTCATCCTCCAGGACCATTCTAACACTACTGCCTACAGCAAATGGATACAGCGAATTTAGGCTCAGGTTTCATCCCAGGGCTTTGGGGACACTTTCTGTGGGACATTATTGGGAAAAGCCCCAGAATAGCACCTTCAGATGGGGAAGTTCTACAGACAGCAGCTCAACATTGTTTTATTCAGACCATTCTTCCACAGGATCAGCCTGGGAATATGCAATAATACCAAGTCCATGCTAAGTATATATGAAAATTTGGTAATGTTTATGATGACAAATTATGAAGTAAAAAACTAATTTTTATTGTTAAGATTAGAAAACTATCGTTGGAATTATATAATAGGACAACTCTTAACCCAAGTGAGAGTAAAAACAGTTTTTCACCCTCCCAATCTTATCTGAATCACCAAGTCATATTACAGTGTGGCTCTGCAGCTTCTGGCTGTGGTATAGTGGGATAAGGGAGAAGGGGATACATGACTGCCAAAAGCTGCCATATGTTATGTGGGAGTAAAGGGCACTTGTGACCTGGTTTAGAGGGGGCTGGTTCCACACACTGCAGTTTCAGAAGAGGCCATTTAATTCAGCTGGTCTTTTCACATAGGTGTTTAGTTCTGTTTGGGAGATAAATTGGCTAAAAATGACATAGAAGAATATAGCTTTGGAAATGCTGTGTCAGAGTATGGAGTAAGAGGTGGAGGAAGGAAATTTAGAAATAGAAGCTTAGGTTTCTACATTGCACAAGGTCATAATGACCATGGGGAGGAGAGTTAAAAATCAGTCTAAGTGCTAGCACAGAAGTTACTGGTACCTTTAAAAGGATTTATCTAGATTCCTTCCTTCCTTTCTTTCTTCCTTCCTTTCCTCCCTCCCTCCCTCCCTTCTTCCTTCCTTCCTTCCTTGTTTTTTTTTTTTTTTTTTTTTTTGAGACAGGGTCTTTCTGTGTAGCCTTGGCTGTCCTAGACTTGATTGTCAGACCATGCTGGCCTTGAACTCACAAAGACCTGCTTGCCTCCACTTCCCTGAGTGCTAGGATTATAGTCATGTGCTACCACACTCAGTTGGATTTCTCTCTTTTTATTTTATTTGCTTATTTTCAGGGCAGGGATCACCAAGTGTCCCTGCCTGTCCTGGAACTCACTATGTAGGCCATGAGGACCTTGAACTCAAAGAGATCTGCCTACCTCTGCCTGCTGAGTGCTGGGATTGAAGGCATACACCATCACACCTGGGTGTTTATTGTTATTTTATCCGTACAAGTGTTTTTAATGCATATATATGTGCCCCATGTGTCTGCCTGTTGCCTATGGGGTTTAGAAGAGTGTTAGATTCTTGGAAGTCAAGTTATTGATGATTGTGAACTACTGTTTAGTTAGGGTTTCTGTTGTTGTGAAGAGACACCATGATTATGGCAACTCTTAAAAAGGAAAACATTTAATTGAGGCTGGCTTACAGGTCCCAAGGTTTAGTTTATTATTCCCATGGCTGCAAGCATGGTGGCACACAAGCAGACATTGTGTTGGAGAGATAGCCGAGAGTTCTATATCTGGATAGGCAGGCAGCGGGTAGAGAGAGTGACACTGTGCCAGGCTTGAACTTCTGAAACCTCAAAGCTGCCCACCTTCCCTGCATGCAGAGGTCCCATGACACAGTTCCTTCAACAAGGCCACACCTCCAATAATGCCACTCCCTATGAGTCCATGGGGGCCATTTTCATCCAGAATACCACAGCTACCATATGGGTGCTGAGCCCAGGTCCTGTGCAAGAACAACAAGTGCTCTAACCACTGTGCCATCTTTCTAGCCCTCCGTACCGGAATCTTTCTTGTTTTTACCAGCTTTGTGCTGGAATGGAGGTACTTTTCCACCTTGTTTGCTCCTTCTTGAGAATGTGCCTTTTTTGGTCTTCTAAGTCCTCTCTTGGAATCTTTTCTTTTAACACAGGGAGAGTCCAGTGGTCAAAGGCAATGCACTGTTGGCCTTAAGCAGCCTTGCAGTCGTTGTGTCCAAGCATGAAGCCAGCCTTTCCTCAGATTCTGATGGAGTCCTGGAGGTGAGTTGGAATGGTTTACAGCATGTGGGCCTGGGCCTAGTTTTTATGGTGAAATGCTGTGACTTCGTCATCAGATCCTGCTAATTGATGAGCCCTCACTGTGAGCCCCACTGTCTTCCTGACTCGCTGTTTTTCTGTTCTGCCTTTTCCACTGTAGTTAAGTGGTCATCTCCATTTGATGGTGCTGATTTTATGAAACAAGGGCTGTCTTACTGTGATTACATCACTAGTAACCAATCTTAGAAGGTTAACCAGGCTTACAGAAAGTGAACAATGCTGTCAAAAAATGATAAATAAGCTCTGTTTACACATTGAAAAAACTGTACCTTGCATTTTAATTGTAGATGTCAATGATAAAGTGCCTATTCATTTTGGCAAGGCATTTATTTCTTAATTAAACATGTGGCAGGCTGGCCAATATTCATTTCCAATGTACTTTTTCAGATAATTCACATCTGTCAAAATAAAAGGCGTGGATTTGTTCTTGTTTTGAGTACTGTTATCTGTTACTTATCATTATCCAGATAGGATGTAGCTCGAGCAGTTAACAAAACAAAACACAACATAACACAATGCAGGCTTTGACTTATTATCTATATAGCCTATGTGTGTAATATCTACTTTTAAAACCTGTTTTCCCATCTGTAAGATGGAATGACAGTACTTTGCAGATAATAGTAAACTGTAAAATTTAAATGAGTGTGTGTGTGCACTCACACATACACAACCTCACAGCAGCAGGTAAATGTTAAGCTCTCAACGATAACTGTCTCAGTCTTAGAGAAGTGCCTTATGAGCCATTTGTACTCTGTTCTGTCTTGTTTTCATTTTGTTGGTTTGTTCTTAGAAAGGTTCTCACTACATAACCCAACTGGCCTCTAAGTCACTATCCTGTCACCTTCACAAGTTATGGGATTATAGCTGTTACCACCGTACCTGGCTCTGTACTCTCCTTTCATGGTGCTTTTCTGGATGTAATTCTGATCCATTTAAAAGAAGAAGAAGGAGGAGGAAGAAGAAGCAAGAAGAAGCAAGAAGGAGGAGGAGAAGAAGTAGAGGAAGAGGAAGAAGAAGAAGAAGAACAACAACAACAACAACAACAACAACTGAAAATATGTGGAATTTGGAAGGCCTTGGAGTTGAAAACAAAGCTTAAAGGCTGGGTTTGGCCAGGAAAAATGTAGTCTCTGAGACAAGTGCTATTGAAGTATCTCAGTATACTATCGCCACTTGGGTCATTTTTGACCTTGCATTCACCATTTACAGTTTATATTCACAGGGTCCTATGCCCACCCCTTGGGTAGGCTACAAACACAGCTTCATTTAATTAACACAGAGCATTTAATTAATCTCCAGGCAGTGGAGAAGGGAGAATTATTTAAAGGGCATTGTTGAAGTAGCAGATGAGTTTAGGAATAGCCCAGTGAATAGCCCTGTAGGGCACCACCCGGTGCCTTCTTTCCTGTGGATTGTTTTGGTGAGACATATCTTGGCAGAAGGAAAGGTAAGCTTAGCGTATTCAAACCACTATTGGACCAAGGTCAGTGAAGGAGAATCTATCCTTGAAGTGATCTCTGAGTCAGGAGCAAAACCTCTTTAATAGGCTAAGTGCAGGTCTTCCAAAGTTACATTAACAGAGTTAGCATCTATTCTAAACTTGCTCCTGGAGAAGCTTCTTTCTCTGCAAGAACTCAAAAATCTCCTCAATGTAGTAGAGGCTCTTGAGTCAGCTCTTTTCTTACTCTTGCTCTAATTCTTCTGCTCTTCTCATTTTTAGTAAATCTGTATACGCTCACTTTTACTCTGTGTCTTGCCTAATTTGTTGTTGGAGAAACAAATAACCTGGCTATCATATCCAGTGGCAGTACTGTGAGGCAAGAGCTACAAATGTACATTACATGTAGGTACATTACATGTAGAGAAGGGAATGAAATGCAAGAACCATTATGTGAACAATAAAAGTACAATTATTTAACATTCAAATATTTAACTTTGAACCTAGAATTTTGTTTTACTAATGTAAAAGATAAAGAAATGATTCATTTCATTGACAGAGCTATAGAATTCTTTCTCAAAGGCTACATAGTAACTAGATCTATAACTCTAAAAATTCATGCATTTTATAGGATCCCTCTTCTTGGGGGGTAATTATGGTGAATTATCAGTTGTGGAGTTAATTTGCCCCATAATTTGTCCCATAACTTCAGTTTAGAGCAGAAGTTCTAGATTCTCATATTCTTTATCTCTTACTTCCAATCTTATCAAACTGAGAAGCCCAGCAGGCTAAGAATGAGGCTTTGCTTTTATTTTTATTGACCTTGCCTTTGGCTGTTTCTCAATACAAAGTCCAGATCTCATTATATGATTAGAGTTGAACATGTGTGACCAGAAACAAAAGATCTTAAGATGTATGTTTCTGATCCCCATGGCCACGGGTGACTTTTATAAACAAGTTTTCTTTTTAGTGAATGGATTTTTAAAAAAAATAATTTGTTAGGTGAGTGTGGTCATGATACTTGATGGACAGCCATATGTAATAGTAACCAGGAATGCTAGAGACATTGGTTAAACTGCTGCAGGCTAATTGGTTACTTTGTGAAATGGTAAGTCATAAAGTCGGGAAATTTTATATTTCTGTTTTGCACTTCTCTGTTGTATATGTTACTTTTATCACAATTCACTGGGTAGAGGAAAGCTGAGTATATTCCATTGTAGCCTGTGTCTTCCCACTTCCTATCAGTCTTAAATAAAATGCAGTTGCACTCTTGATGGGGAACAGGTAAAGACATACATTTATCAGCACTATTCACTTCCTGTAGTATAAACAGGTAAAGTTTCCTTCTTGATGATAGCATTTCATTATTTGACAAAAATATGGCTGTGCTCTAGATGTCAAAAGAAAGTTTAGATTTATCCTATTTTTTTTTTGTACTAATATTTCATGTCATTCCTCATCTACAGGTCCAACCTAATTTCCTTCCAGTGAAAGAGTGGGTTTCCATGGTGCTTAATACTCTGCTGGTCATTGTGGATAGCCATTACCACCCCAAAGGACAACTCTTTTCATGCTTTTATCATGTAAGTGCAAGAAATATCAATGACCAAACCCACCAAGGGTTGACTCACTCGACATCCATTGTTCATGCGAAAACTATGATATAGTATAGTAATTTCTGGCTCTGACTGTGTGTGTGTGTGTGTGTGTGTGTGTGTAGAAAGACTTGTAGGTAGACGCCATGTTTGACTGAATTGATTCAGGATCTGCCCCAAGTACCAGCTGTATGAAAGCTCTTGAGTTTTTTCTGGTATGTAGTCAGGGCCAAGGGCTATAGTTGTAGGACAAGTAGTTCTTTGAATATATTTGGTCTTTTTTTTTTCCCTTATTCATAAAATGAAAAGAATAACAGCATCCTCTGTAATAACTGACAGCCCTATTCTACCCTTATTGATTTGGCAGTTTTCCATTATCATTTTTGTTTTCCTGACTTGTGAAATAGAAGTAAAAATCTTTTGCCATGCTTTTCTGACTTACTAAAGATTGTGAAGGTAAAACTATTTAAGTTATGTACAAATGCTGTGTTTTTAAAGTAGTAAAATTCTTTGTAAATACCAAGTAGTCATTTTGGTCATGAGAAAAATAACAGCCACCCACACCACTCTCTGTCTTCATGATGGTATTCTAACGACTAAAGCAATGTGGAATGCACATCTTGTTGTTGTCTAAAGCTCCCTTTGGGGTTGTAGAATTACTTTAGTCCTGCAATGGTGTAGAATTATTTTGGTTTTGTCCTATCAGTATCCATTGCTTAGGGACTTACAGAGATCACAGGATAGTCAGCTGAGTACCTGAGGATTGCAGTTGTTTAAAGAAAAATGTAGAACACATCTTGAATTGTTGCTAAGATTATGGATATAGCCCCAAATCCATTGCCTGTACTCTTCTCTGTAAATAGTCTGTTCCTTTTGCCCTGCCTTTGGGAGGACCAGGTATGTATTGATCTGGGGCTTAGGGTCCAGTGCTAGATTTTAACTACAGTTGAAGAAAAAAAATGACTTAATAGGTAATGCAGAATTAAATTGGAAGTTAGATGTGTCTCTTGGTGCTGGTTTGCTTAACTTGTTTTGAAGCTTGCACAGTAACTCTGTGGGTCAGAGATTCACCAGAACAAAACACCATGTGAGGTTTCCTAGTCATTCTGCTTAGTTCTTACAAACCAAGAAAACATACCTCTTATATTTTTTATTCTTTTTACATTATTACTCATTTTAAAGACCTATTACAAAAGTCACTTTCTTTATTTCCTGTGTCCTCATAGCTGAGTCCTTTTCAATAACATTGTCATTTGAAAACACTGTATCAGCCTCCAATATAACGTCCTACATGCTTGATTGTTATTCTTAAAGTACTAGAGCTTAGGAAGCAAATAGACATAGAATTAAAACACATTGTATCATGCTTTGACTGCCAGGGGGAAGTCTGCCTTTATGGCATGTCTGAAAATCTGAAATGGATAATAGTGAGGGTCAGAAAGAGGCTTTTCTCTCTACTTGAGACACTTTTATAAACGTATGGCATGTGTGGTGGAGTGCTCTAACTTGGGACTCTTGCAGATGCTGTCCATGTTCAGTTGCCCTGTCATTTTATTAGGGCCGTTATTCATTCCTCTTCCCATAATTGCATATCAGAGGCACATGTAGAGCCCTTCGGTTCCTTTTGAATAGCTGGTTATCGCTTTGTAACCAGAAGCTTTTAGAATCCCACCTTCCCTCTTAATTAAAAGGAATTAAGCCCCTGTGGAAAATAATCCATCTACTGGGTTGTGTCCCCACCAAAAATTTTGGGAGATGTGCCAATAGATCCTTGTGCTAAACTCCCACCTGGTCCTCTGTAGTAAACTTAAACTCCTGTCTACCTCCCTTTTTTCTTTTCTGGGCAAGTCCTGGCTTTCTGGACAATTGTAGGGAGGCTTGGCTAAGTTCAGACAGCTTTACTTTTGGCTTTCCTATTATATACACTTGGGCTTTTAAAAACATGGAAAGTGTTTGCGTTTATATAGTGACAGAGTCCATAACCTCTAAACATGGGCACTTAGAATTGCATCTTTGAAATTTAAAGGGACAGGACTGAATAAGTGGCGGTAGACGGGCTCATTGACTGAATGCAGGGCTGTAACAAACACATTTAGACTGTCCTGTTTGCCTGTAGGGCAGTGTAGGAGAAGCTTGTATTGTTGTAGTGCTCATGTGATAGGTGTGCATCCTTCATGTTTTAGCAAGAGGCTAACCCCCGTTTTCTTTCTTTGGCGTGTCCTAGAAGTCCTATTCGGGTGAGAACACAGCAAGTGCCATCGCGCGCTCTGCTGCCGCTACGGCTTTGTCTCTCCTCGTGCCGGTTTTCATTATCTCTTGCAAAGAGAAGCTTGAGGAAATCCTGAACATGCTGACTGCCAGGTTACCTGGGAAACCAAGTGCTGATGAATCTCAAGCCGTGCAAATCCATATGGGCCTTGCTCTGGGGATGTTTCTCTCTCGCTTGTGTGAAGAGAAGCTCAGGTAGAGTTGATTGAAGATTTGCAGTGTTTTCTCATTGTGATTTAGGTGACCGAGTGTGTATATGCAGGTACCTAAACATTGCATCTGAACAGAATGTGCTTGCTAAACTTTCTGAGATGGTTGAGTTGATTGTTTATTTTCTTATATAGTGAATTTGGCTGCCTAAATACCATCATAGGCACATTAATATGCTTTAAGGGTTATTATTCAAGTGATTGGTTACTTGAAAACTGTGTCCGGCTGAGATAGAAGCCCTAGTGCATCATTACAATTAATAGGCATGAACAAAAGTCTTAGAGTACTGTAAGTAAAGAAGAACTTCTACCCCCCACTTTATTGTTGACGCTTTATTGATGTCTCTATAAATCAGGAAGAAACAAGTGGGAGCCCCATGTACTGGAGGGGTACAATTAGTCACTGAGTTACCTGAGAACAGCATGTACCCAGCTTTAAAACACCGCTTTTGTCCTGTGCCCTGGCTACATTTTAATAATCTTTAAAGAGTCATAATCTGTGCATATTATCCTGGGTTCTTTATTCTGTTTGAGTGCTCATTTTTAGGCTGTTAGCATTATCAGTGAATGGAGCAAATGGAATATGAAAGACCCAGGTTGAAAATTCCGCTAAATGGGTGGGTTTTTCTACACATCAGTTAATCTATTTTAGTTTTGTTCCTACTTTTTTCCCTGTATTTTATATTAAACCTTAGAATTTTATACATGCACCTTGATTGTAATATAATCTAACATGAATATTTGGTTACTGTGAATATTTAATGGTAGTGACTTGGGCTTCAGCTCCATCTTCTTGCACTGGAAATAGGAAGTAGGGAAAAACATTTAGCCATGGTGTTAGATATCTTTATACAATTAGTGGTCCAAAAGCAAACACGGTGCCGGTATGGATAAACTGCATGGTATTACATGGCATCCTAAAATTCTGGAAACCAGAGTTTAAGTTTGTGTTTATAATTTACTTACCTTCAACAAACACTGTTGTGTTTTAGGGGGAGATTACTATTGCTTTTCGGAATGGTATATTTCAAAAGACATCTTTAGTTTCTGGAAACATCTGTCAGACAAGTGGAATGACTGCCATAGTATCTGCAAATAAAAATGAGACATGCCCAGAATATTCATAGAGGCCCAGCGCCAGTTGTGAACAAAGAGCTTTCCTTTTGCATGGGAATCGACTCTTCTATTCCTCCCGTGTCTGATAGAACAGAAAGTGTTTTGTAAAAGCTTAAAGCTTCAAAGTTATTTTCCCTTTTGCCGCTGTGCTACAAATGACGCAGTCCTCACCATCTGTGTCCAGGCTCTTTCTCAGTATGTTTTCAAGCAGTGTGCTTTACATCTCAACAGTAAGCCCTGGCAGTTCGGTTCTGGGCAGCTCACTTCACCCAATCCTGGCCGTGGCTCATTTCTTCATTTACGTGGGATAAGGTGCTGCACTGGCTTTATGACTCAGGTTTGCACTGGGGGTTAAATTAATCATGCTGCCTGGAAAACTCCCCTGGTGATCCACACGCGCACTCATCCTTTATTCCCAGGTTACCTTCCACCTGTCTCTGTCTCTCTTACTTGAATTTGTACCTGCAGAAAATTCTGAGCAAGGACACAGGAAGTTCTTCCATAACTGAGTCACTGGTAGATTTCTTTGTTTGATGATTGTTTTTGTTAAGACAGGTCTCTCTATGTAACTCTGGCTGTCCTGGAACTCAATGTGTAGACCAGGCTGGCCTGAAGATCAGAGATCTAACTCCCTGAGTACCTGTAGATGTTAACTTTGCCCAATTGCATGCTTCCTTTCTTGGGATCTGTGTCTTGATGACTTGCCTATTTCTTTTAGAACAGAGAAATCAGAAATATTTACTGTTTTCTACCAGTAGGTATTTTACTTGGTAATTACAATGTTACTTTTCAGATTTTTCTTTTTGTTGTTTTTTTTCCTAAAATGAAGGAGAGATGACTCAGTATTTACAAATGCTTGCTGCTTTTCCAAACAACCCACGTGTGGTATCGGGTACCCTGTTGGGTGGCTTACAACTACCCTTAACTCTAGCTTCAGGGCCTCTAATACTCTATTCTGGCATCTAAGGGAACCTGCATTTATGTGCACATACTCTTACACACACACCATCCACAGATAGGAAATTAAAAGTAAAACGAATCCTAAAAATGTAATTAAACATAGGGGTTGCAGAAATAACTTAGTGGTTAAGAGCACTGGCTGCTCTTCCAGAGGGCTGAAGTTTGGGTCTCAGCTTCGACATGACAGCTCACAAGCATCTGTAAGTCCAGTCCCAGAGGATCTGATGCCCTTTTCTGGCTTGCTTGGGCACCAGGCACACACATGGGACACAGACAAGCATGCAAGCAAAATACTCACAAGTAGAATAAAATAAAATAATTTAAAATAAAGCTGAGTTTCATGACAGCTGTTAGCTTGAAATGGGTAGAAATATGAAGTACCTGTTAAAGAGCAGACATCAGCAATACGTTCTTCTCAGAGTAGATTCTCCCTCCGAGAAAGGACTCATCGCAGTCAGTCTGGCCTATGATTTTCCTGAGTTTGAATTCCTATCTAGGAAGATTCAGGAAGGCTTGTTACACCAAACCTCTTAACTCTGTCGTAACCTCTAAGGATGTAAATATGATCTCAGTATGAGAATATTTATACTTGATTCCAACAAATAACTATAAAGGAAATTACTCATTTAATGCCCCCCTGTGCCCCATGTGTGCATGTGTATATCTGTATCTGTCTGTCTGTCTGTCAGCCCACCCATGCTTCTCTCTTGCCACACTATTACCCCATGTTTACAAGCATCACTGCAGTCTTGGTTTGGAAGCTGTCATTTAAAGTGCTCTCTGGCTACTTGGTATTCTTGGGAATACTTGGTATTCCACATTCCACCCAGCATGATCTGAGGATGAAGAGAGGGAGCTGAGCTTCAGGGACCCTGGGTAATAAAACAAACGTGAGTGAGGAAGCCCACAATTTTCCCTGAGGAAAGAGCCAGAGAGCCCCTGTCTGCGTTTTCTTTCACTATGAAGTCTTAATTCTCTAAGGCATGTCCCTGATTTTTCTTTTTTTTAATAATTGTTTCTAACTGACAACTCATACAACTGAGACATGAAATCATAAGATACGTCTCTCCTAAGAGAGAGATTTGGGGTAAGTAATAAGTGTATCAATAATTTTACTCAGCTTGCTACAAAAAGCATGACTTTTACATTCTTAGAAATACTTGAAATTTTGTTCTTCAGTGATTTAAAATTTGAATACAATGAGAAAAATGAAGGGAACATTAGGGTTTTTATTGTTTATAATTGTTTACATTCTTCAGAACCTAATTACTGAATAATTTTTCAGTTTCCCTGTCCATAAAATGAGCATACGTGAATCACCAATATTGTTTATATATATTAGTATAAACAATATATATATATATATTGATTGCTAAAATTTTAAATTTCCAGGAGATATTGACAGAACAAGGCTTTATCTGAAACACTTTGACATTTTTATTAACGTATTTGTTTGTGCATTTGTGTGTGGGGACATGTATGCCATGGTGCATACATGGAGATCAGAGGATAATTTGTGGAAATCATTTGTCTTCCTCTTTTATGTTGGTTCTAGGGATCAAACACAGATCATCAGGCTCAGCCAATGTGTTAGACATACCACCCTTCCCTGTTAAGCCATCTCTCTGGACCAAAATGCATGTTGTTTGTTTTGTAGTGCTGGAGATCAAATCCAGAGTCTTGTGCATGCCGGGCAGGCTCTCTGCCCCCGAGCCTCACTCCCAGACATGCCATGGACTCTGAATAGTTGAGTGATTATTAATAACCCATTTTCCTTGTCTCCCTATCTAGTGACATGTCTGGCCAGCAGATGAAGCTTCTTCTGATGAAATCCTTGGATGCTCTGGAAAACTGCTGTTTTGACCCCAGTCTCGAATACAAGTATGTTGGTTTCATTCATAAGCAGGGCTTAGAGTTTGTTTGCTACTTGTAGCAAGCCTTGGATGCCTGATCTGATCTTGAGCTCCTCTGAAGAGAGTGTTCAGTATTAATTGTAAAGAATCTTGCACTGGAAACTTCTTTGTTCTAAACCATGTCATCGATGGACAGTTCACTTAAATGCAGGGCAGTTAGTGTCATTTTGTAGCTTAATCCCCTGGTTCTTAAGACCTTAGTCTTGTTTTATACTTGTCAATAAGGCCTGAATCTGCTGACAAGGATGCCATTTTCAAGAGAAGCTGAAATTCTTTGACTGTGAGTGGGCAGAGAGGGCTTCTGATGACTTGAATTTCTCTGTAAAACTGTTGGCTGAGGAGTCAAATGGAAATGACCATTTATTATATCAGGGTTCACAATCACTTTAACAGTCAGGAGTCTTTCACCAACCCCCATTTGGACCTCATGATTTTAAAAAGATTTTTTTTTCTTTAAAACTGTATATTTTAAGTTTGATGGTTTCATTTTAATGTTGAAAGATAACAAAAATGAAAATTGTCATAAAAGAATAATAATGTAAAGACTGTTGAACACGGTGAACAGCTAACCTCTAATTTCTGTGACTTGGATGGGTGAATAATGTGGTTTTATTAGGTTTTGTGGCACATTGTCAACAGTAGCTTGCACCTGTTTGGCTTTTTTATGTCTTGGAATCTGAGGTTTGAATCCTCTGGCATCTATTGTTTCTAGAAAACACAGAAGATTAGAAGTAACAGTTTATTCTTTTCTGTTATGCATCTGTACCGTCTAGCTTGATAGGCTCAGACTAACAAAGAATAGGGAAAGTAGTGAAGTAGCCATGCAAAGGAAAGCTTGTAGAGGATTTTTATCACAATACAGTTGTCTGCATTAGGTGGCTGTGATGAGAGCTTGCCTATATGTGGCGTAAGACTGAATAGAAACCTGACAGTTCCTCAAAAGATCCTCAGGGATCATGTGATATCTTTAAGAGTATGGTGTGAAGATGGGAAGGGAGTTTGATAACATTGCTGGAGTCTTATGGACATAGAAAATGACTAATGAGAGCAATAAAGACATTATAGTTATCATGCAGATCAAATGATTGAGATTTTGAGTCTAATATATGCATTGCTATTGTTGCCTTAATAGCCAACAGGTAAGAAGCCCACACCCACCTTTCCTTTCTTTCTGCCCATTCTCCCAAGATACTCCCTGCAGCCATAGCTCCAGATGTTAGGAAGATGTGGAAAAGCAGTTCAAACACCACAAGGCCTTAGCCAACTGGAACGGTAGAGAACAGCTCACATGCTGTCTCCGTTCCCTTTCAGGGGATTCTGATGTGTGGCAGACTGATGTGACTAAATCTCCATCAGATAGGGGTTTAGGTTTAAAGGAGTCACCTCAAATTTTATTTTTGTGATGGATAGGACTCTCACTTCCTTATTCTTCCCTCTTGATTTTTATCTTCATAATAAAGAGCAGTATATAAGAGTGGACCTGGACAGGGGACCACACCCCCAGAGGAACGTAGAACGTTCCTACCGCATGAAACACCTTCTCATAAGACAGAAGGTGCTTGTCCATCAGAGCCCAGTTTACAG
Organism: Meriones unguiculatus; assembly: GCF_030254825.1. Lineage (NCBI taxonomy): Eukaryota > Metazoa > Chordata > Mammalia > Rodentia > Muridae > Meriones > Meriones unguiculatus. The sequence goes on from NC_083360.1 coordinate 67,560,276, forward strand.
GTCCAGGCTTCTAAGGAGCATTCCTCTCCCCCATCCAAACTGCAGAATGCCTGCCATTAGTGGAGCTCAGTATTTTCTTATTCTGGGGCTTCCTGGTGTCAGTCCTGGATGAGGTTCTTTTCATGTCTTGGGCTTCTCTGGCACTTGTCCAGCAGCTGAGTTTCACATCAGCACCTTCTATAATGAAATCCTAGTCACAACAGAGAGAGTGCTCTAGGCTGGACTCTTTATCAGTCTGTTGTGTAGAAAAAGAAAGCCAGTCTCTGAGCTGAGACTTTTTCAAGGCCACATGCTTCACAAGTGGCAGAATTAAGAAATGGGCTAGTATGTCTGAATTCAAAACCATTTTTCTTGTCTTGTGTAGTACAGTGTAGAGAACACAGTTCAGTGGGAAGAAAACAATTTGGTATTTGGTAGAATGGTGACGTTATCATCATCATCGTTACTGTCATACAAGTGTTCTCCACTAATTAAAAAACCTTATTTCTGATTTTCTGACTTGGTCCAGACCTGAATGCCTGGTGTATAGCATAAAGTATTCCTCTGTCCAAAGGGCACACATCCATCCAGTGAGATAGTGAGAGCATTGATCCACAAGTATGCTACTCAAGTGATAGAATTCTCCCGGATAGAATTCGACACGCTTCGATGTTTAAATGTGCAAGTCCCTGCAGAGAACACCTGGCCTGGTCTATGGTTCTTTTGCTAATGTTCTGCTGCCACCTAGTGGTCAACTGTTTGCCATTGCATTCCTGACAGCTCTAACTGCGGTCATGTTCTCCATCATTGACCTGATCTTTGGTTAATTACTATTGAGCTGTTACAAATACAATAACATTTAAATTGTGCTTTGTAAAGGGCAAAGTGCTACACAAATGTTAACTGTTATTAGAACTTATTGTTATATGGTTTGTACTTTTTCGGTAGGATTGCTAACAATAAGCTAAGGAATTCAAGACTCATCTGTGGTTAGCTTAGAAAAGTATTATAATATCTCAGTTGATATGGCAACACAAACATCAGAATTGTAGATTCTTTTGTGGATTTTTGCTGGTGATATTTTAATATACTGTGATAAGATATTCAAATAATTAATGACATGACCTGCAGAGTTGTGTGTGTGTGTGTGTGTGTGTGTGTGTGTGTGTGTACACATGCTCCTAGTCTATGCACACACCTGAGGGTTCTTCTTCATGTGTTTTAGGATAGAGCCTCTCATTGCTCTTAAAGCCTACTATTTTGGCTAGGATAGCTTGTCAGTAAGCTCCCAGGACCTGACTGTCTCTGTCTCCTCATGCTGAAGTTACAAGTACCCATGACCCGTGCGTACATTACATGTGTGCTGGGCATTGATCGTTTTGCTTTACAGCTGTCACTCATGCCCACTGAGCCATCTCTCTAGCCCCTATATAGAACCTTGGAACTTAAATTCTCTTTAACACTTTTAGTATGTCTACTGGATATTTATGCTAGCAATTCTAAAATAGCTATTGGATATCTAATGCCATCACTTATTTTTATTTTAGCTGTTGGAGGCACTAACCTTTAACTCCTTTTTGTTTTCTGTGGATAGATTATATGAAAACTACCTCTGCCCAAGTCATATGCAGTTTAGAGCTGGCAGACATATTCAGTGGGTTAAGTAGGCAGCAATGGTAAACTAATCATTTTGGGTAGTTTTTAAGACTTGGGACATTAAAATGTTGAAGATTTGAAATGAAAAGGAGTAAAACTTTGGGAATATTTTCTAGATGAATACTAAAAATTGTGTGTGTGGGGAACCAACAAAGAGACCTAAAGCAGGACTTTCAAACCCTCCAGCAGTATAAGCAATGACACAGAGGCTTTTAATATTTTATTTTTTAATATAATTTTTTTATTTATTACAGTTTATTCATTTTATATCCCTGCTGTAGCCCCATCCTCATCCCTTCTCAATCCTGCCCTCTCTCTCTCCCTCATCTTCTCCCATGCCCCTTCCCCAGTCCACTGATAGGGGAGGACCTCCTCCCCTTCCTTTTGACCCTAGCCTATCAGGTTTCATTAGCTAGGTCAGTCTTCTACCCAGTTATCTAGCTTAACTCTGACTAATTCTAGTAGTATATACCACCACATGGCTGGCTCTAACCCCTGTGCTCTGCTCTGGTCTCTCTGTTCACCTTTGTGTGCTGGTGAATCTCTGTGCCTTTGCTTTTTTCCCCCAGCATTTCTCTCTCTTCTTCTTCTCCCTCTCTGTCTCTCTTTATCCCTCTCCCTCTGTATGTGTGTGTCTCAGAAGTTCACCCTCCACTTCCTGCCCAGATATTGGCAGTCAGCTCTTTATAACAACCAATAGACAAGTGAGGAAGAATAAATATTTACAAAATCGAAGACTGGTGATAGGCCACAGCAATAACAACATCGGGCTAGCACTCGGCTCTCTGCCGGTTTGGCAGCCACCAACTGAAGATACAGAGACACTCCTTCTTGCAGTGTACCCCAACCAAAAACCTTTTAAAACATCAGTGGGTTATTGGAAGAAGAAGAAAAAGGCTAAAATTCAAGATGTTCACTAAGGGTATCTGACTCATTACCGATCTCATTCAACATTTTTACATCAGCACATGCATACACAGAGTTAAATTGTATATTCATGTGCTGTCACAATGGTCAGCTAACATTGTAGCCTGAACGTAGCTGTAATTGTGCTTTAGAACTCTGGCCTAGAAAGTCGCATGTCCGTTTTAAGCCTTTGTGCTCATATCCCTTGAGAAGCTGCAGGAAAACTTCAGCCCAGGACACCTTAAAGAGCAGAACCTACAAACTTGCTTGTTCTATGAGGATGATAAACCCCAATTTTTATTTCAGGTTTAGGAAGAAATAATCTGTCTATACAAATACAGTGTTCGTCTCTCTTCACTTAATTTGGCAGGAAATCGAAATTGAGTTTTCCTGTTTGCATCTTCCATAGTAAGTTCAGTTTTGCCTCCAACTAAACATGGGCATCAGGAGTCATGCATGTGTATGAGCATGGCCATGTGCAGCTATGCCTCCCTTCCCGTAGCTACCCTCTCTGTGCAACACTCACAAAACTGTAGCATTCAGCAAATACTGGGTTCGTGCTTTTGTGCCTCAAGTTGATGAATAGGGGCTGAAGAGAGGGAGAATAAAGAGATCCACCATCACAGTCCTTTGAGGTTAGAGAAGAAGTAATTCCCTAGATAATTTCTCTTCATAATTTGTGATTAAAATGATTGGACATAACTTAATACAGGGGGCTATGTGGGAGATTCAAAGAAATTCCCCACTGGGCTTGGGATGGTGTCCCAAGGAAGAACTGTTTGAAATATGAATGATAAGTAGCAATTCCATAGTCAAATAAAGAAAAATAGTTAAGTTTATCAAAATATGAATCAAATTGTGTCTAATTATGCCTTTGTCTAATTCTGTCTGTTCTACATGTGCCAATATGGAAAGATAGCGAAAAACAAAAACCAAACCAAACAACCAAACAAACAAAAAACCCCAACCTTCTCTTGTAGATTCCTAATTAAAACAAAAGCTTTAAATCCATACTAATCAAAAGTAGCCTTTCTTCAGAAATGTGATTGTAAGTTTAGCTGTTGAACTTGTTAGACTCCTGTGAGCTCTGACAGCAGTCCTGCCTAATGGATGCTGGTGAGTTGGCTTTGCCACACAGAACTCTCCTGCTGTTTGTTATGCAACAGAAACTGCCTCCTCATGGGCATCATCATGGCCTCAGGCAGGGAATGAGAGGGGCCTTGGACATGGCAGATGGAACTGAAGGTGGAGGCTGAAGTTGCTCTTTCTGGTTGTACTCTGCGGAGAGCTTTCTGTATACTCTTGAGAGTGTCTTGAATCCTGGGTAGCCATCCTGATCTACTATCTGGTGTGGAAACTGTTTACAGAGTTGTTTTGGGATGAATTCCTTGAGTGTTCATAGGACGGTTCTTGATGACAGCCAAAGATATAGATGTCATTTAAGAGAAAAGTTACTTTCCAAATGGATGTTGGAGAAAAACCCTGGAATGCCTGCTTCAGCTGTATATTGTAAGAGGGGTGCCAAACCAGCACCAGCGTGTTTTCTGAAATGTTTGTCATTGCCTCCCATTAAAAAGCAACAGAAAAGAGAACAATTCTTTTCTTTAAATGCTATGAGGCCTTTCAGGGGATTGGGAAACAAAGCCCCAGATTCCAATTGAATTGTCAAAAGGGGTAACTTTTGACAAGCCTGTCATGTGTCCATTTTCTCTTCTGACCCAGTGGTACTCTGAGAGATCAGAGGGGAAAGAAGGATTAATGTCATTGTGCACAGATGAATACACAGTTTCTTTAAGAGAGAGATTCCACTCTTCGGAGTTGACTGGGAAACATGAAGCGCTCAGCACCACTGCGCCTTGCATTGCTCCCATCCTTAACAGGGCTGCTCAGCTCCCACCTTGGAATGTAACCCATCTCTCCTCATGCAGATGAACCATAGTCTAACAAACACAGGCCAGAGGGGAGGATCATGGCATTTCTGTGAGGACAGACGTAGAGCTGTTTTTTCTCACCAAAGCTTAAGTCAAGAGTTGGGTTTTCTTTGTTTCTGTCCAGTGGGTACCCAGCACCTGGCATGGACCATGGAGCTCTGATGTTTGGTAGTTAGTTGGTGATGATGGTGCTGGGGTGTGTCTGTGGGGAGATACTTGTTCTCTCTCAAGCCTGTATGGTGGATTGAAAGTAGAGCCTAAGTCAGCTGTATTACTAATGAGCTACAGCCCCAGCCCTGCTTGTTTGTTTTGGTATAAACTTTTCCTTTTGAGAAAAGAGGTCAGGAGTACATGTCAAACCAGGCAGAGGTAGAGGCCTGCCATCTCACTTCAGAATGCTGTGAGCTTCTGTGTGAGCGTGGGACAGTCATGTTGTATGTGGTTCTGACCCTGTCTCTTTTGGCATCCAAGCACCGGCTGCATATTGGGAGTTGGACTTGCCCTGTCCCTCATGAGCCACAGCAGCCACACAGAGTCACGAGTTCACGTGGCAGCATCTCTGCGGAAGCTGTCTACCTACCTAGATGAAAGCGGGAGCCAGAGCAGGACATTTCAAGAGGTAGGAGGTGGAGGTTTGTTTCACCTTGCTCTGCTGTCTTCTGCTTTCTCATTGCTGCTGCTTCCCTAGCCTCATAGTTTAGTAACCTCCTACTGAAATTCTCAGTGACAGCTGCAATAGGGAGAAAAGCTAAGTGGCAAGCCACCTATCTCAGTGGCAAGGCCTCCCATTGTACTGAGACATAAATGTGGTATATGAGGTAAGAACCATTAGAGAAAACAAACACCCCAAGCAGCATCGCTGCCAGTACTTCCCAAGAAGAGCTGCAGCTTCTGTGGGTTGAACCGAGCCTTTTCAGAATTATCCTCAAGTAACTTCAGAAACAAGCCAGAAGCAAGCTTAAGAAACCACAAATGAGTGCCCACTACTACAAAAATTATTGCAGGAACTCCCTTTACCACATTTGGTGAAGAGGTTTTTAGCCCGGTGTAGCAGAAATATATGCATGAATAGAGTTGGTGTTGATAGTACTGACGTGTGTGACCCACGCTGAGCTGGGATGCTTTATCTCTGTGTCACGGCTTCCCCATCGTGCCCAGGTAAAGCTGAGCTGCCTATTCCCAGCACTGGGAGGGGCAGGGATGACCTTGTTGCTGGGGCCAGACTCTCCCTCTCATTAGAGCAGATTCTGTTTTCTTGCAGCCTACCCAGAAGCTATTGAAGGGCGCATAATGGCTGCACTGTTTCCCCGCTCAGCCCCTCTGCTTTCAGCAATGGCACTTGTTGAATTGGGGAATTTCTTTGTGCCACAGAGGGTTGAAGTTTTGTTCTAGATATGTACTGCATTTCCATTTTTTAAAGTAGTGCGGAACATGATTTAAACATATGTAGTATATATATTTTTGTGTCAAAGAAGAAAGAACTATTTGATTAATCAATGACGACAAGGTTATTTTAAGAGATGCTTTTGTCTGCTATTGTATTTTCATTAACAAGTCCACCAATAAGTATTTTTGCTCCTTCTCAGATGTTTTGTATCTGGCTGCTTCCTTGCAAACTACCTACATTTTTTTTTTATATATATCAACCAGCACTGGGACTTGAACTTTCTTCTTAATGAAAGCAGCATCTTTATAAAGAAGGGCTTGATGCTGAAAATGGGAAGTAGCAAAAGAGCACCATACACTTTGGTTCACAGAAACTGACTTTCTCAGTTTCTCAGATACGGACCCTGCATGTGGTCGGTTTGGAACATTCCCCGGCATCTTCTCTTCTCCTATTATCAGTGTTTACTTATTTGTTTGTTCCTGTACTCATTCATTTACTTACTAAGCACTACAGCCATATAGTTACATCTGCAAAGACAAAACAAAACAAAACAAAACAAAAAAACCCTTCAGTTTCACACAGTTTATCCAACTCTCAAGCCTGTATTCCTGTTCATTGGCACTCTCGGTCCCTCCTAGGGAATGGAAACACAACTGTGCTTCCTATCTTTAGTGTCCTGTTCTGTGAGGCTGGGGTGGAGAGCTGCTTCCTCGTGCTGTGGACTTGTGTGGTAGCATGGTGCTGTGAGGCAGCTCTGGTTTACAGCAGTGGTTCTCAGCCTTCCTAATGCTGCGACCCTTTAACACGATACTTCATGTTGTGGTGACCCCCAATCATAAAGTTATTTTGTTGTTACTTCATAACTATAGTTTTGCTACTGTTATGAATCATAATATAAATGTTTTTGCAGATAGAGGTTTGCCAATCGGGTTATGATCACAAGTTGAGAACCACTGGTTTAGAGGCTGAAGACCCTCACTTGAAAACTGGTTTTTTGTCTCATAGCTATTTGCATTTGAGCCTCCAAATCCTATCTAAGATGATCCCCATCCTGACCCTTTTGTGAAACACAATAAAAATCAGACAGAAAATTGGTACCCAGTCTGGGGTATCTGTATCTAAATTCAGTTCTTCTGAGGAGAAGTTGGACAGATGAGCTGTAGCAGCCACGCCATGGTCTTTGATTTTGCCTGCGAGCAAATAGTCCTTCTGCTGTGTTCTCTTCCCAGGTGCTCGCCTACACACTTGGCTGTGTGTGTTCATCAGCGTTCAGCGCTGGCATTATTGAGGCTGCCGAGGCTGAAGATATTATGAACAAGCTCCAGATGCTGGTAGAGAACAACCAGCAGGTTGGACCGTGTGCCCCGATGCTTTCTCTCCTTAAGTTTCATGTAGCTGTTGCACGTTAGCTTCTGGCTCGCTTAGACTGGGATGGACTCTGTGTGTCTCGAGCTGGAGAATGTCGGAGAGCTCTTTGTGCTAACCACCGTGGCCAGCAGCCACCGTCCTCCAGCTGCCTTTCTCGTGTGTGCTATGTCTCAGCTTCTGTGAACATTTGGCTGAGAACATAGTGATTGGGTTTGCATTTTGAGACAGGGTGTAGCTGTGGCTGGACTAGAACTCAGTATGTAGACCAGGCTGGCTTCCAGCTCATAAATATCTGCTTGCCTCCACCTTCCCAGCGCTAGAATTGAAGGTGTGCATCACCATGCCCTGCTTTGTACTGTTTTTTAAATTTTTCTCTTTTTTTAAGTCATTACTCTATATTCATAAAATCTTAAAACATGTGGCTAGAATAAAATGCAGGTAAAGCAAGAAACTGTGTTAAAGGGAAGAGATCTAAATTTATGAGAGATACCTAAGAGTAATGGCAAAAATTTATAGTTGTGAATGTTTATAGGACACTGATTAAGTCAAACTTTGACAGATAATCTCTGTTCATAACTGAATATGTGCAGGAAAGTTTAAGTTCTCAATAATTGTGCTTCAAATAGTTCCTGTTGAATAATGTTCCATCTTTAAAAAGGAAGCTCTGACTGGGCTGTGATCTGGATAAATATTAAGTATATAACGCTAAGTGAGATGAGCTAATCACAAGAAAATGCTGCCCGATCGTGCTTGTGTGAGGTACTTGTGTGAGTTCTTCCTTCGAGTCAAAATACAGACACAGGAAGTAGATTGTTGGGTGCCTCTAGGGTCAGGGGTGGGAAGGTTTAGCAGCAGGGCTTTTATTTTTTAAGATGAAACTAGTTCTGAAGATGGTTGCACAGCCGTGGGTGTACTTGGTGCCAGTGAAGTGCTGTCTGTGCTTAAGACAATGAAAAAGAATTCTGATTTTACCTGCCATATAATCCCCCCAGTCTGACTCTTCAGCAAGCTTTCTCCGTGTCTTAGTGCTGGCCTCAGTGAGTTCTTGTAGGAGCCGCTGGTCTTAATTATGGTGGCATCATTAGTGTTTTGTGAGTCTGTCTGTGATCACGTGTTCAGAGTTGCTTTGCAATAATAAAGTTGGTTCATCTGCTGCTTGTTTTCTTGTTTTGACCTTTTTCGCTCACGCCCTGTCCCAAGAATTTAGACTGATTGAGCTATTGATTGACAGTTCAGAAGTAGTCTCCTAGGGTAACTACCCACAGAAACAAAACTCCTTACAGTCAGACTCCGTTTCCTAAGTCCACATAAAAAATTAGGGATAGGAATCCTAGCCGTGTTTTGTGCTATACATGATACATGTTCTGTATGAGTCCTAATCTATGGCTTGCTTTCCCTCACCCCTATTTTTACTTGTACTAGACTTCAGGCTTTGCGCTGGCATTAGGAAACCTGGTTCATGGTTTGTCTATGTGTGGACATGGAAAAGCTGAAGACTTGGGCAACAGACTCCTCCCTAACTGGATTAGAGTTGTCCTGACAGAGGTAAAAGTCACCTCCTGAATGCTATTAAATATTTTTATAAAAGAAAAAGAACTGGTTTATTGGGTTCTTTATAGGTACTGCTAAAATAGATAGTGTAATAATAAATTATCAGATAATTTTTCAAGCGAAACAGATATGTATACTTTTAGTCTCTTATAAGTAGTGCAACTTGTCAACCATTGTATATTGTTTTATTTTATTTTAAAGCAAGCCACTTAAAACAATATTATTTTCTGGAAAAATAGAAATAAGAAGCCACCAAGACATAACAGCCTTAATGTGTTACTTTGTTTTAGTCTGTTGTTGCTTTGAAGGTAAATTATCAATTGTTAGTTGTATCAATCCTATGCATTTGTTAAAATTTTAGCCATTGACTTGGCTGTGCAACCTTAACGTTTATACATTTCAAACCCAACCCATATTTCACTTCTGACTGTTTTGTTTCTGGTTTGCAGGGCTCCCCCACCATGCTCTGTCTGGCAGCCCTTCATGGCCTGGTAGCACTGGTGGGCTCGGATGTGGATGTCATGCAGGTAAAGCCAGCGCCTCTGAAAGGAGGGAATTTGCATGAATGCGTAGATGTAGCAGCAGCAGAGTGGCATTCGCTTCATATCCCAGGAGTTTGTGCTCATGGTAATAGTTACTCAGGGGCTTTGCTCTGTGAATAAATTCTCTTGGCTGAGAATTCTTTCTGAAAGATTTGTTCCTTGTTTTCAGTTTATAGGAATTGAACCTCATAAAGTAGGTATTTGCCATAGAGTTTCCTGCCCGAGAAAGCATAAGAAATTTCAAAATTCATTCACAAGGAATGACAGTTCATACCTCTAATGCTCGAGTTTAAATCTTTGCATGCATTTCATTCTGAAACATTAACCTAGTGGACATTAGTGTATTTAAGTTTACCACAGTTGCATGCCTTATTCATACCGTTAAACTTTGAGGGACTGCTGTCTGCCACCATGACCAGGTGCTAAGAAATCAATGTAAATAAACTCTGGAACTCACCACTTACCAGTTCGAAATCTTCTGACAGCTGAGAAATCAACCCATACCTAGATGAATGCTCATGCCCTGGGTCATTTCTGCTCATTCTTTCAGCTAAAGTCTGAAGCCATCCAGAACGCCCATTTTCAAGCAAGACTTAATGAAGTCATTAGAACCTTAACTGAGGTAAGAGGAGGAAATTCTAGCCCCTGTGTGGGACACATATCTCCTTTTGTCTTTTTTGTACTGCTTGTTATGGTATGTCTCACCTGGCAAATGTGAAGTCTCACATTCATGCTGAGTTCATAGAGCATTTCAGAGTTGTGAATGGGCCTGTGTTCATTGACAAATATAGCTTCTTCATGGAAGAAAAGAATACTGACCTTTTTTTTTTTTTGAGTTATTATTGATTTACCTTTAAAAGTCAAATCTGACCTTGCAAGGGTTATCCAGCTTTTGGGACAAGGACAAATGGTAGGTGGCGAAAGGGCAGGGCAGATACCAAGGAAGAAGGGTCAAATGGCATTAGTTCAAATGAGAGTTTGTGAGTCAATAGTTGTCATTGTTATTCTTGCTAAGGTATAATCATTTTCGTCTGCTTTAAAGGTTTTATCTGTTTGGCTTTTAATTTTTTTTTTTTTTTACCTATCATCACGTTTACTGAATAAACTTTGAAAGTCAGATTGAAAGAAGCTGAACCAGTGTTGCAGCAGCTCTGCATACATGGTCACACCTCTTCCCAAGCGTCATGTCCAAGCGAGGTTTCTGTCATTGGTGTTCTTACTATACCTGGTGCTTTCTTAGTTTTAGTTTTTTCCATTACCACACTTGCTTTCATTCTTATAAAACACGGCTAATTACAGTACCTAGCACATAAAGAAGTGTTAGTAATTCATGTTGTAAATGCATGAATTTCTGGGCAGAGAAAAATATTTTACATATATGAATAAGAATGTACTCAGAAAAAGAATTCTACTGAAATTTAAGTTGTTAAAAGTTGGGAAAATTGGAAACTATTATTTTAAAATGCTCATGAATTATAATAAGCAATGAGAAATTATTTAAAGAACAAGATAAAATGTTTTTATTTTTAGAGATACTTTATTCTTAAGTAACTTTCCCTTCCTTTCTATTTTCTGAATATTTTTTTTCTCTTGAGACAGGATCTTATATGTTCCAAGCTAGCCTCAAACTATGAAGTTGAGAATGACTCCCAAGTTCTGATCCTCTGGCTTCTACCTCCCAGGTGCTGGGATTATAGGCATGAGCCACCACGTTTGCTCTATGCAGTGCTAGTGCTGAACCCGTGGCTTTGTGCACCCTAGGCAAAGATGCTACCAACATCCTCAGACCCTTTCTGAGCTATCTTTTACCAGTTTTTATACCATTTTTGCTCAGTGAAACCTGAGAATGCTGCTAGTACTTTCTGCCATGATTGGGTGGTTGGTTGATTGCTTGATTGATTCATTTATTTATTCACTTATAATCTTATAGCTATAGATTCAGGTCTAGTGTAGGAGACATATGTTAGCATCCTATTATAGAAGTTTTCATCCTCAACCAGACCTGTAACTCGGACGAGGTTAACGAGATTCTGTGGTGGCCTTTTATTGACTAGAGCTGGGATCTTGTCCCATTACTGAACTGCTATGTTTTTATCAATAGGTCATCAATGTCTCAGGAGTGATTGGTCTTCAATCAAATGCAATATGGCTTCTAGGACATCTTCATCTCTCTACTGTGTCCTCAAATCAAAGCAGAACTTCTGGTAAGGTTAACATTCTCTATAGCAGAGCTGGAAGAGGAGTGGCTGATTCAGGGGTCTGTGCTTTCTCGGGGGATTGGTCATCACAAGTCTACAGGGTGGGTGTTGCAATACTTGTTGTACCTAAGCAGAATGGCTTCCAGACTTACTGTGGGCCACATGCCAGAAAGTAGTGCTCTGAATTTAGATATATTGGCCTCCAAACCCCCTATTCACTCTCTGCCTTCCTTAAGGATAGTGTATACAGTCAGTCAAATACCCATATTTACAAATGAAGAACATTAGACTCAGAAATATTATATGTGTTAAATTCAGAGTCTGTATAATAACAAAGCCATAAACAAAGAGTCAGGTCCTTGAAGCTTAGGGCAGACATTATTTTTACTAAAAGTAATGGTGTTATGTTTCATTAACCCTAATGTCTTTATACAGAGCTACGTAATGAAACCCTTTCTCATAAAAACCTGCTTCTTTACTTATGACTGGGATTTCTTTTGCCCAATGGCTTTATAAGGGTGATGAGTTAGGTACATTCAAAGATATATATCTCCTCAGGGGTTGGAGAGTGTGTTTGTGTTGTGTGTGTAGACTTATAGTTGTATTACAGAGCACTTGGTCCATGAACTCATATCAAGTAATGGTGAGTCATCTTACACCCAGGTTTTTCCAAACAAAATAACTGTGTGTCTGGAAAAGCACAGCTACTTGTTTCTTGTGGAATTTTCCAGTTGTGCCATTCATTGCCGTAAAACTATCTTATGAAACAATTATGGGGGACTTGGAGGAAAAGAACTTAGGGGACTCTCAGGACTCAGCTAGCAGAAATGTCATTGGTTCAGGTCAGCAGCCACATCTGGTTCTTTGTATATGCTGATCACTTGAAGGTGTCCATCTTAGGTCTCTTGAAGGTCACTTGAAGGTCTCTACCAGTACTGTTAATGCTGGCTGTTGACTTGCCTTGGTTCACTCGGTTGAGGAGGCATCCTGTGAGGAGGCCTCTAGGTCAGACACCCAACAGGCTTCTTTACCCTGATGAGGGCCCTGGATTGGAGCTCATTGATGCGATAGTATGCAAGGGATTTTTTTTTTTTTTTTTTTTTTTAACTAGAGTAACCTTCCTTTGTGATTATTTATTTATTTATTTGTCTTTTCTAGGTTTGTCACCATTTTGAATTTTCCTGCATAGCCTAAGTGATTCCCTCAAAGCCAGTCACTTAGTCTAATAGAATTAGTTGCAGCCACAGAATATTGTGCTGAGATTAATGGCATAAACATCTCCGCCTTGTCTCTAGGTTGATTCAGCAGCGTGAGATCATTACCTCTCTTTCATTAGCCCTGCCAAGTTCACTGGTTAATTTGATCATTTTCTGCCTCCACAGTTCCTACTGACTACAGCTATTTGCCTGAAGGCAGTTTTATTAGAGCAGCGGTCGGCTTCTTCATTACAGGAGGAAAGAAAGGCAAGTGAGCACATTTCTCCCATTTTATCATTTCTTCTTCACGTTCTGTCAGTCCCATGCCTTAAATACGCCTGTGTAAAGTAAAATCAAACAAATCAACTCTGAAGGATGAGTGTTGTCTTCTGCCAAGCCATCTTCCTAGATAACTGGGAAGCTAGCTAAGGAATTGCTAAGTAAATATGCAAACTACGCAGTCTCACCGTGGGTGGCTCTGTGAAAACTTTGGCTTCCATTTAGTCATGTGGAGAGAGCATCAAGCACACACTGCCCTTTCTGTTGGTTTCAATGACTTTGGTGCAAGTAGAGAAGACACCTCCAGATGTCCTTTGTATCCCAGGCCTGTCTGGGAAGTAGAGCTTGTCGCTGGTCTTGTCTGATCATTCTGATCATCACAGGCTCTAACTCCTGTTTCTGCCTTGTGTTTTTTCCTGGCACACATTTATCCTGCTGTGTTCTTGGGTTGTGACTCTCCATGTTAGAAGACTGAGGTTTAGTGCCTTTGTCAGACAGGAACCAGAACAGTGTCATGTGAGGTACTGGAGAAGAGCTCTTTAATGACAGACACGTCTCAGAGTTGTGAGGGGGAAGCGTCAGCTGTTAGGACTGTGTGTGTCCTGGCTCAAGTGCCAGCTTCATTAATGTAATTGTCTTTCAGTGATGTTAACTACTTTCACTCTTTCCTGCCTGTGCAAATCAGCGGCTATATGATAGCAGGACCATTATGATTTTAAAAATAGAAAATGTTGTAAAGTGAATTAAAATGAAAAGCTGCAAATCTGGAAGGAGCAATTTGATGAATAAAGTTCATGGAAAAAAAATCTTACCATTGGAAGAGAAAGTAATATTGCTTGATGTCCCACTGAGAACAGCCAATCCCTGGGGCTTAGACCAGGAACTGTTTTTGTCGCCTGGCTCCTTTAGTCTCTGGAGTTTAAAATGCGTACTCTTATTCTAGGGTTGCAAATTAATGCTGTTTGCTTTTATTTTTTTTATGTAAAAATTGACATGATTATATCATTGTTAAATGTGTTCTCTATAGACACTGTTGCATATAATGTGCAAATTAGTTTAATAATTCATAGATTGCTATGAATTATGTCATCTTAAAATACATTTAATACAGGTATCTTCATTAGGAAGAAGTTGAATTCTTACTAAATGATCATCTAAACTTTCCACGGCCAGAATAATGTTAGCACAATATATTTTTGCTCTAGTTTTATTAAGTTGTTCATTGTGAATTTATAAAATTTAAAAATGATTATAATGTGAGAGATTGGCTTGAGAAATGAAGTAAAACCTCTGAGGTCAAATTAAAGATTGCAAAAAAAGCTTTTCTTTTCTAGAAAATAAAATATCATTTTGGCCTTTCAGATCCATTGAATTTCCTCAGAATCTTCAGGGGGTTCTTGGCTCACTGTGACATGTTTGTTTGTGATTGTGTAATCCTGGCTCAACAGGCAGAACTCTGCTCAGGTGCACTGAGATGCCCTGGTGTGCACTAAAGCAGACTGCCAGAGCGCTTAACACTGCCATCTTAACAGTTCTGGTTTTGGCATTTTCAGGTTGTGGGAGAGGGCTGCCGTCCTGTCAGGTTTGCTGACTAGATTCAGAGGAAAATCTATTCAGCCCACACAGTACTAATGATGACCCCAGAGGAGTGGGGGCCGTGGGAGGCTGACCTCAGCCTCCAAAGCCCATTTACAAAAACAAAACCAGACCCTGCTCTGTGGGACTAAATAGGATGGCCAAACGCAGAGGTGTGCATGCAAACGAGCGCTTTCTTCTTCAATATGCCCAGCTCATTTGAATTTTAATAACTCCCTTCTGAAGGAGCTTTTGAGTTTAAATGTCTGGATGTCACTCACCAGAGCCCAGTGGGGCTGCTGATAGGAAGGATGACAACGTCGGGGAACTCTTTTGAGGAAGAGATGGTTTTTGAGAATAAAAATAGTGCTTGGTACAGGCAGAGGATAGACCCCTTCAAGGATGGCACAGCTTCCTCAGTCCCGTGGGTTACTTTTAACTTTTAATAACTCACAGGGAAAAAAAAATGTGAAGGGTTGTATTTGATTCACACATATGCCAGGATGAGTGTGACACAGAGATTTCCAGTACAGCCCATGGAATCTGAGAAAATGTCAGACTGCTCTCTACAGCTTAGGACATAGCACACTTCGTTAACAGATGTGTGGTGTTAGAGCATCCATTCCTTCATTGAGGCGTGCACTCCACAGACACACCAAGTCAGTTGAATTCCTCCGTTTTTAAGGAATTCAGTTGCTGGTTTTGAAAGTAACTGTGTCTTTGTCTACCATGCGAGATTGTCTGTCTTCTCTGATATGGCCCTGCTGGCCTTCCATCAGCCTGAATCCTTAACTTTGGTAGTGACCATTCTCAATTACTTGAAATTACTGGAAATTTCTTGACTATGCCAGCCTTAAAGTCTTTGCTCAGAATTGAGTGCCTCACATCATGGCATTTTTTTTTTTTTAAACACAAGGTTACTTTATGGTAGAAGCTGGTCTTGAACCAACCATACTGTTATATGTGCTACCATACCCAGTTTTAATTTTGAGTGCTACAGTTTTCCTCTTTGTCTACTCATCCTTCTGAGTTCTGGTCTTTTATGTTTTCTTAATTCCATACCATTTTAGACTTCATTGGTATTTTATCCATTTTATTTAATAGAACATTTCAAACACTTAATAAAAGTAATAGTTCATCTGGTGTCCACATTAGATGTTTCTACGTAACAGGGATGTTTTTGTTGCTGTTAGAGAGTGTGATTATGGTCTTTGACGTTAATAGCATGAAGTGTTACCTGAGGAAAGTATATAAATCTATGCAGTACAATGAATGGTGTTGCCTCTATATCACATTGTTCAGTGAACAATAAAGGTAAACTTTAGCTTATACACAAATTATCTGAATTTATATTCTCAGTCTTTTTTGGAATTTTAGTGTGAGATTTACTTGTTTAGATGGTGTCTAGCAGAATTAGTGAATCCCTTAATATACTCCAAATGATATTAAAAGGTTGTTTTCATAAACTTATGGAATTGGTTGCCAAAACCATGCATCATTTTTAGCTTTTTGAATTCTTTAATACTTTACCTATACAACTCTGAAAACATTACTACAAGAGAACACTCGTGTATAGCACTGAATAAGTGCTATAAATGGAATAAGGAGGAAGTGGAATAAGGAGGAAGATCGCAGCTGCACAGAATAGGTCATGTTTGTAATCCCAGGGCTCTGGAGGCTGAGCCAGATGGGGTTCTGAGGCCATCCTGGGATAGGCTGGCCAAGGCTATACAGTGAGACATTGTCTCAAACCAAGAAGGCTATAGACATAGCTCAGGGGTTAAGAGTGCTTCCTGCTAGTACAGAAGACCTGACTTGGGTCCTACCACCCATATCAGGAGGCTCACAACTCCAGCTCTAGAGAATCCAACACCGCTTTTTTTGCCTCTTCGGGCAACTGTTCCCATGGGGTATAGACTTATACACAGACACATCAATAAAGCGAAGCCAAAGAAACGGAAAACCAAAAAGAGACTTTCTGTAAATATAAACACATAGAGATGGCTACTGAAATAGGCCAGTGTATGTCCTTGTCAATGTGTATGTGTACTTTATTCATTCATAAACTGTGCATTTAACTGTCTGATTTATAAAACCTAAGATCCTGTTAATGAGCACAGTTGTCATTTACCTTCTGTGATGGTAGGTGTGGAAAATATAGGAAAAGCGCAGCAGTGCAGCACTTTCTCGGCATTTATTAAGCATATCTCAAAATTTTCAGGGGGCTGGATATTTATTTATTTATTTATTTATTTATTGGCAACATTGCATGTTCCTAAGGCTGAACCTTCTGTTTTCTATGTGCCATTGAACTTCTGACCCCAAGTCCTGGGATGATAGGCATGTGCCACCATGCTCTATTTATGGGATGCTAGGGGTCAAGCCTAGGACAAGCACTCTGTCAACTGAGCTGCATCCTCAGCTGTTTCTTTCTTTCTTTAATTATTATTAAAATATTTGTAAGGAAAAAAACCACCCATCAGTCTTTAATGCTCTGTAGATAGTATTATGTAAAAATATTTATCAACTTACTGCTTTTTTCCATGTAGTATGTCATGGCTAATCTTGCTTATTAGCTTGATACACCTGGAAAGAGGGACTCTGCATTGAAGAAGCACCTCTATCAGATTGGCCTATGTGCATGTCTTTGGGCCATTTTTAAAATTATTATTATGATTGAGATAGCAGGTCCCAAGCTCCTGTAGGCAGTACCATTCCTAGGTAGGCGGGCCTGGGCTATAAAAGAAAGCTAGCTGAATGTGAGCCAGTAAAAGAGCAACCCAGTAAGCAGCACTCCTCAACAGTCTCTGCTTCAGGATCCTGCCTGGAGTTCCTGCTTTGGGTTCCATTAGTGATAGACTGTGACCTAAAAACTGATATAAACCCTTTCTTCCCCAAGGTGTCTTTCACAGCTAGACTTATTTGCTTTGTATTTTTAAATGCTTGATTTCACATTTGTCACCATAATTATCACTTCTAAATGATTCTAGAGTATCTTATCAGGAAGCAGGCAAGATGGCTTAGTGGGCAAAGCAGCTTGATGCAAAGAATGAGAACTTGAATTCGATGTACAGAACCCACGTGGTAGAATAGAACTGACTCTTTTTTTTTTTTTCATTTGAGTATATGTATTAAGCCATGGTTTTTATTTCTTAAGTCCCAAGATTTTACTATTTTTATTGTTAACCCTTTTTGAATTTATTTTTTTATTTTTATTAATTACAGTTAATTCACTTTGTATCCCAGATGTATCCCCCATCCCCTCCTAATCCCACCCTCACTCCCTCTTCTCTTCTATGCCCCTCCCCCAGTCCAATGATAGGGGAGGTCTTCTTGCCTTTCCATCTGACCCTAGTCTATCAGATCTCATCAGGACTGGCTTCCTTGTCTTCTTCTGTGGACTGGTAAGGCTGCTTCTACCCTCAGATGGAGGTAATCAAAGAGCCAGCCCATGAGTTCATGTCAGAGAAGGGCCCTGTTTCTATTATTGGGGAATCCTCTTGGACCCTGCCATGGGCTACTTCTGTATAGGGGTTCTAAATTATCTCTATGCATGGTCCTTGTTTGGAGTATCACTCTCAGAAAAGACCCCTGGGCCCAGATTTTTTGGTTCTGTTGCTCTCCTTGTGGAGCTCCTATAAAATTGACTCTTATAATTAGTCTTTTGACTTTTTTTTGTATGCCTGTGTTCTTTTGAATATACACAATAAATAAGTAACTAATTAATACTTCATTAAGTTGATGTATCAAAATTAGTCATTTCACTATGGGTCATTTTTAAAGTTTCTGTATAATGAATATCTTTATCCAGGTAGGTTTCTCTCTTTTGCTATAGCTTTTCTTTTTTTATTAATTAATTTTTTAATTAATTACAATTTATTCACTTTGTATCCCAGTTGTAGCTCCCTCCCTCATGCCTTCCCTATCTCACCCTCCCTCCCTCACTCATCTCTTCCCATGCCCCTCCTGAAGTCCACTGATAGGGGAGGTCTTCCTCATCTTCCCTCTGACCCTAGCCTATCAGGTCTCATCAGGAGTGGCTGCATTGTCTTCCTCTGTGGCCTGGTAAGACTGCTTCCCCTCAGGAGGAGGTGATCAAAGAACCAGCCACTGAGTTGATGTCAGAAACAGCCTCTGTTCTCAATACTAGGGAACCCACTTAGATACTGAGCTGCCATGGGCTACATCTGTGCAGAGGTTCTAGGTTATCTTTATGCATGGTCCTGGGTTGGAGTAGCAGTCTGAGAAAAACCTTCTTTGCTCAGATTTTTGGTTCTGTTACTCTCCTTGTAGAGCTCCTGTCCCCTCCAGTTCTTTCTGTCTTCCCCTTCTTTCATAAGATTCCCTGCACTTTACCCAAAGTTTGGCTGAGTCTTAGCATCTGCTTCAATACCCCGTTAGGTAGAGTCTTTCACAGACCCTCTGTGGTAGGCTCCTGTCCTGTTCCCTTTTTTCTTTCTCTTTTGATGTATGTCCTGTTTGCCTTTCTGAGTGAGGATTGATCATCTTACCCTGGGTCCTCCTTCTTGCTTAGCTTCTTTAGGTGTACAGATTGTAGTACGTTTATTATATATATACTTCTAATATGTATTTTATGTATTATATATATTATTATATGTATACATATAATTTGTATAATGTATGTCTAATATCCACTTATAAGTGAGTATATTCCATGTGTGTCTTTCTGCTTCTGGGATACTTCACTCAGGATAATCTTTTCTAGTTCCTCTTTCTTATGATAAATTCTCAGCAGTTTACTAGTGAACAACAATGTGAAGATTTGATAACAAGAAGGATGGCATGGCCTCTTTAAAGATCTGTCTGTCTGTTTATATGTATGTATATCTGTCCATGTCATTGTCAGTATCTACTGTGTGTGTGGAGTGCTTTGAAGCTGGAGTTACAGGCAGCTCTGAGCTGCTCATTGTGTGTGTTGGGAACAGAACTCGGGTCCTCTGGAAGAGCAAGCTCTGTTTCTCAGTAAGCCGTCTTTCCAGACACTCGCATGGTTTCTCAATGCTGCAAAAGGATTATAAACCCTGTATGAAAATAGAAATCAGTATATTTAAAGGTTAAAATACAGAAGTCTCACTACCTAGGTTCCTATTCCATTTTTGCTACTTGCAGCATATGTAAATTCAGGCAAGATACCTAAGCTTATTTCCTTCTGTAAATTGAGAAAATGATTGACTCTTCATTACAGAGTTTTTGAAGGGTTATTAGATTATATAGTAGTAACTAAACATAGAATGACTCCTTTTACCTGCAATATCCTATTATGAAACAGAGCAACATACATAAAAACCAATAATAACAATAAAAAGACACAATTCAGGAATAAGTGTGACTTGATTTAATTTTTATTTCAGTGTCAGAAGGAATGAACATCTTTGTATGCACTCAAGCATTATTAACATTAAAGTTTAGAGTTATTTTCAAAGTAACTTAATTATTGAATGTGTATGTGTGTATGTGTGTGAGTACAGGCACATGGTGTGGATCCTGGGATCAAATGCATATTGTCAAGTTTGTGTGGTAAGTACTTTTACCCACTGAGCCATCTTTTTGGTCCAGAATTTTTCTTTTAATGTTTGTACTTATTTACATTTTATTTTACAAAAGATAAAATACAGGAAAGTTACAAAGTATCTCTCTCCGCCAACTGTAAGAAAAAAAAGTCAATATTCATTTACCTAGAAACCACAATTCATGCTTCACTAAAATCCCAGTGAGGTCTGTTGTAGGAAAGAGCCAATGTGTCGTGTGTGTTGGTTGCCGTTTCTCTTCTGTCTTCTCTAATCCAGACCAGTTCCTCAGCCTTGGCTTCTTTATGTGGTCATGTTTTAAGATTAGAAAGATTTATTTCACAGAACATTCTTCAGTTTGGGTTTGCCTGATGTTTCCTGTGTTAGAGTCAGGTTCAGCCATCTTTGGCAGGAGAATCACAGAAAGGATTTCTGTTCTATCAGGGGCATACAGTGTCCTTCTTCCTTTTCTTGGGGTTAAACATATTGCTTAGATAAGATAATAGCATCTAGGTTCCTCCAAATAAGGTTGCTCATTTTCCTTTTTCATTGGTAAATATTTGTATGGAGACTCTCTGAGGCTTTATGTATGTATGCATACATACACATATCTATATCTATTGTTCATTCTATTTTCCATCATTGGTTTCAGTGTCCATAACCTTATCTAAAGTATTGCTATAAGGCCTGCAGAATAGGTCCAGGAAGCCTAGTTTTTTGTTTTTGTTTTCAGAGAATGGTATTTAGAAGCCAAGGTCTGGGCACAGATAATTGTCAGTGCTTCTAGTTCAATAAGAACTATGTTCTCTTTCTCTCTTTTATACCTTGCTTAGTTCTACACCAAAGTGTGTCTTTATCTTTACATGTGTCTAAGCTGTCTGTGTGTATAGTTCATACCCATATTTACATTCCTAATTCAATACCATTCTACTTCTTTCTTCAGAACAACTCTGTGTTCTGGACTATAGGTAACCTGGCTCATTATTCTCAGCCTATTTGCTCATTTGATCAGTCCACCTGTATGTGACCAATCCCCCAGCCCCTGGGCCACAACCCTACAAGGTTGCCTTCCTCACTAGATTCTGACCTATGCTGGCTGCCATTCTGCTCAGTGGCCTTCCTAGTACAAGGGCTTAGGGTGTTTTTGGTTTTGTTAACTCTGAGTGTTGTTGAGGTTTTTTGTTGTTGTTGTTGTTGTTGTTGTTTTTTCCTAAGAGGGAGTACTTTACCAGCTTTTAGTATCTGACGTTTCAGAATCAATTCTTTTCAACAACTGTATTGATTGTAATTTCTGGTCAGGGGTACATTTGGTACTTCCCATAAACAGGCCACCCTGTAATGATGTCTGCCTGAATTCTCTCTGGATCCTTTCCATGTTGATGTAGACATCTCTCGTTCTGGTGAGTGAATATTGGACCTTCAGTGATACCCTCTAATTATATCTGATTTTCCATCTCATACTTTCCTATATCTTTGTGTGTGTGTGTGTGTGTGTTTTCCATACATTTCATTATTTGCACGGTTATTTATACTTCTTTGTTTTGAGTCTGCCTCTCCCATTGGACTATAGTTTCTTCAATATGCAGGAAGAACATCTTATAACAGACTACTCAGTATGTAATATAATTTAAATATTTGGTCTCTATCACTTGTTTATATTTGTATTGAGTGTTGGATTATTCTAAGCTGAGTTAATTTGCCCTAGCAACAGTGAAGATATAGAAAGTAAATGTCTCTATCACTCAGGTGGTATGGTAGAGGTGGAGACTGTACAACCCAGATGTTAGCCTATCTGTAGTGAGCCTTTTCCTGTAGTAATTGGCCTGTTGCACACGCCTGTATAGCCCAAGCACATGAGATAAAGGGTCTTCTTATAGTGTAGTATTCTCTGATATGTCATTTATAACTTTGAGGCTGTCAATTGGATGAGACATGGAAAGCGGCTTTATATTCAGATTTTAAAAATCTGGATCTTTTTGACAAGTATCCATAGGCATTCTCAGTCTCAAATCCATTGTTTATAGCATTCCAGTGGTCATCTTACCTAAGGAATGTCTTGCAAGGACAAACAGTGAAATAAACAAACTGTTTGATTCCCATTCTTGTATTGTTTTGTCCCAGAAGAGCTCTGTGGCAGGAACCAGGATTCTGTGTCCCAGATGTGCTTTAGGCTCCCTCTTTCTTACTCTCCACCCCTGATACACGTAACTGCCAAATAGTTTTCCCACTCCTAACTGTTGCTGAAGTTACCACCGTTCCATTGGCTGTCAAAATGGATTTCTTTCAAACACAGAGGAAAATTTTGTATAATTCTCGCCGTGGTTCTCAGTACTGATAACCTGCCCTTTGAACTGTGAAAGATTTAATGCACTGTAGCAGTTTCAGCCCTATTCTCCCATTCACAAGTTGCTTCTGACACTTGCCTGTGTATCAGGTGAACTTTAGTGAAGACTGGAGTAACATGCACATACAGTGCTGTCAGTGCCTGAGCAACATGCAGATACAGTGAGTGCGGCCAGTGCCAGGGCAACATGCACCTACAAGTGCAGTCAGTGGAGAAGTTCATCCCATCAAAGGTGAGCACATTGAGCAAGAAAGCATAAACAGTGCTCATATTTCACAAGGGGTCCGTGGATGGCAAGAAAAGCTGAATCTCTTTTCAAGGTTCCCTTAAGGCTTTTGGAAACTACGACTTTTCCATAATGCGTTCTGCTGGAGGACTTGGAATCCAAGTTACATAATTTTGACAATATTTGACATAAAATACTGAGACCCTAAAATAGATATCTGCTTATGAATTAAAGACTTCCAATACAGATTTGCAATGTCTGCCTCTTTCTTCACCAGGACATTAATATGACTGTGTACCAAAAGGACCCTTACAAAGCAAACTGGGGACTGAAGAGATGGGTCAGTGGTTAAGAGCACTGAGTGCTCTTCCAGAGGACCCAGGTTTAGTTCATAGCACCCACATCTGGTGCTTTTACTACCTGTAACTCAAGCTTCAGGAGGATCCAACACCCCTGGGATTCGGGGTCACCTGCATTCATGTGTATGCACATACCCACACTTAGATGCACATAATTAAAAATACAATAATGGCTTAAAAGCAAGTTAATTTTTGTTGCATAAAATCAAAATTTAATCTATAGCCAGAATTGTGGTAAGATTCTTACCACAAACGTGTTACCAGTATAGACTTACAAGCAAAGCTAACCAGTCAGCACCTCTCTCAGCCAGTTATCATCAGACATGGTCACAGCTTGTTTCACCCTCTCCCCACCCCTTTGGTCCTTTCATTAAAAAATCAGCTCCATAAGCATAATCCATGCTTTGTCTTGTTCAAATCTATGTCTGTGTCCAGAAAAGTGTTCTAATACTCAGTAAACACGTGGGTGCATTTGTTTATAAAATGTCTCTATTTTCTTTGCCAGAAATTCTTCTAGAAAAAGTCATGGTTAAGCCCCTCCTAAGGGGTCCCAGTATTACATGTTACATATTGCTGGAGTCCCAGTATTACATGTCAAGATGGGATAGAAATAAAGTATCAGTTACCAGTTGTACAGCATAACACAGATATATGAATGAGGGGAGGATTGAGCTTTACTATTTTTCTCTGAAAAAAATATGGTGTCAAAGGTGGAACATTGGAAGGCATGCTACTAGTGTTATCTGGTAGAAGAGAGCAGCCAAGGGTAAGCAAGTAGGCTAGTGGGTTGCTAGGCTTAGAAAACATTGCTGATTTGTTAGCTGTTCTGGTGGGAATGAGAGTCAGAAGCAGGGGGTTCAATCCTGGATTGGAGGTAGTTTAGAAGTAGTAGTATTTGAAACTGTGGGTGTAGATGAGCTCATATAACCTCAGCCAAAGATGAAGACAGAAGCTTATTTTCATAAGCAGTCATCTCAAGAATGAGGACATGGTGCACATACAATATTAACTTATTTATATTGTGTGTACATATGATGTCTCTGCTTGTGTAAGGGCTCGCATATGCCAAAGCACTTGTATGGAGGTCAGAAGACAATTTCAGGGATTGGCCCTCACCTTTTACTTTGGTTTTGAGTCAGGGTCTCTCTCATGTACTGCTATCTTGTGCACTCCAGGCTGACTGGCCTGTCTCCTGATTTGCAGTAGGGGTGCTGGTATTATAGACACATGCTGCTGCATCCAGCTTTTACGTGGGTTGTAGGAATCTGAGCTCAAGTCAAGCTTGGCAACAAATGCTTTTACATATTGAGCTATCTTCTTGGCCCCTTAATTCACTTGTAATTGGAAGAGTATGAAAAAGAAAGTCAAAAAAGGTAATGTGCTTGAACTTGGGTGGGATCTAAGGCTCCTAAAATTCATGGCAACAGCAGTCTTAATCACATGTGGGTCAGTAGTTAGAGAGTCGTTGTTTGGGGGTATCTGACCTTGCAGGTACCAGAAAGAGAAAGATAACAGAGCAGCAAGGCTTTATCTCTTTCTTTTCAGAGTCCTCTTAGTATCAGTATCTTTTAAGATTTATATCTTTCTCTCTGAAGACAAAAAGAGTTAGTAAAGTGTGTGCATGAAACCGATCCTCAGTATGTGAACTCGTATAATCTTAGCAATTAGAAGATGGAAGGAGCAGGACCAGAAATGTAAGGTCATCCTCAGTTACACAGCTTATTTGAGGCTAGCCTGGCAAATATGTGCCCTTGTATTTGGCAAAAGAAGACTCTTTAAACTGCTTCCAACTCACAATTCACAATTTCTACTTTGGGGCCATTACTGTCTACTTTCTAGAACATTCTTATCACTCTAAGAGGAAACCTTGATCTCATTGAACAAATTGCTTCCCTTTCTCCATTTTCTCCATTCTCTGGTTTGTGTCTTTCTTTTGTCTTTTCTATGTATCTTATTTAAATGGAATCATACCACCTGTGGCTTTCCTTGATGGGCTTTCCCTTTAGCACAGTATTTCCAGGGCCCATCCATATTGTAGCAGATACCTACTTTTCTCCTTAGAGCTAAGTGATAATCGACTGCATGGACAAGACATGTTTTCCATATTTGCCAGTTTCTAGATGTTGGGTTTTTTTTTTCTATATTTTGCTATTTCAGTTAGTGCTGCTGTTAATATTTGTGTGTAGATATGGTTTTGATTTTTTGGCTTTTGAGACAGACTTCCAGGCCTGGAACTTTCTATACATCTGTAATTTTTTTGTTTGCTTATTTTTAATTATTTTGGACAGTCATCACTGAGAACTGAGATAGCAACTTTGTTATAAAACTGAGCTGCCTTGGCAAGCTTGCTGTCTAGTCTTATGTGATACCCTCCATCATGTTACAACTCAGCATTTATGCCCTTAGTTTTCCTTTTTGACCCCTCCCTCTACTTCCTTTTCCTCAAAGTCTACAGTTTATGTTCTTTGTCTCCTGACCCTCTGCTTTTATCTCCACCCACTCACACTTCTCCTTTCCCTTAGCTTCTCCTCTCTATGCTATTATGTGTTCTGCCTTCACCCTTGCTACCGGTCACAAGGTTGTTTTCCCCCTGGTATTTATTCCTGCTTCTCCTTTCCCCTAACTTATCCTTTTTGTGCTATGATGTAACTCTGCCTTCACTCTTGCTACCAGTCATGAACTTGTTTTTTCCCTCCTGGTTCCCTGCTTCTCCTTTCCCCCAGCTTCTCCTGGCTGTTCTGTGCTGTTCTGTGCTGTTCTGTGCTCTGCCTTCGTCACAAGTTTGGTTTTTCCCTCCTGGTTCCCTGCTTCTCCTTTCCCCCAGCTTCTCCTTTCTATATGTGATGTAGCTTTGCCTTTACTCTTGCTACCGGTCATGAACTTGTTTTTTTTTTCCCTTCTGGTTCCCTGCTTCTCCTTTCCCCCAGCTTTTCCTTGCTGTGCTGTGCTGTTCTGTGTTCTGCCTTTGTCACAAAGTTGGTTTTTCCTTCCTGGTTCCCTGCTTCTCCTTTCCATCAGCTTCTCCTTTTCCCCAGTTTCTTCTTTCTGTGCTGTGATGTAGCTCTGCTTACACCGTTGCTACCAGTCACAAGGTCAGTTTTTCTCTGCTGGTTCCCTGCTTCTCCTTTCCATCAGCTTCTCCTTTCTGTACTGTGATGTAACTCTGCCTTCCCTCTTGCTACCAGTCATGAACTTGGTTTTCGCCTCCTGGTTCCCTGCCTCTCCTTTCCATCAGCTTCTCCTTTCTGTACTGTGATGTAGCTCTGCCATCATTCTTGCTATGAGTCACAAACTTGGTTTTCCCCTAGTTCCATGCTTCTTCTTTCCCCTCAGCTTCTCCTTTCTGCAGCTGTTTTTATCTGGCTGATTTTTCTCTCACCTCTACTTTCTGTGTTTGTTGATCTCATTTCCTTTTGCTGGTCTTTCCCCACTTTTCCCCTGCTCTTAGCTTCTCCTTTCTGGGACTGTGTGACCACCATTGACTCTGCCTGCACGTGTGGTCTAGTGAATTAGCCTTTGCTTTTGCCTTTTCTTGTGCTTCTCTATTTTCAGCTTTTCCCACATTTCAACTCTGTCACTTCTGCACCCCCTGCCAGACCTGCTGATCCTGTTGCTTTTTTGCTGATGTAGTTTCTGGGTTTCCCTTGCTTCTCTTTCTGCTGATAGTGATTTTCCTTTTGCTGCTGATTCTGCTGAACTGTTTTTCCTTGTTATCTACATTTTTCTTTATGTATACATTTTCCACATTTCTTCATTTTCTGTGGTAATATACAGCATCACATTTACCTGGACATTTTAATGGATGATTCTGCCTTATCTACCTATTAAATCTCTAGCATCTCACGTTATCAGCCTTAAGTATCCCCTTCCAACATGAGGACCAATATTAAAGTTAGAGGTAGCTGATTAACATATGAAATAGCTATTTCTCACCTCTAAAGCAGGCACTGTGGCTTAGGAGCAGAAGAAGTTTTTTGTTGTTGTTGTTGTTTTAAAACAAACAAACAAAAAAGAAGTGGTAGGTGATGGCCATGGTGCTTTAGAGCCATCATGGGTAGAGGTGCTAAGAGGGCAGCCACCATCTTTCCTGCTATAAGTGTATTGAATACCATACCAAGACCAATGAGACAATAATGAAGACAAGGTCATTGTGGGGGCAACAGCTGGGATACAAAGTGAATTAGTTGTAATAAACAAAAATTATATTAAAAAACTGGATAAAGAGACATGGATGTGTGGAAGATAATGAAAATGTGGTTTATAACCAAACAAGAGAAGATTGGAAACAATGCGTGAGAACAGAGGGAAGAAGGCTTATAGCAAAAGGAGCTCCATCCAAAGCATAGCTGGTTGGTCGTAACGGAAGATGTGCTATTTAAAAACGCAGGTATTTTTGTTACTCTTTTTTTTTTTTTTTTTTTTTTTTCCTGTTGCAGGTCCTGAAGCTGTTCCTCCCTCCCTTCTCAAAGTAGTGATGAAACCTGTAGCAACTGTTGGGGAAAGCTACCAGTACCCTCCTGCCAACTGGGCTGCACTCCTCTCTCCACTTATGAGACTAAACTTCGGTAAATATCAAGTGACTTTGCTCTTCGGGTTTGACCTGAATGGAAAAAGTGGGTTTTGTGTCACAATCGACAGTGACTGGTAGATTTATTATATCTTGTGAGTTGTTAGGTTGAATGCCATAACTGGGTTACTTTCACTGAGTCATTATAGGTGAGGGTGAGAAGGACATAGACTGATAGAGTTCTCAAAACCAACTCTTGAGGAACTGGGGAGATGACTCAGTCAGTAAAATGTTTGCTGTACAAGAATGAGGACTTGAGTTAGATCCCTTGCACCTGTTGTCACAAATAAATAGATAGATGGATGGATGGGTAAACAAATAAAGCAAGTGAGCAAGCCAAGTGCAGTGACACATGCCTATAATCCTAGTGCTGGCAAGAAAGAGAAAGGAAGATCACTGGAGACTTGCTGGCCAGACAGTCGAGCAAAAGCAGGGAGCTGCGGGTTCTGGGAGAGACCCTGTCTTTAAAAACAAAAAAAGCTGGAGTGGGATTGAGAAAAATACTTGACCTCATTTGGACACCCATACACACATGTTTCCTCTCTCTCTCTCTCCCTCTCCCTCAAACACACACACACACACACACACACACACACACACACACCGAATGAGCAACAGTAAACAAACCACAAAGCCAAATAGCTCTTTTGTGAATTGTGCTCATTGCTGGGTCTGTGTCTGGTAGTTTTTAAACTGTACTTACAGAGCCCTGGGTGCTTCAAGGAAGCACTGTGTTGAATGCTTATTAGGTTTCTATTGCTCGTGTAACAAGGTTATCAAAATGTATTATCCTACAGTTAGTTCTGTAGGCCAGAATCAACATGGAAAAGTCAGGAACCTAAAGACAGGAACTGAGACAGAAATCCCCGGGAAGTGCTGCTTATGGTTTTGATTTCTTACACCACTTGTTTGGGAGTGGTCCTTCCCAGAGTAGGCGGGGCCTTCCTCTGTCAGTTCTCAATCAAGAAAATGTCACGCTGACATGCCCACAGAACAGTGTGATGGGGACAGTTCCTCAACGGATGTGTCCTCTTGTCAGATGACTATAATTTTTGTTGAGCTAACAGAAAACAAACGAAAGAAACCCCAAAACTATTGATTTTTGCCCTCTTGACACACAAACATATTATTACCAAACCATTATCTTTTCTTTCCAGTTTATCCCTAAGATCCAATGTTAATATCATAATATAAAACATGGTAT
This sequence comes from Meriones unguiculatus, assembly GCF_030254825.1. Lineage (NCBI taxonomy): Eukaryota > Metazoa > Chordata > Mammalia > Rodentia > Muridae > Meriones > Meriones unguiculatus. Next base: position 67,589,072 of record NC_083360.1, read on the forward strand.
ACCTTTATAGTCTTAGTCTCTTAACTATGTGTTCCTGTAAAACTAAAAACAAATTACTTTATTACTGCAAAGGGGATAAGCCAGGGCATAAAGCAAACACCTTCAACAGAGCCACAGTCCATCAGTACGTACAGATGTTTAGCTCAGTGTGTGGCATCTGTGACTCAGTCATGTTCTTCTTGGCTCCAAAAGGTTTGGGCAGTCTTATTTGTTTATCTAGATATGTATATACCACGGAGGGAACTCATGGCACAACCTGGAGTTGGAACAGTAATCAGGATCCAGAGGAATATTGCTTATGGCTCTTTCCCATGGCTCTCTCAGCTTGCTTTCTTATACCACCCAGGGTAACCTGCCCAGGGGTGGCACTGCCCATAGCAAGCTGGGCCCTCCCACATAAACCATTAATCAAGAAATTGCCCAACAGACTTACCCATAGACCAACTTGATACAGGCAATTTCTCAGTTGAGGTGTCTTGTCATGTAACTTGAGTTTGTTTTACGTGGGCAAAAACTTAACTGGCACACAAGAAGAACTTTTCCTATGTGCTGAACACATATTGGAAAAGACAGGAAGGGCAGTAAGAAATTTGTAGCTAGTGTTTTCTCCTATTTTTAAGTGTCCAGATATCTTTAGATGTTGTCAAAGGAATTCCCCCACGTAGTAAAGGTCCTTGGCAGTGCCAAGAGTTAGAACTGTGATTCTACTGGACATGTTCTTTGCCTCCTCACTCAAAAGTCTCACAATAACATTTGGTTGGATGGATTCTATTACATGCAGAAGTGACCCAAGCAGATGGCTTGATTCAGACACTGAGCCCTGAACCTGAGTCGGGGAACTGAACACTATATAACAAATCATTTTTTTTTCCTTCTCTTTCAGGAGAGGAGATACAGCAGCTGTGCCTTGAGATTGCGGTGACTCAGGCACCGTCATCACAGAGTGCGGCCGCACTGCTGGGCTTGTGGGTGACACCACCACTGATCCACAGCCTGAGCGTATGTAGTTCCAGATGTTGAGTGTAGTCAGAAATGGTTCTTGTTGGGGATGGCCTCACTCACTTGGAGTGTGGTCTCTGAGTCAGGAGTAGGAAAACAGAAGCTTACTAATGCTTGATCTAGCTGGCCAGCAGCCTGGAAGGTGACATGGATACAGCCCTACCCTTATCATTTGTTTTGACTACTACCTATTAAAGAGGAAATGATCATCTCAGACGCTAAAATCTTGATAATACTAATATGCTTGATAATATAGTATGCCTATTTCACTGGTTGTTAGAGGGAGCCAAATCCACCTGTACTGAACACCTCTTATAATCATCCCTTCCTTTTCCTGGAGTAGGCTGCAATTAAGGTGAATCTTGAAAGTAGGATCTGGGTCAGCTTCCAATGAGAGACACTGGGGAGAGAGTTGAAAGGAGTGAACATCTCTGCTTGAGTATTCAGCACGGACAAAATGCTGAGGTGGAAGTGACCCCTTCTGGTACTTGTGAAAGTGTGAGAACATGTTTCAGAACTGGCCAAAGGTCCATAAGAATAGAGTAAGTGTTTAGAGACACGTACTGAGGAAGAGGTGCAGAATTTTTGAGTTTTATCTGTTGGGAAAGAAAAGATACTCCATGATTTCCTAAAGATATAACTTGATCAATCATTGGTACATGGTCATCATGTTCAGTGTTACCTGTGATCTGGCTTTAGTTTTTTTTGGTTTTGTTTTTTAAGTAGTACAAGATTCTCTTCTAACTTCAATCTCTTGGCTTTAGTCCTGTCTCCACATTTTTTTTGTGTGTTAGTCTTTCTTATTCTCCATAATGGCCTTTAGTTGAAGACACATGTTATTGACGTCTTCATTTTTTTCTCTTGCTACCATCATTACCCTCACCTGTCCACTCCAATGGCCTCCATCTAGCCGTCACTTGCTGACTACTTGCTATGTACTGAATTCATACTTGTAGCACTGGATTCATCTTATAGACATCAGCTTTAATGTCTAATGTCTCTGGCAGCTCATATTAAAAGTGAACCTTATTGAATTATAATTTACCCTAGAAGTGGCTATTTTAATGGTAAAATTTGGTGAGTTTTAGTACATTTATGTTCCTAGTAATCTTCAGGAATATTCACACCACTCATTTGCCTATTTTTAATCAGTCTCTACTCTCAGCTGAGACTCAAGCCACTGGTAAGGTGCTGTCTATAATTCTTCCTGTGCCTACAGGAAGTAGTACAGTGCATGGAGTATGTAGAGTATGGGAATCTGAGGTCAAAGGTCACAGCTGCCTGTCTTCCTTAATTGTACCCCTTTTAGTTTTTGAGACAGGGTCTCTCACCGAACCTGGAGCTCATTGATTTGGCTAAACTGGCTGGCCATCAAGCCCCAGGATCCTATTCCTGTGCTTCCCAGGATCCCAGCACTGGGATCACAGGCACACCACTATGCTTTTTCACACAGCTGCTGGAGATGAAAGTTCATGCACCACCTTACCAAGGAGGTATCTCCTCAGGGCCTAGTTTTGTCCTCCTTTTCCTCTCTCATCATTTCATTATTTCTTAAAGAATTTTGTACAGTATGCTGTGATCATATTAATCCCCTCACCCAACTCCTTCAGTATCCATCCCCTTTGCCTACCAACTCAACCTTGTGTCCTTTTTCTTTTCTTTTTTTTTTTTTTTAAATCCTTCAAGACCAATTTATGCTGCCCACATACTCTTGGGTGTGTGGCCTTCCATTAGAGTGAAATAGACCTACCAGGGCCACAATTATAAAGAATGCTGTCAGTTCATAAAGATGCTGTCAGTTACCAATCGCTCGTAAGCTAGGGATGGGGTTCAGTATTCATTTCCTCTCTGCTCTCCATTCTGGGATTTGGTCTGGCTTGAACTTGTGCAGGTTTTGTGCAAGCTGTCACAATTGCTGTTAGTTCATATATGCAGCTACCCTATATATTTAAAGTGCACATACATTTTAGAAATTTAGCATAGAATTATATCATGAAGCTTTGGACCCAGGAAGGATGTTGTTATTTCCATTTTAAGTTTCCAATTTATCTAGATTGATAAAACTGAGACATGTGGGAATCAAGCAGTGTTTGTGCAGCGTAATACGTGGGAAGCCAGTATATAGCTGACTCCAAACTTAGTGCCATGAACTCTTTCTTCCTGTTGAATCAAGTATTCAACAGTCTATTCTGTTGACCTTAGAATTTTCACTACATTTCTGTAGGCCTTCCATTTCTCATTTAGACCTATGCAGCTCCTGGCATCTGCTTTCGTTATGGATATATGTTGTTAACAGCTGTTAAAATGTAATGAGCTAGAATATTCTTGAAGACAAATACTTTAGAAAACTCATGCCACCTTCATGGACCTATTAGAAAGATTTTTTTAATCTTTTTTTCCCTTCCCTAGCATACTTCTTTTAGACTTGTTTGTTAGTTTCAAACTTGTTTTTCTAAGACTGTTTCAAGTGCCATGTAGTAGTTAAAAATAGCCCTGCCTCATCTTGGCTCTCACGCAATCTGGGATGCCTTGGTCAGGCCCACATGCTCAGTGGGTGTCTCTTTGGTCAGAAGTGGCCCAGCATGCCAGTTCCCCTTATTGCTTCCCTGTTTTGTTTTTTCTCAAAAGAAGATAATATCATCAGATGATTTGTTTAGTTGCTTTTTTAGTAGATGGGCTTCCCATCTTTGGCCTCCACATGTCCACACATGTACACATGCATACATACAGTGCATGCATACCACAGAAACAATGAAAAAACCTGAATAGCAATTATGACATACTTTCAGAAGTAGCATTTTGTTGCCACCTCTGCAAAGATCTCAGGTTTAAACTGCAGAGAACGTGACTAGATTGGTAGCATCTCTTGCTGGAGAATATGGTTAAAACTGAATTGAAGAAGCTGGGGAAATTGGTCAGTTCATAAATGTTTGCTATGTAAGCCTAAAGACCTGGATCTCCTACTCTCCAGCAGCCATGTAAAGGTTGGGTGTGTAACACTAGTGGTGGCGAAGTGGAGACAAATGATCTATAAAGCTCATTGACCAAGTGGCATGTCCAATTAGTAAGCTCTATGTTCAGTTAGAAATCCTGTCTCAAAAAGTAAGATGGAGAGTAACTGAGAAAGACACATAAAGTTGGCCATTAGCCTCCTTGCACTCTCGTGTGCACACAAACGCCTATGAACACACTAGCACACCTAAACACTCACACCCATATATGTGTACAGGCATATACATACACCACATACACAAAAAAGCCAAAACAATAAGAAAAAAATCTGAACAGCAACTGTGACATGCTTTCAGAAGTACCGTTTTGTTCCCATCTTTGAAAGGGTTTAAGCTATTCAGCAGTTCAGTTGAATGGATTGACAGATCCTACAGGTAACACATGTCACCCTGGATCAGAAGTAACTAAAACAGCTACAATTACAAGTATTGGTCACCCTTTGGACTGTGAAGCCGTGGGAAAATGAGGGAGAAAGAAGTAACCCCCAGCTTTTAGTCTGCCTGCTGTCCAACTCAGTGATGACCTAGAGACTTTGAGCACCACAAACTCAGACTGACTTGTTTATGTCTGGCCTCTTCTGTTCCCTTCCAGCTGAATATTAAGAAATACCTCCTGGTGTCCATGCCTCTATGGGTAAAGCACATCTCTGATGAACAGATCCAAGGTTTTATTGAAAACGTGATGGTGGCAGTTTTTAAATCCGCTTCCCCACCTTGCCATCCTGAGTTGTGCCCAAGTGCCTTACAGGGTCTGAGCCAGGCCATGAAAGTGCCCAGTCCTTCCCACCACCTCTGGAGTCTGCTCTGCGATGCTACTAGAACAATTTTTGACCTTCTGCCAAACAGGATTCGGGTAAAGAACAAAAATATTTACATTCCTGACAGTTTATGCTTGGGCTTCTTTAAATTCATTTTGGCAAAGGCAGGATGAGGACTGTTTTAAGAATATGGGTAGGAAGGCTAGTGAGAAATAACCACATTCTTTACTAGGAGTGTGTTTGTTTCCAAGATCTAAATTGAGGTTGAGTACTTAGAACCAAAGTTTTGAGCAAGCCTAGAGGTGAGTTAACCATCTTTGTACCAGAAGCCTGACAAAGATGACCAAGCACAGAAATCCCTTCCCAGAGTACCTTGGTGACATTGTCTTATTTATATATAGTTTCTATCTCTTGGCCTCATGTAGGCCCTTCCCCTTCCAGACTTCTACACTGGAGTTCCACAACAAGGTTAAAAATCTGGTTAGAATAATGGACTCTTAATGAGAAGGGGAAAAAAGTACAGCCAAGCAAGCACACAGAGCAATGGAGAAATTCTTAAATTGTGAAGGACTGACCATATGTGTTGGGGTACATGGTGTGATAGTATGTTTCTCCATATCCAGTCGTTGAACGGTAACCAACAGAGAGCTAAGTATTAGCTGGATCTTGGTATTGTTATTCCTATGGCCCATCACCGCTCTTATATTTTGTAAATATTTGTCCTTCCTCACTTGCTTATTAGTTGAAATAAAGATCTGTAGCCAGTATCTGGACAGGAAGTAAGGGATAGAACTTCTGGGAGAGAGAGGGACTCTGGGAGAGACTCAAGAGCAAATATGGAGGAGAATGGTCAGACGTAAACAGGAGCGGAGAGGTAGAGCCGGCCATGTGGTGGGACAGCGCAGTGCTGGGATTAGTCAAGTCGAGTCTAGATGGTGGCTGGGAATCTGCTCAACCCAAAGGCCTAAGCTTTAGAATATTAAAAAGCCTCTGTGCCATTATTTACACCTCTGGTGGGTCTAAAAGTCCTGCTTTACATAGGTTTTTGGTTTGGTTAGCATTAGAATCTCATCAGCAACTGGTATTTGGGATAAACACATCTACTAATTCATTATAATACTAACAGGCTTGATATTCTTGAATTGCACCGTATTTTAACATGTTTGAGATTTGTCTTTACCAGAGAAATGATCTTGAGCTGTACATCAGTGTAGCAAAGTGCCTCTCGGAGATGACAGATGAAGGTGCCAATCAGATTTCCCAGATTACTAAGGTAATAAGGGATAGTTCTGTGTATATTGTCATTATTAAGACAGAAATTACATGTGAAGAGTTGTTTACAATGTCTTTTTGGCATAATGTGGTTTTACATCAAACTTGTTACTAAATAATTTTAGGGAGCTGACTTTCTCCTTCACTGGCCAGGTCTGTTAGCCAGCCTGGTAGTGTGATCAGTGTTTAATAATACTATCTAGATAGATGGATGGATGAATAACTTTTTTAAATTACTAACATATTTTTCCATTTATTATTGTTATTATTTATTACAATTTATTCACTTTGTATTCTCGCTGTAGCCCCCTCTCATCTCCTCCCAGTCCCACCCTCTCTCCCTCTTCCCCCTCTATGTCCCTCCCCTAGTCCACTTATAGGGTAGGACCTCCTCCCATACTATCTGACCCTAGCCTATCAAGTCTCATCAGGACTCTCTGGATCCTCTTTCTCTGTGACCTAGTAAGGCCACAATAAGGCAGAGCTGATAAAAGATCAGGCAAAAGAGTTCATGCTAGAGACTGCCCCCTACTGCCACCCCACCCTGCTCCCCTTATTAGGGAGCCCCATGGAGACTAAGTTGCCCATGGGCTACATCTGAGCAGATCTGCTAGGTCCTCTCTCCATCTCTGATCTCAAGCTATACTACAGAGCAATAGTAATAAAAACTGTATGGTATAGGCATAGAAACAGACTGGTAGATCAATGGAATTGAATCGAAGACCCAGAAATAAACTCACACATCTATGGAGACCTGATTTTTGACAAAGAATCCAAAACCATACAATGGAAAAAAAGACAGCATTTTCAACAAATGGTGCTGGTCTAACTGGATGTCTACATGTAGAAAAATGAAAATAGATCCATATTTATCACTCTGCACAAAACTAAAGTCCAAGTAGATAAAAAACCTCAACATAAAACCAGATACACTAAACCTGTTACAAGAAAAAAGTGGGGAAGAGCCTTGAACTCACTGGCACAGGAGATGACTTCCTGAACAGAACTCACAGAACAGCACAGACTCTAAGATCAACAATCAATAAATGGGACCTCCTAAAAAGGAAATGCTTCTATAAAGCAAAGGACGCTGTCATCAGAACAAAATGACAGCCTACAGACTGGGAAAAGACCTTCACCTATCCTACATCAGAGGGATGAATAACTTTAACACAATTTCTTCCACTTGGTCAAGAATATTCTGACCAAAGAACTTGCTGATGTGTTGAAGGCATAAACAAATAGTTCCGTGCTTACTTTTTGTTTTCTTGTATCAGATACTGTCCTTTTGTGATGCTGAAAAGTGATCATTTGAAAAACAAGAACTTCCAGCATGCCTGTAATCCCAGCATCCGGGGAGGCAGAGACAGGCCATCTCTGTGTGTTCCAGGCCATCCTGGTCTAAAGAAGCTAGTCCAGGACAGCCAAGGCTATACAGAAAAACTTTGTCTTCAAAGACCAAAACAACAAAACAAACAAACAAAACAACAACAAAACCTGTCAGTTTTACCCCAGACCCAGTCACATAATGAACAAGCAAATAAATACAAAATGTTTTGTGAAGTTGGAGTTGTAAGTAAGCGCTGAAATCTTTAGAGTAAATACGCGTCTCTCATTGCTGTTGTAGGAGGTCCCTATCAACAGCCTCTGAGCAGTGTGAGCTTAGTTAAGATATATAACCTCCTAGTTTCCCTGTCTGTGAAATGGGACAATGGCACTTACCTCTTGATAGGTAGATGACATAGTCTATAAGTACATGGAAGAGCACCAGCTCAAAGCAAGAACTCAGAGATTACATATCACTGCATTCTTCCTTGATACTACACCAAACGTCAACAATGGGTAGTTTCTTCAAAATAATTTGCAGGATGGACTCTAGGACTGTGCTAAGGTAATTTGACTACTCTAACATTAAAATCCAATGGTTTGTTTTGAATGCAGCTTTTTGGTAGGTATATGATTTTCTAATATCATACACTGGTCTTTTGGAAATGTTGGCTTGTCAAGTTTTGAAGATCTTCCAAATCTTGATATGTTTTATTATATAAAATTAAACATCGTATTTGTTATGATACTCAGAGATCCTATCAGGAAAGTACTCTTTACTCTGGGAAGTTGTCAAGCTCAAAAAAATAGAAAAAAATTTTCTGAAAATCTAATTTTTCTTAGATTTAAATTTAATTATTGGCAACAAATACTATGAAGTACTTTTCTTGATGTGATGGAACCATTTCAATAAGTTTTTAGTAAAATAGTCTGTTTAGTATGCAGTTAAAATAGCCACAGTTTGTCATCATTTACATAGAACTATTTTAGTTTTCAATTCCATCTTACCAGTGTTTTCCCCTAACACAAACATGACACTGAGGTACACAGCTGAATTCCTTCTACTTTTCCCCCAGTTTTTAACACAGAACATTGAATGGATATTTTTTATTATTTAAATTAATGCTTTAGGTATAACTGGCTTTTCAATCTATCATCTATCTCTCTCTGTCTATCTATTTGATGTATAAAGGTGTTTTGTCTGCATGTATATCTGTATATTACATGCATACCCAGTGCCCATGGAGGCCAGAAGAGAGTGTCATATCACCTAGGACTGGAGTTATATGCATGGTTGTACACCACCATGTGGGTGCTCGGAATTGAACCAGTATTCTCTGGTAGCAAATGCCTTTAAGCACTGAGCTATCTCTCTAACTCCTCATAAATGGTGTTAAAAATGCAATGGATACTAAAATAGTTTGGTGGACTTAGAAAATAGTCTTGACCGCACAGAGCTTCTCAAAGGGCCATGGGATTCCCAGAATTAGGTGTGTCACATTTTGAAAAGTGCTGAACTAAATACATATTAAGTGTTCAGACTGGTATTTGGAATATGGTGAGTATAGCGTGTGTTATATTATCATTGTGTATGCTTACTTGCTAACTTCCAAACACATTCATAGGCGTCCTGGAAAGGGATGTAGCACTGCAGCCCTCTGTTGCATGTGCATTTCAGCATAGCACGGTAGGTAGGTTCTGTGCTACAGGAAATAAACAGCATTAGTGTCTGGGGAGATAGTGTCAAGCTCAGCCTCCTGGTTCCCTTTGCCTTGAGGTTCTGTGGACACTTCCATTAACTTACTAATGACTGAACAATTGGCTTTCCTCCCCACTAGGACAACATAGAAAAGGCTGCCTTTGTCAGATTGTACTTAGTCTCTCAAGGACGACTCCCCCTGATGAGCCTAACTGATCTGCTCACGGCTGCGGTGCAGCACCATGAGAAAGAGACCCTGGCCTGGATGATCCTGCACAGCTTGTATCAGGCACGCATTGTGAGCCATGCCAACACAGGTGAGGACAGAAACATTTGCTGCTGCCTCCTCCAGCTGCCTCCCCCCAGCTTGTTTCCTGGCACAGGTTTGGCCTTACCCCCGATGAATAGTGCCTTCAAGGGATGGTAAGCTGTAGCTCACTTCCTTCCTTCCTTCCTTCCTTCCTTCCTTCCTTCCTTCCTTCCTTCCTTCCTTCCTTCCTTTCTTTCTTTCTTTCTTTCTTTCTTTCTTTCTGGGGATAAATTTATTTTGATGGTTTTCATGTTATTTTTGATCTGCGGGCCTACCAGTGGTTCTCAACCTCTGGGTCACTACCCCTTTGAGAGGCAAACAACCCTTTTATAGGGGTCACATATCTGATATCCCGCATATTATATATGTATATTATGATTCATAACAGCAAAATTATAGTTATGAAGTGGCAATGAAATGATTTTATTGTTGGTCATCACTACAACATGAGGAACTATATGAAACGGTCACAGCATTAGGAAGGTTGAGAACCACTGCTCCAGAACCCCATGGGTACAGAACAGATGGGTACAAGTTGCTTCTGTCAGTTTTACTTTAGTATTTCAAAAACAACAAGATGGAAATTGATTCTGCCTGATGATAGAGAGAAATAGTTTGTTGCTCTCCTTTTGGAGCTCCTTTTCCCTCCCCCTTCTTTCAGAAAAATTCCATGCATTCTTCCCAAAGTTTGACTATAAGTCTCAGCCTCTGCTTTTTTTTTTTCCTGGTTTCAGATATAGACCATTTAATATTTTCCTCACTTTAAACATTACATTTTTTAAATTTTTTTAATATTAGTTACAGTTTCTTAACTTTGTATCCCTGCTGTATCCCACTCCCTTTTTTCCTCCCAATCCCACACTCCCTCCTTTATCTCCTCCTTGCCCCTTTCCAAGTCCATTGATAGGGGAGGACCTCCTCCCCTTTCATCTGATATTGGTTTATCAGGTATCTTCAGGACTGGCTGCAAAGTCCTCCTATGTGGCCTAGCAGGGCTGCTCCTCCCTCTGGGGAAGGGATGTCAAAGAGCCTGCCATTGAGTTCATGTCAGAAACAATTCCTGTTCCCCTTACTAGGGTACCCACTTGGATACTGAGCTCCATGGGCTACATCCGAGCAAAGGTTCTAGGTTATATCCATACATGGTCCTTGTTTGGAGAAACAGTCTCATTGAAGACCCCTGTGCCCAGATATATTTAGTCCTTGTGGAGTTCCTGTCCTCTCCAGGTCATATTAAACCCCCCCCCCTTTTTTTTATTCCCTGCACTCTGCCTAAGGTTTGGTTATGAGTCTTAATATCTGCTTTGATACACTGCTAGGTAGAGTCTTTCAGAGGCCCTCTGTGGTAGGCTCCTGTCCTGTTACTTGTTTGCTCCTACATCCAATGTCCATCCCATTTGTCTTTCTAAGTAAGGATTGATCATCTTACCCTGGGTCCTCTTTCTTGTTTATCTTCTTTATGTGTATAGATTGCAATATATTTATCCTATCTTATAGGTCTATATAAGTGAGTATATACCATGTGTGTCTTTCTGCTTCGGGGATACCTTACTCAGGATGATCATTTCTAGGTCCCAACATTTGCATGCAAATTTCATGATTTCCTCATTTTTAATTGCCGAGTAGTATTCCATTGTGTAAAAGTACCACAATTTCTGTATCTATTCCTCAACTGAGGGACATCTGGGTTGTTTCCAGGTTCTGGCTATTATGAATAAAGCTACTACAAACATGGTTGAGCAGATGTCTTTGTTGTGTACTTGAGCATCTTTTGGATATATGCCTAGGAGTGGTATAGCTGGATCTTGAGGAATCACTATTCCTAATTGTCTGAGAAAGCGCCAGATGGATTTCCAAAGTGGTTGTACAAGTTTGCATTCCCACCAGCAATGGAGGAGGGTTCCTCTTACTCAACATCCTCTCCAGCATATGTTGTCACTTGAGTTTTTTTATCTTAGCCATTCTGATGGGTGTCAGGTGAAATCTCAGGGTCGTTTTGATTTACATCTCTCTGATGGCTAAGGACGTTGAGCATTTCTTTAAGTGTTTCTCTGCCATTCTGTATTCCTCTACTAAGAATTCTCTGTTTTGCTCTGTAGCCCATTTTCTAATCGGATTGCTCGATTTGCTGCTTGTTAACTTCTTTAGTTCTTTATATATTCTGGATATCAGCCCTCTGTCAGATATAGAGTTGGTGAAGATCCTTTCCCAGTCTCTATCAGCCTCTGCTTTAATACCTCGATCAGTAGTCTTTCAAAGGCTGTCTGTGGTAGGCTCCTGTCCTGTTCCCTGTCTTCTCCTGCTTTCAATGTCTATTGCATTTGTCCTTTTGAATGAGGATTGAGCATCTTCCCTAGGGTCTTCCTTGTTGAGCTTCTTTAGGAGTATAGATTTTAGTGTGTGTATCCTATATTATAGAGACAAAACAAAACAAAACAAAACCTGAGCTCTGGGGCCCCCAATCAAGGACAATGCATGGAGAGGACCTAAAACCCCAGCTCAGATGTAGCCCATAGGCTCAGTCTCCAAGTGAGATCCCTAGTAAGGGGAGCAGGGGCTTTCTCTGGCATGAACTCAGTGGCAGGCTCTCTGATCACCTCTCCCTGCAGGGTGCAGCCTTCACCAGGCCACAGAGGAAGACAATGCAGCCAGTCCTGATGAGACCTGATAGGCTAAGGTCAGATAGAAGGGAAGAAGTTCCTCCCCTATCAGTGGTCTAGAGGAGGGGCATGGGGGATAAGTGAGAGGAGGACAGAATTGGGAGGAGACAAGAGAGGGGGCCACAGCTGGGATACAAAGTGAATAAATTGTAATAAATGATGATGATGATGATAATAAAAGATTTTGTGCAAAAAAGAGAAATAGTTTGGGGTGGCCATTTAATTAAGAGTCAAAAAGGAAAACAGAGGTAAAATTAAATAGTCTGTAAAAGACTGCTCAGGGTTCATTGTTGTTGTTTATTTGTTTGTTTGTGGCTGTAGAGGACTGCTGGGGAGCAGGCTGACCTTAAATTCAAGATCTCTTTTGCTTCTCACCCCAAGTGGTAGGATTGCGTTAAATGTGTGCTGCCATGCCTGGTAGAGCATTTTAAACACTGGACTGTAATGGCCCCTTTACATGGTACTTGATCTTGGCTATGTGTTTATGATGTCACTTGGCATGTTGCAGAGCAATTTGCTTATATCCACCTTAGAGGCTAGCACTGGGGAAAAAAAATGGCCTTGTGATGGGAAACTTAATTATTTTATTTAAATAAATAAATTTTATATATTGGCTTATGTGTGTGTGAGAGAGAGTGTGTGTCTGTGTCTGTATGAGTATAGCTACACATATGCCATGGTGTAAGTGTGGAAATTAGAGAACTTTGGGGACATGAGGCTATGTTGTCAAGTGTGGGTTTCACAGATCAAACTGGCTTTCATGGCAGGCGTCTTCACCTGCAGGACCCTCTCACTATCTAAAGTAAAAACATATTTATTAGGAAAAAATTTATTATCTATTTCTATTTTTTTGATAAAAATTCTTGCAAAAGTGGCTCTCCTTTTCCTCTTATTAAATCCTAAGGATGTTTCTAAGTAGTTTTTCCTGTGTGGAACCCATCTTTAAAAAAAAAATCGGGGGCTGGAGAAATGGCTCAGAGGTTAAGAGCACTGGCTGTACATCCAAAGGTCTTGAGTTCAACTCCCAGCAACCACATGGTGGCTCATAACCCTCTATAATGAGATCTGGTGCCCTCTTCTGGCATGCAGGCACACATGCAGGCAGAATACTGTATATAAATAATAAATAAATAAAATATTTTTTAAAAAATCAATATTTATCATTTGCTCATTTACCCTATAGTGGCTGGTTGGCATTTCTCTTTTTATGTCTTCGGGACAGTCTTCTGGTTCATCTGGCATATTGAGAACAGGAAGGCACAGGAGGACTGTCAAACAGCTAGCTAACCAAGCCTCAACATTACTGCCTAGTTACATTCCAGATTTCTCCTGATGTGTTGGGTTTTCAGAGAAAAAGCTTCAATAAATGTGTTCTATCGCTTATTGGACAGGGAGGCCTGAAGGATTCACTTAAACAATAAAGGCAAAAATAGCTTCCTGATGTGAATAGTGTAAACTTTATCATGGGCAGCGACATTTCCTGAACTGCATTTTCAAGCTGTCCATGCATCCTGCTTTGGTGGGGATGGTTATTGCTGACCTGTAATAGGAACATGCCCGTTTTTTTGCAGGCGTGTTGAAGAGACTGGAGTGGCTCTTGGAACTGATGGGCTATATGAGAAACATTGCTTACCAGGCAGCACCTACCCAGAATGTGGCTCTTGATGAGGTATGATCTACAGAAGCAGGGAATTTGCCTTAAAATGAAAAGCTTCAGTTTTCTTTCCTGAAAGAAGACTCTGTTGCTGTGTTGCTCAGCTCTTCACAGTTGTGACAGACACCTGAGGTCATTAGCTGACAAAGGGAAAACATTCTTTGGCTCATAGTTTTCAGGTTCTATCCCAAGGTCCATTGATCCAACAGCTTTCAACCTGTGGTGAAGTGACATACCATACAGGGAGAGCATTGCTGAGCTAGACCTAAGACCCATAGCTTATTCCAGGGCACACCCTCTCCCCATACCCCAAAGATCTCCCACTAGTTTCTGCCTCTTCTAGAGTCTGCTGCTTTCCCATAGCATCACCCTGGGGACTAAGCCTAGAAACCATAGCATCACCCTGGGGGTCAGCCAAGATCCAAAATCAAACACATTTTCACAGCTCTTCTTCCTCTTATTTTGATTAACACCAGAAATAACTCTGTGATGCCAGAAGGAAACAATGACTCCGTGTTTTTGAAGATGCCCAGGACTGTACTTTAAGAAATATTTTTAGCAAAACTTGTTCTTTGATGCAAAAACACTAGCTAAAGAGAGAGCCCAGGGTCCTCATACAGTGTTTGTGGGACTGCCAGGCTCAGGCCTTTTCTCTGGCTCACACAACTAAAAATGCCCAGGTTGAAGAGATTCCTGAAGTGTAGTGTATGCAGATCATCTCGTGTCAGCACCTGCATGTGACATATGGAGGAGGTCTCCCTCAGCTCTGCAGTGTGACGGATGATACCCCCAAACAAAAGGCTTCTAATAATTCAAACACGGCTCTCTCTACTCTTCTTTTCTTGATTTTCCGTGTGGGCAATCTTCCCAGCTGAGTTAAATTTGCATAAACTGATATGTTCTTTGAAATCTGGCACAATTTGTCTGAAGACTTGTGTGTCTTTTTGAAATTATTAAAATTTTAATTCATCAGTTAGGATCTTAACAGACTGAGAAATACTTTTTTTAAACTTCTTTTTAAAGCTAATGCAGTCTTTACTCTTTTTTTCTGATTTCCTGAGCTTTTATTAACTTTCTGTTTTCTTACAAAAAAAAAAAGTCTCAAACCACTTAGCATGCAAATTAGCTGGAAAAGGTATAATTGAAATCACAGTAATTCAGCATCTCGGAAGTGTCCCCATTACCATGTCTAATTTTTTTTTAACAAGTATCTAATGTAGTCTGAAGGTTGAATTCCAGACAGATTTTTTTTTTTATGCCTAAAGATAAACCTTTTATTGTTTAAAAATAAAGTCAAAAGCTTCATGTTTTTAAAAATCAGTTTGTCCATATAACAAATAACTTCCTTAGTTTATTTCTCGCCTTAAAAAAACTCCAAATGGGAGGATCTTTAGATCTTGATATGATTAAGAGTAAATTGTTTCTCTTGAAATGCTGAAGGAATAATCTGGAACTGCCGGATCTTCCAACATCACATAAGGGGAAATCAGGAAGCCCAGAGAGGCTCGTAAGTCAGCATGGAAACTGTGTTTGCTGTTCAGTGCAGTTCCTCTTCTAGGGCAGCAGGAATGGTGGAAGAAGAGGAAGATGGCCTTGCATCACGATGGAGGCCTTGTTTGTGAACTTGTGCCACTGAATAAAACATATGCTCTCATGTTGCTTCTGTTTTCTTAACAGGCTTTGGACTTCTTGCTGCTGATATTTGCAGCTGCAGTGGTGGCATGGGCAGACCATGAAGCCCCACTTCTCCTTGGCCTCAGTGCCAGTTGGTTGCCATGGTATCAGAAGAATGGCCCTGGTAGGCCAGGAACAGCCTTGCTTGGCAGGAGTCCGATGCAAAGAGTCACGGTGCAAGAGGTTCTCACTCTCCTTCCCAGTAGCATGCTGCTGCTGCTACAGAAAGAGCCATGGAAAGAACAGACCCAGAAGGTGAGGGATGCCAGCCACCTGCTTAGCAAGGTGGGCAGACATTTGCCTCCAGCAGTTGCTGCTGTAGGACGGAAGTGGGAATTAGATGAAGCTTGGATCACACCAATAGCTTTCATACTTAGCCCCAAATGTCACTCTCATGCTATGTGCAAGAAGCCAAAGCTGGCCCACTCTCAGGCTTGACATTGTCTAGAAACAACACAGACAGTAGCAACAACTCATTTATGATGAGGGGGCAGCTAGAAAGAAAGCCTGTATCTTCATTCATCTATTGGGGACACGTGCTTTTGATCCTGGGTAGAAGGATACATTTTACCTCCAATCCTTGAAGTCAGAACACACAGACAGACAAACTCAGGATTCAGGATGGTATGCTGTGTGGGATACAAGGTGAGAAGCAAGAGAGGGGCCTGGACTCATGTACGGGGGTGGCTCAGAGAGGGTTACATAAGCATGGGTCTAGAGTAGCTGTCTTACTGTAACACAATAAAGGTTCCATTTGACTTGTTCTCTCTCACTGTGTATACTTGCCATTGGCCTGTCTAGATCCTGAACAGGCTCTAAAGCCTGTTAAAGCCCGATAACATCACCCTGCTGTCAGGAAAAGTCATAGGAAGCGATTTTGGCTTTAGTCCTCATGTGTGCAGACTCTCAGCAGAACACGTGGGAATACTGTCTCTTTTACTGACTCTGTCCTGTCTTTAACAACAGCTGTTTAGAAGACTCTTTTCTGAATCCCATTTAATCAAAACTGGATTTTTATGATGTTGAAAGCTTTAAAACTACTAATTTGCTGCTTATTTTTGAAATATGAACATTAATCTGTCAAAACATTTCTGAACTGTGAACCTGGCTTAGCTATGCCTAACCCCACTGAGTGTCTTAGGAAGGCCTTTCACCATTAAGTCAGATAAGCGATAGGAGGCCTCCCCAAACTTTGTATTCTGTGTTCTACTTTTAACTGAAATAAGTGTGGTCTATTGTTATTTCCACACTAGGGCACTGTTCACTTTGGATACAAGGTAGATATCTTATATTAAATATATATTTGTACTGACTGTTTATTTAATAGTAAGTTATAAAACAGAGGAAGGAATATTTATGAACCTTATGATCCTTGGCCAAAATGCATATTGAACCAGTAGAAGGTAGCATGATGCAAAGAAAAATAGCATTGCAGCCAGGTGTAGCTGAGTTCAAATCTTGACTCTGTTGTTCAAAGGAAGTTGATTTGGGCAAGGCCGCTAACCTCTCTGAGCCTCTCAGAGTAACTAGAGATTTGTTCACGGTAAACAAAGGCCTCTGGGCCCATGTCTATCTTACCCTAGCTACACTAAGTCCTAGTATTCAGCAGGGGAAGTAGGTTAAGTTTTGTGAGGTCTTTTGATTTGGGAGTTGTATCTTTCATCCCTGTGTCATCTCTACACCCCTTTATCCTCATATGCTATTCTTCCCATCTCATTTCTACTTCTCCAGCCTCTGCTTAAAGACTGTCGCACTTCTCATTTGTGCAGGCCCAAGAGACTGACTGGCCTCATGCAAATGGTGGGATTTACCTCACTGACAATGTTCTTTTTCACCCTAGTTCATTGACTGGCTGTTTAGCATCATGGAAATTCCTAATGAAGCCTTTGCAGCAAAGTCCAAAGATCTTTTGAAAGGTATTTTTCATGCTTTATGCCCAACACAGGGTGAAAACACCCCCTGCTGGTTGTGATGTGGAAGAGCATAATTGGGCACATGGTTTCAAAAGTGTCCTTACTGTGGCATTTTTGAGTCAGAAAATGGGTTAAAAAGGAGGGCCACTGCCTTTAAAATGAACTTTTAGATAAATGGTATCAAATATATTATAATGGTAAAATAATTAAAATTTGCAAAATTCAGAAAAGTTTAAATACAACAAACAGAAATCCAGAGTTCCAGAGACATTTGGTTTCCATAAATTTTTCTCTATCCTGTATATGAGGACTCTTTTAGAATATTTGTAATGTGAAACAATTAGAAAAATACACATAGACAGTTCTGATTTCACCTTTCATGTTTTAACCTTGTTTTTAAATCTTAAAAACCCATTCTCCAGGCTTTTCATTATTTTATACTTCTCCACAGACTGGTACGCTATGACTGTAGGAAACTCTAAATGTGGAAGATCTTTCTGAAAGTTTTGTAGAATTTTGGACTCATATATGAGGCATGATTTGCCCATCGACTCCCATGACCTGAGCTAGCTTGCTCTTGTCAACTATGTCTTGGGACTTGGGAGTCTGGAGCCAGTGGCTCCTGATGATGTCCCTTGCATGCCATAAGACACTGCACTGAGAAGGGCCTCCCTATTGGCCTACCCTGTAATGCTTTATCTAACTTGGAGACATAGCGTGATTTTTATTTTAAGGGAGGTATAATAATTTTTGTTCCTAAAGAATTCTGGGTTAATGGGAAGTATCTGAGGGCTAGAGCCTCAGTGGGATTCTAATAACAGCACAGAGCTTCACTGGGGATCAGGGATATGATTCAAGATATTTTTACTATTCATTCTTAGGGACCTGCTGAAAGGATTCCCTCTTTGTGTGCTGCAGGGAGTTTGGACCAGTGATTGTTGCAAACATATGCTATCATTAGTTACAAAGCTAACAACTGATATCAATAAAGAAAATAATCACTTGGCTTAAGGAATCACACCTTTTCTAGTGTCAGTCACACCTTATATAGTCATTGGCTTACTGGAATGACCTGGGTCCCCTACATTCCTTCACATCCCTGTATTTACATTACATCTGAATATATTAATATTCTAGAATAAGATAAATATGTAATAATTTATAATACCAGAAGGTGTTATTCAGAATTTCTCTACTTTAAATTGTTCCTTGGGGCCTATAGCACAACAGAAAATACACACATTATAGATACATGTCCAAGTAAAATTTAGTATAGGTACACTTACTTCACTGAGCCCAAGAACTCAGCCGTAATATAAGTGTAGGGTTTTTCTTTAATTAAACATTTAATGGAGATAATCCTGTTCATGTATAAAAGAACACAAATTTAAAGTAAATTGTTACAGAGGAAACATTTCATGTAAATAGTAATGACATTAAGAAAATCGGTATCACTAGCATGCCAAACATCAATAGTCCTGCAAGTTTTCCTCTTTACTGTTTTAAAACTTTTTTTTATCAAAATGACCTTCTCAGACATAGCACAACTCTGTCTAATTCATCAGTATGCTCTGTGTTCTTGTCCTTTTAGCCACACTGCTGTCCTTGAGAGTTCTCCCAGAGTTTAAGAAGAAAGCTGTATGGACCAGAGCATATGGTTGGTGACAGTCACAAGAACCAGCAGCGTTCTCCACTGGATGAGGCAGACCAGAGAAACAGAAGTGTTTTGGGACTGGTGTCTGAGATTGGTGAGAATTGATCCTCACAGTTAGAGGTCACGAGACTGCGGCTGCATACTGACATTAGCATGTGCGTGGCCAGGAGAGGGATGCATTCCTTGGAAACAGAAATAGGAACATGACTTCTATATTGCCAGAGTTCACTGTATTCTTTTTCTTTGTGAAAACTGAATTATATTTTCTCTCCTTTAAATTTTAGTAAAATAATCTTATGAGTTTTGTGCAGTGTGACTTTTATTTTTAAGTATGTGGGAAGATTTTGCCAATGAAAACAAACCATAGAGGTGACGAGGATGTGTTAATCTATTTTCCATGAAGCCTCACAGAAAAACGTCAGTGAGTTAGACAAATTTTATTCCTGTTGATAAAACACACACTTAGAGAACTGCTGCTAGGCATGACACCAACTGATACCCAGGTTATATTTATGAATAATAGGTGTAACTCCTATGCTCAGGTGTCATGAGTGCAAGTGACAGTAGTCCACAACAGTAGTCACAAAGACTATTAGCTCACAAAGGAAGAAATCCAAGGGTTGGTCTGATGAATCTGGTGATGCTGTGGCCTCTTCCTCTGGGGATTGTGCCTCGTACTTGGCAAGGTGGCTGCAGGCAACTTCAAGGTAAAGAAAGGTTCTCTTCCTCACAGGGATGGCAGAAGCAGCACTGGGAGGACTCTGGGAGGACATGTGGGTCTTTGAACAAGTATTTGGTACTGGCAGGTGGAATAGACTCAGCGGCCAGTCCTAAGTCAGATGTTGAGTCATGGACACAGTGGAGGCAGCCCCAAGCAAACATTCTGAACTAGGGTCCCCCAGGAGAGAGATGATAGGATACTAGTCATGCAAAAAGCGATAGATCTCTCCTCAGAAGATCAATCTTTTTATAAGTACATCTCTCTTCACCAGAATGACTAGTGACCTAAAGATAGATAGTATCATGATTCCAGCTCCTGTGATGGCTAGAGACTTAGGCATATTATAGTTTTGATGCTTGCTAATTATTGTGACTTCAACTGGGGTTCAGCCTTCAACTAATCATATAAATGTGCATACAGGGGATCATTAGGAAGAAAAAGGCATGACACTGAAGTCAGGTGCCTTTGTATCTGCCACACAAAGACAGTGCCTGGGACTTCACAAACACCACGGACCTTCTGCTACTCACAGGGGACATGTGTCTTCTTTTTGTCCCAAAGTACACCTGGCAAGTTCAAAGTAGCATGACTAGCTTTATTTTCAAAATATATAATTTCTTTACAGATAGGACTACAAGAAAGTAAGTTTAAGCCAAGAAAGAAAGTACTAGTACTTTATACTAGCCTTTTTATTTGCCTTCCCATATGCTGTATTGTGTATTTCCCACCAACTAGAGACTGAAAGTCATCTAGTGTTTACTGTTAGATGCCAGATAGTGAATACACTAGGCATTTCATTTTGCTTAGCTTGTTTGAATTCTTGCAACAATACTATAAGGAACATTGTTTTCTGTTTTGAAGTGGGGCAAAAATATCCATTTCTACTGTATCAGATACCTTGGCTTCTACTTTAAGGTATACATCTGCTAAGAGGAACACCAGACCTTTGGAACTGGGAAGCTTGAGAGTTGTGTAGCAGACCAAATTTTCCTGCATGCATTAAAGAGCTGTGGATTCCAGAGTACCTTGGAAACACAGGAGACAAGAGTAGCAAAGAGGAAGTGGGCACTAAAGACATTTTTTCATTGTGAAATCAACAGCCAAACATTTGCTGATGCCCAAGGAATGAAAGAATCTGCCTAGACTTCACATTTCAGATTTCAGCTCAGTTTCTTCTCAAACCTGTATTTCCTCCTGTCCTTCACAAGAAAACAGAAGTTTACAAAAAGAAGGAAATAAGATAATCCTCAATCCTCTCTTTCCTAGTTCTTTCTGTTTTGAGCAGTCATGGATGGAAGAGTCATGTAGGTTTAGGGCTAATGGACCTCTAAAGATTCCAAATTTGTAACTTTAAAGATTAAACTCAAAGGTATGCCATTGAAGTAATAATAGCCTCCCTCCTGATTACCTGTATAACCCCCCCCATAAGAGTTAAATTGTTCCCTCAAAAATGCTTCTTTCTTTTACACAAACAAGAAACTGCTTCTTCTTTAGACCATGTTCTTAATTACATAAACGAGGTCTTGCTACAAGTCCTCTCCTGTCAGCTTTTGAAAGCACAGGTTGCCAAGACAAATAGTATTTGGGTATGCACCAGTGTGGGGTTAAAGCTACAGGACGCCTCTCAGAAGTATCCAAACACAGATTGGATTTGAAAAGTGTACATTTGGCACCAAAGTGGGTATCTATGCGGTTGTCTGAAACCACGTCACAGTCAAAATGTAGTAGCTCATGGTAACCAAGGGGCTGCTAAAAATGTTTTGTGATGTGAATTAGCAGATGCTGACATCTTCTGGGCGGGAAGAATTTAGAGGTGGGGCTTTGGGAAGTACTTAGGGACGAAGAGGCAGCCTTTCTGAAGATGAGTGAGTCCACAAGAAGAGACCTGGGGAAGTGCTTTCTTTCTCCACCATGTGAGCACACAGCAAAGAGGTATCCATCTGTATCCACACCCAAGAGTCACTTGTCCCTTGTCTTGATATTGAGCTTTTTTATTTCCAGAATCACTCAATTTAATAGTGTTTTGTTGCAGCAATACAGCCTGAGAGAGCAGTGGATACAGAAGGCAAGGCACTGTTACACCCAAAGCACAGCAGTCGAAAAGTTGCTGTGACGTTAATGAGGAGACGGTGGAAGAGTTTTAAGATGCTGTTATCAAATTTAAGGGGTTGATAAAGGTGACTTTGGTCAGAGCTGAGAAAGAAGAGGGTACTGGAGTGGAAGACCCATTTTCTTAGGGAACTCATCATCATAAAAAATCAGGACTGACAACCAGGTGGTGGTGGCACACACCTTTTAATCCCATCACTCAGAAGGCAGAAGCAGACAGGTTTCTGAGTTCGAGGCCAGCCTGGTCTACGGAGTGATTTCCAGGACAGCCAGGACTATACAGAGAAATCCTATCTCAAAAAACAAAAACAAGCAAAGAAATAAAAAATAAATCAGGGCTGATAAGTTGCTGCTATGCCATTTAGGAGGCAGCTCTGATAATCTGTGATTCAAGATCACCCTTGTCTTAGAAAGGATATATATATCTATCCAAAGAGCTCAAGAGTCCATTCTGTCAAATCCAAGAAGTGCAGTTGTCTTCCCATCTCTATTAGCTACAGCGCAAACTAGCAGTGTTCCTGCTTGGAGTGGCAGATTAGAGCTACATTTCACATCTACATTACCCTTAATGAATTGACTAGCATCTTGATCTTGGACCTCCAAGCCTCCTGAACCCTGAAACAAGTTTTTGTATTTTGACAGCTAAGTTCTGTAAGGGGTAAAGGGTGTACTTGGTGACACAGCAGCCACCTGAGCTAAGACACAGGAAGATGTTTGGTTTTCTAAGTATATGTAATGTTCATGGTTCCAAGGGCAGAGACTTTTGTCCATAGAGCATGTTAGATTTAAAGAGGGCATTGTACAACAGTCCCTTCCCATAAATCTGCTAGTTGTGGTTGCAGAAGTTAATCAATTGTTTTCTCAAGTCAACTGAATTTATTCCAGTGACTTTCTCATTAACTCTACAGGGAAACATTGAGACTGCACACAGTGTAAATGTAACTTGTATGAATCCAGAGCCCTGGTAAAACAGGACACTCTGAGCCTATTGAGGATTTGTTCTTAAAGCACAGTAGATGCAGAATAAGGTGCCATGGTGCCTTCATGCTGTAAATTTTTGTCATTCTAAGTTCTTTCTCTCCAGCAGATGCCCAGCGCTGTATCAGCTGCAGCTTAATCCACCAGCCCGTCTTCTCTCTTGTGTGATGGGCAGGAATGCTGTCTCACATTTTCTTCTGTTTGACAGAAAAGACTCGGAGGACTTCTTTTCTTTCTGAGTAAAGATGACTGTAGGTGAAATACATACCTGCGGTGCAAAAGGAAGTGAGGTTGGTTAGCCATTTCTCTGTAAAGATCTGTGGTTTTAGGACACGGGCAGAAGATTGCTTGGACTATACGAGAAAGGGAATGTAAGCAAACTCGTCCATCCAGCTCACTCTAATGCAGGGCTTTCCTTCCCCCTCTCCCTCTTCTTTGGTAGCTTTCTTCATTGCCTCTAAACCATCCTTTTCTCCCTTTGTTTATATGTGGTATTCTTACACTTCAGAGCTGTTATCTCTCAGACATGATCATTATCCTGATAATTTGTGGAGGGTAGGGGTAGGAAAATGTAAATAATACAAGTCTTTTCCCCAGTTTCCTGGAAAACACTTAGTTGGTCAAGTTTGTTCAAATATAATTTTCTATTAGCCCACAATACATCTAACTGGTTTACTTTTAAATAGCTTTACTCTTTGATTTCAGGTTTCCTATGTATGTTACTGTACATAGTTGTGGGTTCAGTATGGTATTTCCACACATGCATGTGGGATGCACTCATCAAATCTCACCACTCTGCTGCCGCCCTTCCAGTCCCTCATTATCACAAGTCCACGTTCATGCCAGTTAAGTTTGCACATGTAAGAGAGAACATTATGGCTTGTCTTGACTAACATGCCCCCTGTCTGTATTCTTCTGTATCCACCCTTTAGGGCTCAGTGCCCCACTGCGTGAGCATGCACCATATTTTCTGTATCCATCCATCTCGACAAACTCCTGGGCTGGTTCCATACCTTTCAGTTGTGAATACTGCCACAATCATCCGTGTATCCATTCTTGTTCATCTGGTGCTAACTTCATCTCCTTTTGCCCTGCCTTTGGGGACAACTGGATCATATGGTAGTTCTATTTTTAGTCTTTTGAGGAACTTCCACAGTTGTAGTAGTAGCTGCACTAACTTGAATTCCCAGCAACAGTGGTTTCTTTTTCTCCACATCCTTACTAGAATTTGTTTTTGTTGTTGTTTGATTGATAATCAGCCAATCTGACTGGACTGATTCTGTTCCCCTTTTTTTTAGTGAAACAGAACTTTTTTTTCATAGTAATTGGTTGTATATACATATACTTTGTAAGTCTATTCAGATCACAAACACATTTTCTAATTGTATTCCTTATTTCATAATAAAGTTTTTGAGGTCTCTATATCTTCTGAATAGTTAGCACCTGTAGGTTTTCATTTTGCTCTGTTATTTGTTTTGCTGTATAGAAGCTTTCTAATTTGATTCCATCTCATTAATTATTGCTTTTGTTTCCGAGCTCTTGGCATCTTATTCATAAATTATCATTTGTACCACATCTTGCAGTCTTCTGATGATACTTGCAGAGTTTCAGGTCTTAGATTAAAGTATTTGGTAGGTTAAGTTAGTGTCTGTGTAGGCTAAGGGTTGGGGTCATGTGTCAGTCTCGGGGTGTGTGTGTGTATCCTGTCCTCCCAGCACTGTGTTTCTCTGGTGTGTATTGTTATTGTTGGCATGTTTATTTCTGGATTCTCTATTCTGTTTCACTGGTAAATGTGCCTTTTATGCCAGTGCCACACTGCTTGGTGCTTGAGCTCTGCCTTCTGTCTTGAACTCAGGTGTTGTGATGCCTCCAGCTTTGCTCTTCTTGATGGAGACCTTCTGGGCTTGCCTACTAACTTTATGGGGTTTTGTTGTTGTTTTACGCAGCATGCCTTTTGTTGTCTTATTCTTTTTAAAATTATGTTCTTGAAAGTGTATGTAGGTATGTTTTTGTAGTACTTGCACATTTGGTGTGCTGCTGCACACACCGTATGTACAAATATAGTAGCCAAGGAAAGACTCAGCTCTTGGCTATAGCAGAGCTACTCAGCTCCTAGCACCCTCTGCCTTATTCCACTGAGACAAGGACAAGCACCAGCAATTCTCTTATTTCTACCTCCAACCACCTCCGAGTTATAGGTGTATGGCCATGGCCAGCTTTTTGCTGGATCTTGGGCATTCAAATTCAGGTCCACATGCTTGTGCAGCCCGGCTCTTACCCACTGACTGATGATCTTAGACCTCAAATGTCAGCAGTGTTTTCATGGAGATTGTATTGAATCCTTAGATCACTTTGAGCAATTGGACAGTTAATGATTTCTGCCAATCCATGAAAAATAGTCAGTCTTTCCATCTTTTAGTATCTTCAGTTTTTCTATCAGTGTTTTGTACACTTTTGTAGAGGAATTGTTCCTCCTTAGTTTATACCTAGGTATGCTTTATGGTTACTGTGACTTAGATTTCATTCGTAAATTCCTCCTTAGCAAATTCATAATGTGTGGAAGGACTATTTTAAAAACAGAAATTAGAGTCCTAAGTAGACAGAGTTGATTTGAATGAACTTTTGAGGTCTTCATCTAAAGTACATTAAAGTTCAGAGAAGGGTGTGGAGTACTTTATATCTAGCTATATAGATAGGTGCTAGATATGTCCACATCAAAAGCTTCTTCTGTTGGTACTATCCTCCTACTTTACTCAATCTTTTCCTCTCTCCTACTAGTTTTGGTGAAGTCTTTACTGATTCCCACCTAACAGACCCTGTTTTGTTTTGCTTTGCTTTGTTTTTAAAACAAGGTTTACTCTTTAGCCCAGACTGGCTTCAAACTGACCACCTTCTGTGTCATCCTCCTGAGTGCTAACATTTCAGGTGTGAGCCACCATATCCACTGTTAAGATTTTTTTCTATGCACCTGCAAGCATGGATAATTTGACTCCCTTCTTTCCTATGTATTTGCCCTTTTCTTTTGCTAATTGCTCTGACTAAAATTAATGTGACCTTGAGAAAGAGCAAGGAAAGTGTACATCTTGTCTTGTTCATGATAAGAGGAAATACTTTGTTCTTCAACATTCAGCGTGATATTAGTTCTGAGTTTATAATACATAACTTGTTCTTGTATTTTATCATGAATGGATGTTTAGCTTTATCAAATGACTTTTCTACATCTACTCTAATGACTCTTTATCACACGGTAGTTTATTGATTGGTAGAGACTGAACCATTCTTGCATCTGGAAATGAAGCCTACCTGATTACAGTGTGCAGTCTATGTGATTTACTAGTATTTTGTTGAAGATGATGTTGATTGGGGCTGTTGGTTTATAGATCCTTTTAATTTCCTATTAAGTTTTGGTAATGGTAATGCTAGCCCAAATGATTACCTATTGATTTGAGAAGGCCTGGTACTGGTTACTTTTTAAAATCTTGGTAAAATTCATCAGTGAAGCCATCTCATCCTGGCTTTTCTGCATTGGGAGATTTATTACCATTTTATTATTATTTCATTACTAGTCTATTACTATTATTTCATTACTAGTCTGTTCAGGTTTTTCTGTATCCTGTTGAATTTGTCTACTGTTGCTTGGGTTTTGGTAGGTCTTTCATATCCAGAAATGTTTCCATTTCTTCTAGATTTTCCAGTTTGTTAATAGGTAGTTTTTTCAAAATAATCCCAACTGATCTTCTGTACTTCTGTGCTTTGGGTGATAGTGTGTCCTTTAACACTTAGTTTCTTGGGATCTTCTGTTTTAGGGGGTTATTCTTTTAATATAATTTTTTTATTTATTAAAATTTATTCACTTTGTATCCCAGCTGTAGCCCCACCCTTATCCCCTCCCCAATCCCGCCCTCTCTCCCTCCCTCATCTCCTCCCATGCCTCTTCCCCAGTCCACTGATAGTAGAGGTCCTCCTCCCTTGCATCTGACCCTAGCTTATCAGGTCTCATCAGGACTGTCTTTCATAGTCTTCTTCTGTGGCCTCTTCCTTAGGGGGAGGTGATCAAAGAGCCAGCCACTGAGTTCATGTCAGAGACAGCCCCTGCTCCCCTTATTAGGGAGCCCATTTGGAGACTGTGCTGCCATGGGCTACCTCTGTGCATGGGATCTAGGTTATCTCCATGAATGGTCCTTGGTTGGAGTATCAGTCTCAGAAAAGACCCCTAGGCCCAGATTTTTTTGGTTCTGTTGTTCTCCTTGTGGAGCTCCAGACCCTTCCAGCTCTTTCTATCTCCCCCTTCTTTCATAAGATTCCCTGCACTCTGCCCGAAGTTTGGCTATGAGTCTTAGCATCCACTTTAATACCCTCTACCCTGGGTAGAGTCTTTCCTAGGGGGTTATTCTAACTGAAAGGTTTATCCACTCTTTCTGTCCTTTCAAGGAAATAACTAGCTTTGTTTCACTGACCTTTGGTATATACCCTATTTTCTGGTTTATTTATGGTCGAATTTTTATTTCATTTGAGATTTGGTTCATTCTTGCTGTGCCTAGTCCTTGAGATGCATGATGTTGTTTATTTGAAATATTTCCTTTTTGTGTTCTTGTTCATTATCCTTTGCATTGTTTTTTATATATCCCATGGGTTTGGGATCCTGTATTTCCATTGGTTTCAAAAAAAAATTGCAGTTTCTCTCGGACTTTCTCAGTGGCCTTCTGTTTGTCTTCTGTGGGAGACAGCGAAAGCAGGGCACAGCCAGCACCTGACTAGGTTTCTTTGTGGGCCATCTCAGGCCATAGCCCAGTAGTCAAAAGCTCTAGGTAAAGCCTTCAAATTGCTCAAGGGTGCTGCAGTTTACCCCTGTGGTCAGAGAAGCAATAGCAGAAGTCTTGTCTTACCCTGTGAGTGGCAGGTACCGGTGCTTGGATCTATGGAAAGGGATGCCGGGTCCTGGCACTGCTCTGATCCTACGCTCTACTGACCATACCTTCATCTTAGAGGGCAAGCCCTCCAGTCCCCTGTATTCAACACAGTTTTCTGGAGCTCTGTTTATTCACCCTCATCTAGAAGGAGATTCCTCCACCCCTGGTGGTATAGATGGCATGACAAGAACTCAGATATTTTGTGTCTGTTGTTACAGCAGGTCTTAATATTACCGTGTTCTAGTTTTTTCCTCATATTTTCTGTTACTCACCTCAGAATGAAGCTCTATACCTATTGCTTTGTGGTTTGTTTGTTTGTTTATTTGTTTGTTTGTGGAGCAAAATACTGGATGCCTCTACTCATCCATCTTGAAATGCCATCTTGAAATGCCACAGAAGTATCTCTCTGTGTGTGTATCTTTTCCTCCTCCTCTTTTCTCCTCCTCCCTCTCTCCTTCCCTCCCTCTGTCTCTGTCTCTGTCTCTGTCTCTCTGTGTGTGTGTGTGTGTGTGTGTGTGTGTGTGTGTGTGTGTGTGTGTATGAGTGTGTTCTCTCTATGTGGCCCTGCCTGGAACTCACTACAGAGATCTACCTGCCTCTGCCTCCCAAGTGCTGGGATTAAAGGTATATGTCACTAAGCCTGGCTTAAGAGCAACTTTTGGAAAGATCTATTTCATGTGTGTATAAACATTTTACCTACATGTATATATGTGCACTACACACATGCCTGCTGCAAGAAGGGAAGGAATGGGTCCCCTGGAACTGAAACTATGGATGACTGTGAGCTGAATTCAGGTTCTCTGTAAGAACAGTAAGTGCTCGTAAGCTTGTCACCCCACTCCCTCCCCACAACTGTAAGTTTTTGTTCTAAGTTTTTCTTGATCCTTTATCATCAACTTCCTATTTGCCTGCCAGGAAGTACTAGCATGTAAAGCCAAACAGAAAACAAAGTGGTTATAAATGGAAAAAATAAAAAATAGCTAATCCTTCTGTTTGGCATTTTGTTTTATATATATGTCCTTGTGCTCAAACGTCGGTATTTCATGCATCTTGTAAGCATATTTTCTGCTAGTCGCATTGTTCTTGCTGTAAAGTGAAATTGCATAATACTTGATTTCGTGATGCACCACAAAGAGCATCAGGGGCCTTACCCGGACTATCTAGTTCACTGGATTGGGCTTCCTCTTTAGTTCCTCTCACGCTTACAGGTCTGTTCAAGTCAATAGAAGAATCCAAAAACAAAATACCTACTTACCTATGAAGAGCATCATGAGATACAGCTTCAGCACGTAAGGCAAATAGGTGGACATGTCAAATGGCAGCATGGTAGAGTTGGTACCAAATGACTCAAAATAAGGCAGTGACTGATAGATGGTGAATGCTGTTTAAAGAAAAAAGGATCGTAAAGATTCCCCTTCTGGGTTACAGAGGTTTATGTGTGTATCTTTTTAATGAAGGAGATTTTGAATTGGTAATGACAGTTTTCTGATGATTGCTGAATCTTTATAGTTAAAGGCGAGCTTGGTACAGAAACCTGTGGAGTGATTATGTCCCTTGAATTGTTCCAGCATTCCTAGTAAATTATTACCCAGTTGTGTTGCTGTTGAATCCACACATATCATGCTTACATGGAAAGACGGTATAGTAGTTCTTAAAACGATGACTTAAAAATAGATCTGTTCTCGCTCACAAACAGGGAGACAGTCAGGTACAGAGAGTGCTGCGTATATTTTTCTCTTGGAGTTTAATATGGTGAAGACTCTGAGAGGTTCTGCAGTAATAAAACGGATCACCCATCATTCTGCCACCATGACTGACTTTAGACTGTTTTCTCTCTGATCAGCCCTTGAAGTATTTAATACAAGTTTAGAGGACCTCTATGAAATGCTGACCTAAATTATTCTGTGTGGGGAGGCTAGCTTAGTGTTAGGTACATATAAAGGATCACATGCATAAATGCAGTAAAATGGAATGCTGTCATTATCTAAGCTGCTGCCATCCAGCTAAGTGAAGTAAAATGTACTTAGATTTTTACTTTATGTGTCTTAGTGTCTTCCCTGCATGTTTGTAAGATCACTATGTGCATGCAGTCCCTGTGGAAGCCAGAAGAGGGTGTGAAACCTCTGGGACTGGAGTAGCAGACAGTTCTGGCTACCTTGAGGGTGCTGAGAACCAAACCCAGGCCCTCTGGGAGAGCAGCCACTGCTCATAACTGCTGAGCCTTCACTCTAGCTCCTCAGTGCACTGTTTTTACAATTTCCTGTTAGTCTGAAATTATTTCAAGATGAAAAGGTTGCAGTGTGATAAAGTCGGGAGCCAAGGCGCATAGATAAAGGGTGAGTGGCACTGGTGCAAGCTTTCGAGTGGACCCCAAACATGCTGTTAACAAGGGCTGCCTCCAGGTCTCCAGCATGCTTCTGTAAGCAGCCCAACATTCGCTTGGGTGTTTATAGGAGCATTTTGTTTATTTGTTGAATTTATCAGACATAAAAAAAGTATAGCTTTAAAATTAAATAAGAGTTGTTAACTTTACTTAAAGTAGGTTTCCTTTCCTTGAGTAGTTTTGTACTCTGGAACATTCAGCACACGCAAAGGAGAGATGACAGCCACCCTTTCTCCACTGTTTGGAGCTAATCATCATTAACACCGTATCGTGTGTGCGCCTTGATTATCTTCTGCCGATACTTTGGTTGCTGGGAGAGTGATTTACAAGCTAGTGAAAGAGAGGGAGTTGATGGCATCCATATCAAAAGAGGCTCCCCTCAACAGAGAAAGGGGCTAGAGTTGTGAACACCAAAAATAGAAATGTTTCTTGTATACCTATTCCTCCCCCATTTTTTAGGGAAAGAGTCCATTATATAGTATTTAGAAAAAAAAATAATCATTTTGCTAATATTGTTTTAAATAAAAAATCATAATGTACATATTTATGGGTCACAGTGTGGTGTTCTGAAATATGTATACAATGCTGAATGATGAACTCTGGTATTCAACAGCTCATTTTTTTTTTTTTTTGTAGTGAGATAATTTACTCTTTCGGTAATGTACACTATTACTGGTTGTGCTCACTCTGCTGTACATATCTTACAATTGTATTCCTCCTAATGTAAACCTTATACTCTTCCCAACATCCATTCCTTTTGTGTTCTTTATAGCATTTCCATATGACAAGACAAAATGCACTTAGCAAACCTTCCATGAATGAGGGATTTCATTCTTAAAGAATGGGCGACTAGGTTTTTTGTTGTTGTTTTTAATGGTTTGTAAAACATTATTTTCTGAAAATAGTATATTCCAGTTTTTAACAATTCATTTTAAAAACAATATAAAAATTTGAATTATGAGTTATTGTCTCTAGCCATTACTAAATATTGAAAACGTGTTTTTTTTTTATATACTAGTTATTGGCAACAGCACCCTCCTTGTAATGTTTGTGTTTTTCTATAGTTACTTTAACATGCTTTTTGCATTATTTAAAATCTTTAATCATGACTTTCAGAAGAAACTCCCTACAGCCTGTCAAATCCACTACTGGGGGAAGTGTTTGTTCTTTGCTTAGCCTCAGTCCTTTGAAAAATGCTTACTTTAGTTCTTTAACTTTGCTTTATTAATGCAGGCAATAGTTGATCTTCTGTTTTTCGAGCATGTATACTTGGGCATATGAGAAAGGAAGGAAGCAAAAGGCAGACACCTGTGTGTGCATATGGAACTAGTTTAATTAGGGCCATGCAACCAAGGATCATACCAATGTCTAGTTGCAACGGAGAGGTACCCTATAAAATATTAATCTGTGGTGCTGTCCTGGAGAACTCCCTTAGTTGAAAAGTCAGGGCCCTCCCTCTGAAAGTGGATATTCATGGGAAGGTGGTCTAATGGTCAGTGGCAGAGGTAGGATGTCTCTGAGGTAGTAGGAAGCACTGTAGCCAGAGAAAACCAGATTTCTAAGTATTAAAACAGTATTAAACTCTACCTTCTCTATGTGTTAAACCTACACTCAGGGGTAAAATGGGTTGCCCCAAACTCATAGTTAATGCAGACAAGGTCCTGGATGCGGATGCTTGTTTCTAGCCCAGTGTTGAACCCTGTCCAGGGACCCTTCCACCTTAAACCTTAGGTCTCTATCCCTTGCTCCCTCTCTCTTTCCCTTCCTCACCCCGTTCTCCCTCTCCTCTCTCAATCTTTGAGGCAGGTTTTTCCTCTATCTCCTTAGCTGCCTGGATCTCCACGTAGACCAGGTCGGCCTAGTTGCCTCTGCCCCCAGGGTTACAGGTGTTCCCCATCACACCCTGCTGAACTTTGCTGCTTCTTTTCAGCAAGGAAATACACTGATTCTAGTTCTTATCATCAGTAAGCCAAGAACTACCAAAAATAGAAATTTCCTCATCAAAAAAATGTAGGGAGGAATCAGCTCAATGGCTTATATCAGTCAGAAATACAACCCATGATTCTTACCTTCGGCAAGAACACACAGAGGGTAAACGGGCATCCACAGTGTCTGGCTGAGCCATGTCAAGGCAGCATAGGATATGCCTATGACTGAGAGCATGCTGTATGTGTACCTAGAAGGAGACAGATTGTTCATGAGCATCATTTGCTGCTGCTGTCTGGGAAATAAGAGAAGAAAACACCTTACTACAAATTAAACACTGGGATAAAACTGGAAGTGTGGAAATTACATGCTTTATTCCTACCATTTAAGCAAGGGCAGGGGTAAATATGGTGTATTGTTGCAGGGGGAACCTGTGTCTCTCTGGCTTGTCTCCTGGGGTGGATCATAGATAATTATACAGCTGAACAGAGCAAGAATGTAGCTTTACCTCCTTCCAAGAAATTACAGTTATAAGCTTCCATGATTAATGACTTCAATTTTATTTAAAAGCCAAGCTCATTTATGCAGCAACAGCTAGGCTTCTTGAAAAGACAGACCTATTTGCACACATTTTAAAGGATGAATGTATTCAAACACAATTCAAATTCCCAAATTCATATCTACCATCCCTCTGCTTCTGCAGTTTTCCCTGATACACAATCAGAACTGGCCTTAGGAGCAGGTTTGGGGTAGCGTCGGTAATTTTAAAGCTGCTAGTGCAAAGTGCTCAATATAATTTTATTTATATAAATAACTAATAGTTTCTACACTCCAACACACATCAGAATTACCCAGATGGCCTATTGACTCACAAATTGATTTTCCGTTCTTTCTTCTTCATTCGGTTCAGGATCCCAGCCCATGAGATGAAACAACTCCCATTCAGGGCAGGTCTTCCTCTGCTAAACTCTGGGGTTTCGTAGGAGCATCCAAAGGTGTGCCTCCTTAATGCCCTCGGAATCCAGTCAAGTTCCTAATATTAACCATCCTAGGAACTCACTCAGACAGTTCAAATCATCTAATTATTTTTTTTCACTTTTGTTGTTTGTGGCTTTGGTGTCCTAAGGGTACGCTGTCAAATACAACGTGATCTTTTGCATGCAGTATCCAGTTATCCCGCTACCTTTTGTTGAGGAGACTCTTCTTTCCCCCATTGGGACCTTTGTCAAAACTTAGCCCACACTAGAAGAGGCTGCCTCTGACTGTGAATTCTGTCTCCTGATTGGTCCATAGAGTCGCACCACACTCACAGTTAGTGCTGCTCGGAATTGAGACCAAGTGTGTTCTTACAGAAGTTTGACGCGTTTGAATTGAGATTTCTACGTGAATTTTAAGATCAGCCTTACTTTCTTCAAAGCCAGTTGAGTTTCGAACAGGGCTGTCAGTGACTCTGCAGATTGATTTATGGGTATTGGCATCTTAACATTAAGTCTCCAATGTGGAATGCCCTTCCATTTATCAAGATCTTTGTTGTACTGGGTCTGCCTATTTTTTTTTCCTGAGTGCTCCATTCTGTCGGAGGTTATTGTACACAGGGTTGGTTTTGTTATTTTCATTTTCAGATAGTTCACTGAATAGAAATACAACCAATTTGTATTGATCCTGTGTTGTACAATGCTTGTAAACTTGTTGGTCACTTACACTTTTCTACCATCTGGATGCCTTTTACACCTTTTTCCTAATTGCTGTGGCTGGGCATTTCAGGACAACATTGAACAGAGTGGCAAGTACAGATGTCCTTAGCATGTTCTTAGGAGGAAGCGTCCGTCTCACCATGAGCTCTCGTGTTAGTTGTGATCTTTTCACAGGTGCCTTCAACCAATGAGTAAGATCCCTGTTCATTATTTTCTTTATGCAAATTATTTCACAGTGGATTGAGATGATATTTCTAGCCTCATTTTGCAGAGAGGACAGTAACTAAAGAAGAGCCCCAGGGTTTTATAAGGGAAACAAGCTTATGCATGGTTACTCATGGCAATAAGCCTTATTGCCAAAATGTGGGGATAATGCAAGTATGTATCAACTATGTGGATAATCCATGTTATGTTGATAAAATGGAATATTCTTCACCCACAAAATGCCATGAAATACCATTTACATGCTACAACAGTGTGTTGAAAACATTATTCCTAGGAAAAAGAAGATAGTAACTAAGGACCAAATATTTAGTGATTCCATTTATATGAAACACAAAGAAGAAAATTGATAAAGATAGTATGAAAATCCTACAGTATGAAAATGGCTGCCTGGGCCAGGAGAAGGAGGGAATCAGGAGGAAATGTGTGCATGTGAGTATAGGATTTCTAATGGGTGATAAAAATGTCGTTTGGCTGTGGATCTCTGTGAGTATATGGAAACCCTTACATTTTATATTTAAAAGGTTAAATTATTGGTAGGTAAACTATATCTCAATAAAATAGTTATTTACACAAAGTTAAGTGGGTTTTGCCCAAGATTGTATAGCAAATAGGCGGTGGAGGTGGGTTTCATCCTGCTGTGTCCTCTATGTGCTCCCAAACCAGCCCATAATAGTTTACTACCACTTTCAATATGAAAGTCATTTTGTTCTGTCGAGTTTCTCTGAGAATGGATACTGAGGTGGGTGGACTCATATTCCAATATATGAGAAGACTGTGGTCTCTACTGACAAACCAATGACTTGTATAAACAGGAAGTTACAGGCTACCAACGTCTTAGTCTAAAATACTATATTTAAAAAAAAAACATTAAATAGCTTACTAAGTACACATACAATCTTTAGGACTAAACCCATTGTTGAGTCTATATTTTAACTTAGCAGAGTTATTGACATTAGAATAATAATAATAAAACAGAATGAAATACACAATCTCAGCCAAAAAACAGAGATTATTTTGGGACCTGTTCCTATCCAGATGTTTGAAGCAGCAGTAGTTCTTGGGGGGCTGAACACTAAGCCATTAGCTCCCACTGCAGCTGTATACAGAAATGGATATACGGGTACATTTTCTCCCAGAGAAATGAGGTCCTATGTTAAAATATTCTTGAAGTCACAGAAACCAACTGTTGTAGTATGCTTCTCTGTTGCTATGATAAGACATTTAGCAAAGCTAACTTGGGGGGAAGAAAGACTCCCAGGTGATCATCCACCACTGAAGGAAGTCAGGACAGGACCTGAAGCTTGTGACTAGGAAAGCTGCTTACTGAGACTTCAGGCCCACAGTGGATTGGACCACCTTCCATCAATCAGCAATCAAGAAAATGCTTCCACAGGCCAGTCAGATGGAGGCAATTCCCCAGCTGAGGATTCCTCTTTTCCAGCATGTCAGGTTGACAACTAGAGCTGACTAGGACACCAACTTTGTGGGTTCTGAAAAGTAATAAAAGTCCTGTTTTGTTATTAAAATAACACATGCTAGAACAATGATAAGGTGTCTTCTATTAGTACATAACTGTGAGGTCATTACAGGTTGGTGTCATGGCAGAGGCTTTTGCTGGAAACCTGAGGGCCTTGGATTTGCACTTGGAATACCAAGATTTGTTTTCATTTTTCTTGATATGCCTGTTCTGGAAAGCCCCACATATATACTTCTATCTTAATATAAAACAATATGTAATATATATATATATTTTAATATAAATCAGGTTTTTCTGTCTCATTCAGAGTAACCAGTGTAAGAAGCTATTGCTCATTTCACTAAAGCAATTTTTCCTTCTTTCAGCACATTGATTGATGATTAACACGGGGTCTCATTATGTAGTCCTGGCTGGCCTGGTACCAGCTATGTAGACCAGGCTGGCCTTGAACTCACAGAGATTTACCTATCTTTTCCTCTGAGATTAAAGTTGCGTACCACCATGTCCAGTGATTTTGCTTACTTACCTTACCATATCCAGTAGATTCCAAAAAATGAATAAAACACACACTACATATTTCTCTTGGACTTCCTCTTGACTGGTGATCACCCCAAAGAGGATAATTACTCTCTCTGTGAGCTAATAGAAACATGTTAAGAATTAGGACCATCTGTTGAGCCATTTAGGTAATTTTCTAATTTTCCAAAACAGGGCTTTGTTTAAAAGAATGCTTTACTGGAAATGCATTTTCTAAACTATTAACAGTGGCTGTCCTTGAAAGAGTTGGGTTATGAATGAAGTTAATTTCCTGCTTTTTTTGTTTGTTTTTCTGTACTTTTTAAAATTATATCTAGTGAAACAAAAATAACATTTTATCCAAGTCAAGCTATTTCTTCTCTTTTGACATATGTACATTTCTGTTCACTTCGGCAAGCTCCTACCTGAATGTCCACTATGTATTTATTAGGTCAGTGGTTCTCATGATCCTTTTGGGGGTCAAATGACCATTCACAGGGGTCACCCAAGACCACTGGAAAACAGATATTTACATTACTATTCACAACAGCAAGATTACAGTTATGAGGTAGCAACAAAAATAATGTCTTGGTTGGGGGCCATCACAACATGAAGAATTGTTTTAAAGGGTCATAGCATTAGAAAGCTTGAGAACCACTGTAATAGCTGGTTTGGTGAAAATGGCCCTTCCTCCAGAGTTAGTCGTGGGAAATGTAGTTGTGGTGCAGTTTGCTGAAGAGGGAGATACAGTTAAGGAAGGAGGTGCTTGCTGCCAGAGAGGAGGAGGCAGAGAGGTTCGAAGACAGGCATTTCAGCCGGCTCTTGATTGGTGGGTTGGAACTGTCAAGTAGAGTGGATATGAGAAAAGACGCCCTCGATGAGAGCAGCCTGGGCAGAAGCAGCAATGTGATGGTGTGAGGGGTCCTGTGGAGGAGCAGGAACCATGGGGAGGCCGGTGTGGGTGGTGTGGAGGAGGAAAAATAAGAAAAGCAATTGACAATGTGTTTGGGGCCTGGTTGTGAAAGGTTTTGAATGACAGGCCCGGAAATTTCAATTTTAGCCAGTAGAGAAGCCACTGTAGCTTTTTTTTTTTCTTTTTGCGGGGAAGTAATATAATCCTAACCCCTATAAGCCAGTGGAAAATAAAATTTAACACATTCTTGGAATAGATATTATATATGCCAAGTGATAAGCATTTAAAGATCATTGAGAATTCAGATGTTTTTGGCTTTGTTCCAATTACCAGCTTAAGTAAAACACAGTCCTCTTTCAAGTGCCTTGCGTATATTAACACAGCCTGCACATTTTTGTGTTTAATAGGGCATTTTTCTTTGCTCTCAGTGGTCAAAAAAATAGACTTGAGATTGATGTAGTATATTAGTGGCAAAGGAAAAGAAAACAGAAAGGGATCGATTTGTATTTTCTCATAAGCGTCTTTTTTTTTTTTTTAAAGCTGATTAAGGGAAAAAATAAAAAATCTGGAATGATCCACAACAGAATCATGGGCTGTTGGTGTAAAAAAATCCAAGATTTGTCAACAGCAGGCCACATGATCAGACATCCATGTGTATAAGCTATGTCAGCATGTTTATGACTACAGAGGTTAGTCAAGAGGGGCCTTGCATGGCTAAGGGGAATTAGACATGAGTCAAACTTAGTCAGTCTATGGGAGTTATCCACGGAGCTCTTTTCCCTGGGTCAGTCCTTTAATATATAACTGTCCAGTTTCTTTATTTGACTGAATTGTGTTTATATAAATTATTCTAAACTGAGTAACCCAACCTGGCTGACGTGCCCCCTGGCAGCTCTTAGATTAAGACGTAAATATCTTGCAAATACTTAGGCATTATCTCATCTTGCATTTGATTAATGCCTAAACCTCAGAGAGCCTATGTTTTGGCTAAAAGTCTCAGGAGATACACACGCATGAATGCATATGGCATAGATTTCTAATCTCGTGTTTGAGTACTTTAAAAGCTTTAGACGTAAAAGGCACCCTCTACATAGAACCATTCTAATACTAGACCAGCCCCACTCTCATTTGGAGGAAATCTGGAAACTACATAATTTAAATGCTGTGTCCATACATGAATACATAGGAAGCCCAGGTCTCCTGGTCACCAGATTTGTAAGCAATCTATTATGTCAGGCTGCCCTTTAAATGATGAGGACAGAGGAAAATCTACAGTGAGCCTAAGGCTGTATGATGAAACTATATTAAAACATCAATGAAGACTCTGTGAGTCCTTAGCAATGGAGTCCTGAGTTGCATAGAAATAAGCAGTGGACATGCCCCCAAGTGCCAACCCAGCATGTGTACAGACATAGGAAGATTCCTGCCATATACAATGTCAACCCAATTTATCTGATAGTTATTTAGCTGTATTCAATGGCAGCAAAACAGAGGAGTTTAGTTAGAGATAGTAAGTTGTTAAAAGTCAATGTTTTCTGTTTTCTGCCAATTTCCAAATTGACAGTTTTACATTCATCTCCACAATAACACTGAGAAGGCACTGTTATTATTTATCTGCTTTTACACAAAAGCATGTGTTTTACCAGGTGATAATGGCTTCCTTCGTGTGTGGAATCAAAATCTGGACAGTAACTGTAACAGTGACTCCAGAACCTAACATCCAGGCCTATTCTTTAAAGGAGTTTCTACAGCTGGCTAGATGGCTCAGCAGGTCAGGGTATTTACCTGGTAACCTGAATGAACATGAAATCCTGGAACCCTCAGAGAGGGGTAAAGAGAAAACTGATTCCTCAGCCTCGTTCTGTGACCTTTGCATTAAAACAAACAAACAAACAAAAAAGACTGAAGTTACGTTGTTAAATGGCAAGGTACTTTTTAAAAGTGAAGGGTTTCTTAGCTGAGCTTAGATGGTTCAAGCAAACAGCTCTAAATAAACTCAGTAGTCCATATACAAAAGAAGGCATGAAGGTGGGGGTGGGGATTAGTGAGAAGAATTGTTTTAGCGGGAGGGGGAGGAGGCGTGAAAATGCCCAACATTCATTAAGAAATGTATGAAACTTCAAACAGTATTTTTTTCAATTCAAGAAATAGGAAAAAACGAAGGGTTGTAAAAACAGGACCACAACAGTAGGAAGAATTTCTCAAATCAACAAGTTTCTACCTCAAAGTTATTATTTTACCAAAATTGTAATTATTTAAAATTCTATCAACGTTTAAAAAAAAAAAAACACAGGACACGATTTGTATATGCATGTGCACATGTTTGGATGTGAGGTGACACACAGGTGAATGTGTGTGTGGGGGCCAGGAGTTGGTGTCCAGTGTCGTTTCCTAGCACTGGCCACTGTATTTTTTAAGGCAGGTCGGTGAGATTCGGGAACTCCTTTCTCCACCTGCCCAGCACCGGGATGACATGTGCGTGCCCCCGCAGCTGTCCTTCTGTAAACCTCAATGAACTGTGGGGTGGACGCTGTGCCGTGTGCTATGAGTGGGTGATGTGAATACCATGGTATACATGTGGACAGCAGAGGACAACTTTTTGGAGTTGCTTCTCTATCTCCATCTTAAGAGTTCATCCCAGAGGACTGAACTCAGCTTGCCAGATTTGTGGGACAAACACTTTACTCACTAAGCAATCTGGCTAAACACATAAGTTCTTTAAAAATACTTTAAAAAACATTTATTGTATGCTGGACTTTGTGTCACTAGCATACAACATGAGAATTTTTCCTGTGCTGCAAATCTGTCTAAACAATTGTCGAGCTATATTTTAGGTAATTGGACTGGAGAATTTGATACTACGATGGAGCAGCTGAGAGTGGCCATTGTCACAGTAAATTCTACCGGAGTGGACGCAGGACTAGCCACAGGATTATCAACATGGATTGCTGCAGCCATGAATCATCTGAAGGAATGGGCGGGCATGGGAGCGTTAGCAGGCCTTCTGGTGTTGGTCTCCTTGGTTTGCCTGTGGTATATATGCAAGATTAGAGTCTCACAACAGTGTGATGCAGCCATGATCATTCAGGCCTTTACAGCCATTGAAGCAGGACATTCTCCCCAAGCATGGTTGGATACCATAAAAAGCTAAAATGATACGCTCAGGGTGCGAGGCTAAGCACTGCACTCAGGGTCAGCCGCTTTGGACCCAGAGAAGAGCATGTCTGATTGCATGCGGGTTGATGCCCCAGGTCCCGCCTCTGAGAAAAAGGTATCGGACGGGTCTGATGCTCTTTGGGTGGATGACACCTAAATGAACATCTGTACAAAGTCCCAATTTATTTCTAATATCAGAGATCAGACCTCTACTCTTGCCTGATGCGTCTAAAACAAAAAGGGGGAACTGTAGAGAGCTGCAGAATGCTATGCCTTAAAGATGGAGCTGGTTTCCGCCTTCCACCTTCCCGATGGTGAGTGCTCTCTGTCACGAACAACTCCACATTTGGCTAAGGCCGAGGATCTGGCTTGCTTCCATGTATGTGGACCTATCTGCATTGCCCCCATGGCACGCCTGGGTTGGCTACCCAGAGGCTATTTAAGCTGTGGGCTGGCTTTCCCCGGGGTCCGAGGATTGTTCAATGTTCCTGAATAAACTGCATTGAAAAAAAAAAAACAAAAAAAATTTATTTATCTGTGGTATACATGTATAATGTTCATTCAGACAGCCAGGAGGTTCTTGTTTCAGTGTCTAGTTTTTAAGGAGAAACTCCTTTAAGGAACATGACATTGTCTGGATGGTAGTTTTGGAGTGGCCACCAAAGAGACAAAAATGAAAAGATCTTAGTGTTTCAGAACACAGTATTCAGAGTTGTACTGTCAATATTCCGATTCCAGATCTGTAGGAAGTATTGTTTGCAGGACATTTTTAATACATCTGCAGCAATGCTCATGGTGATTGACGGAGGGCCTGGATATGACGCTGAACTTGTACTCAGCTAAACTATATTACTCTTAGAGTTTCCTGTAAGGCATACCTATCAAACACTGTGCTTAAAAGGTTCATTCGGGGTTGTTTTCCTCTTTTTTTTTTTTTTTTTAAGTTAAAATGTCCAGAGGTTTTGTCAAGAGAAGCCTCTGGGGTTTCTGCAAAATCAACCCTATAGGTGTGGCTGTATTCCCATTCTGCAACAATCAAGTTTTTGGGTTTTGGTTTTCTTGAGAGAAATCTATCGAAATCAGCTACTCCCCATTTAACTTAAAAAAAAAAAAAAACAAAACTGATGCAATGAAATATGCAAGTTTGTTTGGAAGGAAAGGGCTGGAAAGGGAAAACTCTTAGCTTTCATTTGTATTGTCATTTTTAACATGCTTCTTTTGTATCTTTTGAAGTTTCCCACTTGAAACTAATAACATTAAAGCCCTATTATATTTCTTTATATAACTTAAGTGCTAAGCTCTGTGTTATGTTCCTGTAAATAATTTAAGTGATAGATAATTATTATAAGCAATAAAAGTCAATAAACAGTTTTTTGTGTTAAGTCTTGGATTTTTTCCTAAGTTTTTTAAAAATAAAATATAGATGTCTTATAGTGCATGTGTTCTCTACTTTTTGTTTTAGCAACTGCATATAATTTTAAAAATTATGGTTTATTGCTTGACGTTAGATGTGTGAGGTTAAAACATTTAATAACAGTAAACAAACCCATATCTACCCTCATTCCCTAGGCACCAGCACTTGCTAGATGTTACATTACTTGTTCAACTAGCTAATCCTAATCCATTGTTCATGCTAGCTGGAATTATTCTTGACATTTTGGAAAACCTGTCCTCAAAAGAACACACATTCCAGTGTGTCTTTGTCATGCCCTGAAGGTAATATCATAATATCACAGCTCTGTAGACATAGCTTTTGTCCTCTCTGACGCAGCAGGACAAGGTGCATTTTGTTAAAATACTGTGTGCAGTCAGCCATAATCAGTGTAAATAACTCAGCTGCTCTAAGTACCATTTCTTCATTTTAAAAATGGGGAAATGGGAGCACACACATGATTTCACAACCTAGGGTTTTGTTGTAAGTGGAGTACTTGGAGTTGTCCCCTAAAGAGTGGATTCTAATTGTCTGCAGACGTTTTATAAAGAAAGGCACAGAATATGAGCCTTTACCTTGATGGCTTTATAAAGCTTTTCCAGTCCCAGTCCCATTCTGAGCACAGATGCTATAAAAGCAACAGAAGGCAGATAAAACCTCAAGTAAAACTGGAAGCCAGACAGGCATGTTAAATGAGCTGTGCTCATCGTCTGGGATGCTTAGCCTCGGCCCTCGTACCCTGAGCCCTGCTTGTCCTTCCCCAGAACTGAGCACTTAAATGTCATTGTGCTCCACTGAACTTAGCAAACTCCTTTTTTAAATAAATACATCTGCATGTGTATTTGCTATTGTTTTTAGGTGACCAACTCGGGGGTTGGTTCTTTGGTTCTATATGCCATTCGAGATTTAATTAATAGCGATTAAAAACCACACTTGAATAGTCTGGAATTTTTACACCTCCAAAATCTCAGATGACTCAGTTCTATAGTAATTTGGCAAGTTTAGGTAATTTTGTCAAGCAAACAATATGTCTGCATTTTCTAAGGATATTTTAAGCTCTAATTCCGTTTTCTTCGTGACAAGTTTATCTAATCTTACAGTATACACAACCTTTAGTTTTGAAAATGCTGTTACCAAATTAAAAAAAAAAAAAAAGAAAGGAAGGAAGGAAGCCCTTTAAGCCCTTTAAAGAAGAGTGAAAGTGACAACATGACTCAGATTTTATATGAGCTTGATACAGCTTCTAGTGATTAACTCCGCATGCTGGGATGCAGCTTCAATGCGCTCTGAGCCGTTAGTTCTGCTCTCCAAAATTAGCATTCTGGTGTTCACATTTTGGCATTGTCAAAGAACAGCACACCCATTAAGTCAGAAATACCAATAAATTTTGTTTCTAAATTATTCACTGCGTCTATGACCAATCTGTGTCCCTCTTGAGTTTGTAAAGTAACATAATGGAGATTCTCTTGCCTGGTTAATTTTAATATAACTATATAGTACATTACTATCTTGATTTTTTGAAATACTTGATATTTCAACTTAAAATGTCCTCATTCTAATGAATATTACTTCCCTATTTTTGTTTACTAAGTAAAATTAAATCTACCCCTTATCTTTTAAAACATTTGTGTGTGTGCGTGACTGTGTGTGCGTGCTGTGTCGGAGGACAACTTGTAGGAGTTAATTCTTTTCCTCTATAACGTGAGTTCCAAAGATCAAATTCAGGACATCATTCTTGGTGGCAAGTGTCCTCACGCAGCCAATCTCTCTGACCCATCCTTGCTATGCCCTTCCATAGTCCTGGAGTCTTAATAGATACATAAGGATTGGACTGTTATTTGTATCCTTTAAATTTTCATGGTATTTGAAGCAAGTGAATGCAGGGATTTATAATCCAACAAGTTTTAAGCTCTATGTTTACATTCTAAGCTGGGTATTTAAATTTGCTGGTTATTTAAAGATACTAAGATTCTGATAGTTTAGAAAATAGTTTGTTTTCAGATTCCTTTTGAGAATACCTGAATTTATGCTCATTTATATGGATATTCCAAATCCTGGAGATTTTTTTTTTTTTTATGTATCTCTGTGCAGTCACTTAATCCTTATTTTGTCCTTTTTAATGGAAAAATACCATTAGAACTGTTTTTAATCTTAATCCAGTGAGGATTTCCTGTGTGGAGTATCTACCGGTAAATTTCCAGTCTTCTGTCAACCTGCCTTTAAAACAAACACAGTCGTTTTGGATGTCAACCCCCTTTTCTTTCCCATTGACAGCACAGTGGTTGTGGTAGTTGACCCCACAGTGGCCAGTGGGCAGCCGGTCATCTAACCCAAGTCTAAAACGCTTCAGCTTGGAGCCTTTCCACTGTCCTCTCTGCCTCAGAGAGAGATTCCTGGAGAGTGGTGAGCGGACGGAGTCTCCAGGACAGGATCCACACAGTGGACAGGCTCGCCAGTGGCGCCGCCCAAACACGCCTGTGGGCCATTGTAACTGTCATGGCTTAGGTAAGGGAACCCTGCGAACGAATTCTGCCATAAAATCCGTAGGGGCTACAAATAGGACAAAGTCAAAATTTAAATAGGCTCCGCCGTAACAGCATGAGCAAACTTACCTGCAGAAACCTTGGGAGGAGATGATTTGACTCAACGCCAATATAAATATGCAGCAGCTCCAACAGGGAGACGGACTGGCAAGCCCGCATAACCAGCCCAATAGCGTGAAACGTGTCCACCATTGAGTCTGTGTCAGCAAATGACAAACAAACACGGCCACGGTGAGGCAAGACTCTACCAGAGCACACATTTGCAGGTGTCTGTCTTTATCGTACGTGCGAAAATTACACTAACTAAGCTACTGAACCCTAGAAAATATTGTGAGATATATATATACATTTCTTTTCAATTGGTCATCTTTCAAAAACAATCAAAACTTAGGAAAGAGTCACAGTCAGTGTCGTCACATTTATTCCCAACATATGAGATTCTGAAGCAGTTCTGACACAAACATAATCAGTCAGAATCTAAACCCCTTGAGGTATAGATAGCTTGGGGGTGAAGTTGCTAAAAAAAGAAATCTGATGTGCTCATCTTTTTCATTGATGAAAAAAGAAAAAAAAAGGCAATGAGAACACTAATTTCAAAGAAATTTTATAGAAATGGCACTGATGCTCTATGATGTCAAATACCACGATGTCTGCACTTGGGTAACCCCCCAACATTGACTTTGGCTTTGTTTTAAGCCCTGAACTTTGGAGTTGGTGCTGGAGAGGACACAACTGAGGTATTCCCCTTAGAGGAACTGAAAAAGGAGGGAACAGATGGTCCTCTGGTGACAAAATTGTTGCTTTAAGATCTTAAATAAAATCCCGCCACATTTGGAATCTTTGAAAGGTGATTTTTTTTTTCTGTTTATATTGGCTTCTAGGCATCTGTATGTTTATAACTGACCAGGCACCGGGGGTTCTTTTCTTGGTATTTATATAAGGTAGACGCTGTCATTATCTTGCTGCCGTCAGAGACAATTCCTGACACACCAATAGTCCATATTCCTACCCACTTCTATCCCACTACACAGTTCTGAAGAGGGGAGTGGGTCACACAAGTTCAAGGCTTTGCTGCTCCTGGTGTAC
The DNA here is from genome assembly GCF_030254825.1 of Meriones unguiculatus. Taxonomy (NCBI): domain Eukaryota; kingdom Metazoa; phylum Chordata; class Mammalia; order Rodentia; family Muridae; genus Meriones; species Meriones unguiculatus. The sequence continues at coordinate 67,634,071 of NC_083360.1, forward strand.
TGAGTAAGTCTTTGCCCCGGACAGCGTTTCTCAACCTTGGAATTGTAACCCTGTTGTAGGGCCCACAACTCTTTCACACGGTTTCCATATTAGATATCCCACATACCCGATATTTATATTACAATTCGTAACAGTAGCAAAACTACAGCTATGAAGTAGCAACGAAATAATTTTATGGTTGGGGGTCACCACCGCACGAGGAACTATTTCAGGGCCGCGGCGTTAGAAGACTGAGAGCCACTAGCAGAAGGAATGGAAAAGGTCTCCCATTCTGTTGTCCTTGTCCTCAGTCTTCCTTTCAAATGAACGAGCCAGTTACGTTTATCTGATCAGAAGCAGCTGCTACGAGGACAGTTACAGCGGCATTTCATCAGGCATTTCATCAAGACACCGCTGGCTTAAGCCCCTTTCCCCACAGGAGGGGCGGAGCTACGCGGAGTTCTCGCCTGGGGCCTGGGATGCGAATGACCTGCAGTCTGCCCACACAGCCTCACCTAACCGCCAAGGTGCGGAGCCGATGGCCTCTTCCTGCTTGTATCTCAGTGTCCCCCTGCTTGAAACCTCTCAGTGCGCATCGTGGAGGTCAAGCCTTCTGCTATAGCTCTGCGATTATTAGCAGAGGCTAGATTGTACCCAGTTTCAGGAAGACTGGGAAACACAAAATGCCCACTCGTGCCCACGCCACGGGTATGATGCACGAGTCTCGATTGACGAGCTCAGCATGGTTTTTCTCCAGCCGATGCTCGTGCTTGCTTTTAGCCAAACCAGCAGTTGCTCAAATTGTCGAGTCACCAAACAGATGTAAACTGTGATGACACTTACTCATGTGGGGATGGAGAACGGAGAATGTTGTTTTGACAGTCATCTGGTGATTCACTACTTAACAATCTGAAGTGCATAGTTTAGAGCAGTGTCTTGACTTTTTAGGAAACCAAAGGAAGCTTATGATTCAAGTCATCAATACCATGTCCAAGCAGGTGACTAGTCATCGGTATGCTGTGTCGTGTCACGTACACATTACTTCTTAAGGGATCAAACAGGGCCTTGCCAGGCATAAAATTTGTCATCCAGTTACTGGTAATCTCCAGCTACCCTAAACTTGGGGGATAGAAAGCAATGGGAGAATTTCATTAACTTCTCACTGCTCTGCATAGAATGCCAGGCTGGAACGTACAGATCCTCAAAATGCATTCAATTTATGAGCTTGGTTCGGAACCAAAATGGAGCATCCCAAAGATAGGTCTTTGCTTTCAGACTGCCTGCTCTGGGGTAAGACATGTCCCTTCCCGTTCAGTCTCAGCTTCTCCCTGCTCCAAAAAGGTTTAGGATGGAACTAATAAAGTGCAGGTATGGAAGAACAAACTCTGGAGAAGCAAACGGTGCCAGGCGCACTGCTCAGAAGTTCAAAGTGACAATCAGCAGGACCAGATGAAAACAAAGAACAAAAGCTAAAAAACCAAACCTGTGTAGGCGGTTTTACCTTTCCCAAACGAGAAGAATCTGACTGTCATATTTGTCAGTATCCACGAGTGCCCACAGAACTGGATTAAGTAGTAGACGAAAAGGTATGTATGCTTCCTGTACCTGTAAACACAGAAAAATGCCATGAACCGCGTCTTCTCGTGTACCAGTCCAACCGCGCAAGCCAAAGAAAGCTGTTCCATGTCAGAGTTCCATATCAGGGTCTTTCACTGGGTTGTCCCTCCACACCCATTAGAGTTTGATGGGATAGACCTATCTATCATGACTGTATTGATTGAAATTGCTTAAAACCGAAGGTGGGGACCTTTCCAAACATCGCTTTCATCTTTGATACGATTCTGACCTTGTTTCTCTAACTCTTGCAGCCACTACTTGAGGATGGTTTTAAAAATTTGGAGTTGACAGGGAGGAAGCGTGGATGCCGAAAGGACTGATTTGGGCAGCTTGCATTCCCGCAGCTCAGCTTGCCAAATGAGGGAGGGGTCGCAACCTTGTGACTCAGTAATTGAACACACCTGAGTTTTGAAGGCATCCTGATTGGGGTTTCTCTCTCTCTGCTTGCCACTGCCTCCTGTTGTATTTTACAAGAGAAGCTAGCCCTCTTCATCAGGCACACATAGAAAGCAGTTTAGCTGCTCAGCAACCCCCTCCCCCCCAAAAAAAGGAAGTCAAGCTGAGTTGTAATGTGTGTGGGTCGCTGGGGAGATGACCAGATTGACAGAGTCTTGGTTTGAGGGAGTTGGAAAAGGCAGTGCGCAGTGGCCCTTCCGTGTAAACAAGGACTTCTCTTAGCTGGAGATGGGAGGTATGTAAGCTGGGAAGCCGCCTCTCTGGAGCAGTCAACAGATGATCAAAACCGCTAAAGTGGTCGGAAGTGAAAACTCCAACCCAAACCTGGCCTCGGGTAAACACACCCAAGGCCCTAGTTTCCCTGGAATCCGCCCCGCTCCGCTGCTGCCACAGGACGCTCTGACAATCACCCTGCGCCCAAGTCTACAGCGCAGCGGGGACGAGGGAGGGAAGGACTCATGGGAGTACAAAAAGAGAAGAGGTGGCCGCGCAGCCCGTCCTTCCATTTTCTCTTCTCCAAAAACCGTAAAAGGGGGGAAACAGCAGAGGCCCCTCCCTCAGTCTGTGGAGAAAATACAGTCCGCTAGCTGACACCAGCCAGGCGGAGCACTAAGTGGTGAGCCTGAGCAGAGTCAGGGGCTGTGCCCGTGAGTGGAAGCCGGGGGTGGGTTGCTGCCCAGCGCGCGGGCCCCGCCCTCCCCGCCGCCCCGCGCCCTACCTGGGCTGCAGCCAGGTGGGCAGCACTAAGGGCCTCATGGGCCACAGTCTGCACCTCCAGCACCTCCAGGAAGCAGCAGGAGCCGGCTGGGAAGGCGCAAGGGGAGGCCCCGGCTGGGCTAGGAAGGGCGGGGCCTCAACACACTCAGCAAGTTTTTTTTTTTTTTTTTTTTTTTTTTTTTTTTTTTTACAGCAGAGGTCGTGAAATGGGCTAAGTTCCTGCCATGCAAAGCACGTGGGATGAATAAACACATACGCACCTTAGGCTTACCAAAGTCATCACAGGCACGGAGAGCCCCCTAGGAGATCACCTGTCCACACTTAACTGGACCTAACTAGACCCCCAGGGTGCACCAGTCCACAGGGTGGCCGGGACTTCCCATAAAAGCCCAAACAAACGTAGGAGAATGGCCCAGGAAGACCTGGGTGGCAGTGATGTGCACAAATGCTTTTCTTTGTCTTAAATGTCACTGTCACACGCCTCCCCCTGGTTTCTTGGGTCGATGGCATCCTGTCTCCTGGGGTTGTGACGATCAGGTTCCGGTTATTCGGTTCGGCCAGGTAAAGAGAACAAAACAGCCCCCCAAATCACTTTTCCCCCAAAGAGCTACAACCACAACAAAGAACAGGTGGGACAGTTACACGCTGGAGTTGGACGGTGGTGGTGCTCCCATCTCACCAACAAGGAAGTTGAGGCTTTAAGAAATATCACACACCACAGGTTGCACAGTTGATAAACAGCAGGGTTAGAAGTTAGAGTCAGCAATTTGTTTTCTTATTGGGCCATGGTTTCCTTCCTCAAAGCTGTCACTATGCCAGTCTCTTGAATTGTCCTACCATTTTATGCCTTCATCCAGGGGCAAGCTCCCCTGAAGGCTCAGCCACTTTCCAAAGCCATTGCTAGCTGCTGCAATATGGCAGCTCCTGTGTCTTTATCCTCTCCTATACACTGTCTTTTTAAAGAACCTATTCATGGTATTCCTGTAATCCCAGCACGCTAGAGGCTGAGGCAGGAAGATGATCACAACATAAGCATCAACCTGGGCCACATAGTGGGTTCCAGGGGCAGCCTGGGTACAGAGGGAGATCTGGGGGGTATGACACATTTTCACATCTCTTACCCTAAAATTTTGAACACCTTTTCAACAGCCCCTCCAAACCGATGTCTGCCATCATCATACAGGGCCCTCTCTCGTTCCCTATCATCCTCTTGCTCTGTGCACCTTAACGTTTGGCCTCCCAGCACTCCTGAAACTGCTCCCAGGGCTCTCCTCTTTATGGTCCCTCCGTCTTTGCTTATAGAAATAGAGTATCTGAGCTAAAGGGTGCAATGATACCCAAGCAAACACAGGAGAGTAACCGTTTCCAAAGCCATCTATGCCCATGCCCAGCAGCAAGATGGGGTGTTCTGGGTGGACTAGAGCTGGGTGGGCAGGAAGTCTGCCGGAGAAGAGATCCTTTATCAGCAAACATGTCTTCACCCCCTCCCTCCCCTCCCTTTACTTCTCCAGCTCTGCATTTGGCTGACTTCCTTGCCCTATGTCTGTCTGGGCAGCCTCCTCCCTCTGCTTCCTCAGAGGCTTGCCTTTGGTCAGCTCTTTTGCTCACCACGTTACCCTGCAGTAGAGGCAAGCACCATGCACAGCTTCATCCCCTTGCAGACTTTCCGATTTTGCCATCGCTAATCCTGATCCTCTTCTGAATACCAGCTCTGGTCTTGGAACAGTTTCTGGACATGTCTTCATGAAGTCTCATCATTACTTTTCCAGTTCAAACCGTGTAAAATACGCTTACCACCTCTTTTCCTAGATCATTGCCTAATCTCCCAGAGGGCGGTCACCATGCTCATAGTTACTTAGATTTAAATTAAATCTCAGGCATTGCTGTTAAGTCTCCCCCTCCAAAACAACCCTATCAATTCGAGCTACTGCTGACTTTCTGCATGAATTCACACTTTCCAGCACCAGCGTGAGGGGAAGCTGGCCCCTTCAACTCAGGCCACAACATCACCACATCAAGCTCCTGTGTCATCACTTGATCACTTGACTTATATCTTTCTGCTACATCAAAGATCCCATTTCAGTGCCAGATGAAAAACAGCTCAGTGAACCAACAAAAATAACAACAAAACCTTTCCAGCCCAGCAGGGAATCCTAGCTTATTTTGCAAGGAAATAGGTATAAGAATAGCTTATGATACATCAGTCTAGATGGGAAATGAAATTTCTCCTTTCCCTTGGAAGACACCTAGTGTACACGCTCTCCGGGCCTCGGCAGTGATGTCGAGCTAGCTTCTTCCCGCACCCCTACTTTTTAGTCTTCTCTTCAGTCCAGACAGAGATTTGTGAAAGGTTGCAGAGAGAGTGTATTTTATTTTAAATTATGTGTACCTATGAATGGATGAGTGCATGTGAGCTAAGGTGCCTATGCAGGCCAGAGGCATCCAGTCCCCTGGACATGACAGTTGTGAGCTGCCATACCAAACTCAGGTCCTCTCAAGGAACAGTATACGTTTGTAACCACTGAGCCATCAATCCTGTCCCCAGACAGCATTTATTAAAACATGTCTGTCTCCTAAAGGAAATTCTTTTGGTGGTCCAGTTTTCCCTCCAAACCTGTGACCGCTGGATGTCTCCTGCCACCCTATCGCCCCTTGCTGTTCTCTGACTCCAGCAGGCACTCTCTATCCCTGCACTTCTGTGAATTTTTCCTCTCTGACTTTGTAATTCTCTTCTACCTCCCTTTCTCTTTTCACAGCCCAGCATTTACCTCTCAGAGTTCTATTCATTCTTTAAAGGCTTTCCCAGACTTCCTATGGAAGTCACACTGGGGTAATATATGTCTGCAATGACACATACCTTAGGGTATCATTACCCAGGTCCTCCCGCCTCTGCTAGATTATAGATTCCGAGAGGGCTATAGGTCTTGTACCAACAGTGAGAACCTGGCACACTTAGACCTTTGTAAAACGGCTTTTCTTTCTTTTCTTTCTTTTGAAAAATCACACAGCTGTTGGGAAGATTAAGCAAGAAAATGTACAGATGAAAGAGGGTCACAGCATTTAGCACCGCGGCTGGCACAGCAGGTCTCTAGTCAAGTGCTGGGTGGATAGATGGAGCAGGTAAGCCTGCATTTTCCTATCACAGAATTCTAACAAAATGAACACTTGGTGATGGTTGCCATCCTGAAGTGTACGCTGTGGACTTCCTGTTATCTGTCTATATAGAAGTTGGTGGCCGCTTGGCTCAGTTAACTCTGAATTTATATACTCTTGTCTTTGATAAAAAAACAATTTTAAATTGTTGGAACACTTCAGTTGTGTTTTCCTTGGGGAAATGTTTACAGTGTTACTCATCCTGATAAGATGGAAGCCTTGAAGAATACTCTGTGATAGGAAGACTAGCTCCAGATAAAAACAGCAATGTGAGGAATTGATAAAGCATGCTGCGACCACAGATCCCTCAGAGAAACATGTAGTGGCTAAAGATGGAGATTTGGGTACTTATCCCGTCCACAACTCTCTTTCTCTTTCCCTCCCTAATATTCCTCTCCCACGCCTCCATCTTTCTTCCATTCTTTTTCCTCTCTCACTTGCTTGGGTAGCAAGAACAGAGGCTCTGGGCCAATAACTTTTAAATCCATTTCTTTTCCTCAATGAGAATCCCCTGTGGGGACCTATTCCTGTCTTACAATAATGGCATCCAGTTTTCTTGCTTATTTCTACTCCCTAGAATTCTTAGGTTCACCCCTTCCCCACCCACAGACTGCCTTCACTGGATGCTTGGATGGTACAGGACCTTAGACTGTTGTCGAGTGCCTCATCTTACAGGCATCAAGAAGCTAGTTGACACCACCTGAGATCTCTTTCCATAGTCCTTTTCAGCAGTTCATCTATATTTTCTCCATCTTTTTAGTATTGCTGGGACATCAATTAGAAATAGCTGCTTACTGTCACTCCCAAGTTCTACCGTCACTCCTTTGCAGCTGACTCAAAGCCTTGCTTCTATTTGTCTGCATAACTTTGTAAATGTTTTAGTCAGGGTCATACAACTAGTGAGTGTTAAAGCTAATGTTAGATGCTTGGTCTAGTGAATTCTTAGCTACTAGGCTATGTTAGCTTGTTGCCTATGATGGTCCAGTGTTTGTTTGCAAATACTGGTTCTCTGTCTATTGCAGATGATAGATAGCCTGATTTTAACACTATGTAAAACCCATGTGTATAATATTTTAAAAAGAAAACAGGAGAAAAACCTTGTGATGAGGCATGTGGTAGAAAGTTTATAATTACTTCTTAAATCTATCTTAGATGCCTACTCAAATATTTCTCAGCTACTAGTCATTTTTAAAATGACTAGGGATGACAAGCTATAAACTTGGGAGAGAAATCTTTATAAAACATGACAAATAAAGGACTTCTTTGAAAAACATACAGAGGTATTACAAAAGTTAATGAGGAAATAACCCCATAAAAATTGAACAAAAGAGCTGAACCCAGGCATCAGCACAGCTGCATGAAAGAACATGGAGAGAGTCTTAGAATCATAATTAGATAAATGAAAATTAACCACAATGAGTCTATGCACTTGTGAGGAGTCTGAAACTATAAAGATTTAAGCATTGGTAAAGATGTGTGATTTTTAAATACAACCTAAAACCCTGAGCAATGAATCCAAGGTCCATGTCCATAAATCCAGCCCTCAGAGGGATCAGAAGTTCAAAGTCATTCTCTGCTACATAGTGAACTCAAGACTACCCCATGTGACACGTGAAATAAAAAACCCAAACTGGAAGCAGCCCTAATTGCAACCAGTAGATGACTAGGTAAACAGTAGCAAAGCTATACATGGACTATTACTCACCAATACAAAGGAAATGATTTGCTCATTCAAGCAGCAATATGGGTGAAACTCAAGAGAATTTTGCTGAATGTAAAGTTATAGACTAAAGACAGAGTTCATGCTTTATGAGTTCACTTGTTTAAAATTCTAGGAAATAGAAACCAGTTGCAGTGAAAGGAGGCAGAACAGTGGCTGAGAAAGAGTGGGGGAAAGAAATGTTAGGGAGGAGGAGGGAGACGGGAAGTTTCATTGTTTACAAGGCGACACAGAGAAGGGAGTATGGCAGCCTGCATCTGCAAGCCCAGTACTCAGGAGGCTGAGGCAGGAAGATCAAGATTTTTAGGCCAGTTTTTGATATAGAGTGAAAGATTTTGTCTCTAAAAGAAAAAGTTATCAAATTGTAGTTTATAGAGTTAATTTTTTATTTTGATTACATTGGATTTAGTCCTCTGAGTTTTTAAGACTTTTTTTTGTCGTTGTTGTTCTTTGGTTTGAATGACCAATTTTTTTCTTGTTCCTGATGCTATACTCCATTTATTAAGGGAAACAGAAAACCAAACAGAAATCTCCCAGTGGAAAGGAGCCCAGTGCCTTCTAGTTCAATTTCTTTGGTACTGTCCTTCTCCCAGAATGCATGAGTGAGTGGAAGCCTTTGCACACTTCCAGGAATGTGAAGACTGGGACTCAGGGCTGTACACAGGAGTCTGTAGCTTGTCATTTAGTGACTTGATAGCCTGTGGCTCAGAGGTAGGTGCACCAGATGTGTCTGTTGAGGGCAAACTGGTCCCATCTGCCACTAGGCTTCCATCCTTTGCCTGGGAACGTTTGTTGTATTTTTATTCCCCAGCCTTTGGTTTTTGGTAGTCTCCTATCCTGCCTCGATCTCCTCACCAACTTAGGAGGATATGTAGAAAGTTCTAGAGCAAGATTGGGGGCAGGGTGGTGATAGAGATGGTGGTGACGATGGAGGTGGAGGTGGTGGAGGTGGTGATGGTAGTAGAGGTGGAGGTGGTGGTGGAGGTGAGGGTGGTGGTGGTGGTGGTGGTGGTGGTGATGGTGGAGGTGGTGGTGGTGGAGGTGATGGTGGAGGTGATGGTGGTGGTGGAGGTGATGGTGGTAGTGATGGAGGTGATGGTGGTGGTGATGGTGGTGGAGGCTGGTGGTGGTGGTGGAGGTGATGGTGGTGGTGGAGGTGATCTGGGTGGTGATGGAGGTGGTGGTAGTGGAATACAGGCGCCTTCCTGCTTTCCCCACATCATGCTGGACATGGGTTCTGTCCCGAATAGGGGAAATAGGAGGCTTCTCTAAGAATTCATGGGTTTTCTTGTACCTGGCTGAGAAAGCTGACATTAATGATTTGTGGTTCTTCTGAGACGGCCAGAAACTTTCTGTTAGCTTTGGTACAAAAGCCATACTAGATGGAGCTGGTGAGGTACCTAGGCCATGGTGTTTGAAACGGTTCCTTTCAGGTTTGCACTGTGGAGAAGGGAACATCTCTCAAGGTTTCCAGTCAGAGCCTCTCCTGACCATCCTCCCTCCTACCCACTGAGTGCTCAGCCAGGGCCTGTAGCACCAAATGGGAGAAAATAACAGGGCCTTGGCCATAATCTTTCCATTCTTTTGCACTGACCCACACTTCACTTCCTCACCCCCTTTTCTGGACTCTCTCCTCCGGCCTCTCTTAGGAACCCCTGTCTTATATCCCCTAGGCAGATGTGATAACTTTATGGCTTTGTCCTTAGATTCTTTTTTCTATGGCTTATTTTTAAAGTCAACCAACTGTGTCCCAAGCCTTGCTATCTTAAAAGGAATCTTTGGGAGAACTTGGAAGTTTCTTTTGTTCTTGACAAAGGGACTTTTTCTGGGATGCCCGGTTGAGCCAGAGGAAAGCTGAGCAGAAGACGAGTGCAGTCCTTGCCTTTTTACAGTATCACTACAATATGCCTAGACCTAGGTCCAGAGTAGATCTGCCAGTGATGAAAAGTGTTACAAGAAAACAAATACAAGAAGAAATTCATGCTGTTTCCAAGCTGCTATCCTTATTCCAGATATGTAGTTACAGTTTTATTTAAACTAAATAATTTAAATTACAGATAATTTTATTTCTGTATATCCTTGTTTAAGAATTGTAGGAGAAAACAGGGAACAGGACAGGAGCCTACCACAGAGGATCTCTGAAAGACTCCACCCAATATGGTATCAAAGCAGATACTGAGACTCATAGCCATACTTTGGGCAGAGTGCAGGGAATCTTTTAAAAGAAAGGGGAGATAGAAAGACCTGGAAGGGACAGGAACTCCACAAGGAGAGCAACAGAACCAAAATATCTGGGCCCAGGGGTCTTTCCTGAGACTGGTACTCCAACCAAGTACCATGCATAGAAATAACCTAGAACCCCTGCACAGATGTAGCCCATGGCAGTTCAGTCTCCAAGTGGGTTCCCTAGTAAGGAAAATAGGGACGATTTCTGACATGAACTCAGTGGCTGGCTCTTTGATCACCTCCCCCCCCAGGGGGGGGCAGCCTTACCAGACCAAAGAGGAAGACAGTGCAGCCAGTCCTGATGAGACCTGATAGGCTAATGTCAGATGGAAGCAGAGGAAGAGGGGCATGGGAGGAGAAGAGGGAGGGAAGGCAGAATTGGGAGGGGCTAAGGGAGGGTGCTACAGCTGGGATACAAAGTGAATAAATTATAATAAGTAAAAAAAAAAAAAGTCCTTTCCTAGTCTGTAGACTGGTGTTTTGTTCTGATGACAGCTTTACAAAGACTTTTCAGTTTCATGAGGTCCCGTTTATTGACTGTTGATCTTAGAGCTTATGCTGTTGCTATTCTGTTCTGGAATTTGTCTCCTGTGCCAATGAATTCAAGGCTTTTCCCCACTTTTTCTTCTAAAAGGTTTAGTGCGTCTGGTTTTATGTTGAGGTCTTTGATCCACTTGGACTTTAGTTTTGTGCAGGGTGATAAGTATGGATCTATTTGAATTTTTCTACATGTAGACATCCAGTTGGACCAGCACTATTTGTTGTAGATGCTATCTTTTTTCTATTGTATGGTTTTGGCATCTTTGTCAAAAATCAGGTGTCCATAAGTGTGTGGGTTTATTTCTGGGTCTTTGATTCAACTCCATTGATCCACCATTCTGTTTCTATGCCAGAACCATGCACATCTTCACCAACCCTATACCTGACAGAGGGCTAATATCCAGAATATATAAAGAACTCAAGAAGTTAAACAGCAACAAATCAAATAATCCAATTAAAAAAAATGGAGTACAGAGCTAAACAGAATTCTCAACAGAGGAATATCGAATGGCAGAGAAACACTTAAAGAAATGCTCAATTTCCCTAGTCATCAGGAAAATGCAAATCGAAACAACCCTGAGATTTCACCTTACATCCATCAGAATGGCTAAGATAAAAAACTCAAGTGACAACACATGCTGGAGAGGTTGTGGAGAAAGAAGAACCCCCCTCCATTGCTGGTGGGGATGTAAACTTGTACAACCACTTTGGAACTCAATCTGGCGCTTTCTCAGACAATTAGGAATAGCGCTTCCTCAAGATCTAGCTATACCACTCCTATGCATATATCCAAAATATGCTGAAGTACACATCAAGGACATTTGCTCAACCATGTTCATAGCAACTTTATTCATAATAGTCAGAACCTGGGAACAACCCACATGTCCCTCAATTGAGGAATGGATACAGAAATTGTGGTACATTTACAGAATAGAATACTACTCAGCAATTAAAAACAAGAAAATCATGAAATTTGCAGGTAAATGGTGGGAACTAGGAAAGATCATCCTGATTGAGGTATTGTAGGAGCAGAAAGACACACACAGTATATACTCACTTATAAGTGGATATTAGACATATAATATAGGAAAAACCTATTAAAATCTGTACACCTAAAGAAGCTAAGCGGAGGACCCTGGATAAAATGCTCAATCCTTATTCAGAAAGGCAAACAGGATAGACATTGGAAGAGGGAGAAAACAGGGAATAGGACAGGAGCTACCACAGAGGGCCTCTGAAAGACTCAACCTAGCAGGGTATTAAAGCAGATGCTGAGACTCATAGCCAAACTTTGGGCAGAGTGCAGGGAATCTTATGAAAGAAGGGGGAGATAGAAAGACCTGGAGGGGACAGGAGCTCCACAAGAAGAGCAGCAGAACCAAAATATCTGGGCCCAGGGACTTCTCTGCGACTGATACAAAGACCATTCATGGAGATAACCTAGAACCTCTGCACAGATGTGGCCCATGGCAGCTCAGTATCCAAGAGGGTTCTTTAGTAATGGGAACAGGGACTGTCTCTGACATGAACTCAGTGGCTGGCTCTTTGACCACCTCCCCCCTAAGGGAGTGGGGGGAAGAGGCAGCCTTACCAGGCCACAGAGGAAGATAATGCAGCCAGTCATGATGAGACCTGATAGGCTAATGTCAGATGGAAGGGGAGGAGGACCTCCCCTATCAGTGGACTGGGGGAGGGGCATGGGAGGAGGGAGGGAGGGTGGGATTGGTAGGGGCTGAGGGAGGGTGCTACAGCTGGGATACAAAGCAAATAAGTTGTAATAAAAATAAATAAATTATAAAAAAGAAAAGAATAATTATTAAAAAAAATTTAAAAATAAAAAGAATTGGCTATGTTTAGCCAGGCATGGTAGCTAATGCCTCTATTCCCAGCACTCAGGGAGTCAAAGGTAGGTGGATCTCTGTTAGTTCGAGTCCAGCCTGATCTACAAAGTAAGTCTGGGATGGCCAAAGCTACACAGAGAAATTCTGTCTCAAACAAAACAAAACAAAACAACCCCAAACAAACAAACAAACAAACAAACAAAAAACAAAAGAATTGCCTATGTTCAATGAAACTGATCAATCTACTTTATCATTTGCTTAGAGTAGTCATATATAGAAAATCACTTAACATAGTCTTTTAAGACAAAACTTTAATAGGAAATGAATACATTTTTTGCTATAGACATAAAGTATCAAGGGAAAATAGCTATTATATTAATTGAATATACAAATTATTTGTGTTATATTCTGATGCAGATGTACACACACACACACACACACACACGTTTTTGGAGACAGGGTTTTTCTGTATAGCCCTGGCTGTCCTGGAACTCACTCTTAGATCAGACTGGGCTTGAACCAAAGATCCACCTGCATCTGCCTCTTGAGGGCTGGGATTAAAGGCATGAGCTACCACTGCCTGGCTTCGATAATTTATAAAATAGTGTTTTTAATATTCTAAAGAGAGGACTTTTAAAATAAATTAGCCTGTAAATGTTTTAGGCATTATGGCTGTAAAGCAAGAAATGAAACTTCAAAATTTTTGTAATATTGAATATGAAAAATTCATACACAAAAGTTAGATACAATCTAAGCATTTGCATGTTAGTTTATTTAAAAGTTATCGACTTTTCCTGGGTATTTAAATAGATGAGCATAGCTCATGGCATATTTGTTGTTTGTTTTTTCTTCATTGAGAACCTCGTTTTAAATAGCTGAGCCTTCTCTCTGGCCCCATAGCATGCATTTGTGAGGATTAATAATGCTGAGAAGTGCTGGTCTCCAAAGAAATATTCCCAGCAGTATCTCTCCTTCTGGAGTAACAAACTCCAGAAACTGAGGAAGGGGGGGTCACCTCTCAGATCCCCCTTTCATATCACATTCCTAACTTGGCTGTTTGCTCAGTGGGAGGTCAGTGATGGAGACCAGACAGCTCTATATGATGGTCACTGATAAAGTCTCATGACTCACTCCATAGCACAAACTCTCTCCATGAAAGCTGCCGTAGGAGAGCCAGGCTGTGAGTGCTGTCAGTATCCGTGTCTTCACGCGTGTGTTGGTTCACACTTGCACTCTGATTCAGCAGGCATCCTACAGAATTGTTCATCAAAAGCTTGGCACAAGACCTCCTGCCGGGGTCCTTGCTGGACATTTAGAATGGAATAAATGCAAAGGCAAAAAGACATTTTCTCCATTCTCAAGCAGTATAAAATTTCATGAGGCCAGGCATTCTCAGTCTCTCTCTCTCTCTCTCTCTCTCTCTCTCTCTCTCTCTCTCCCTCTCTCTCTTTCTCTCTCTCTCTCTCTCTCAATCTCTGTTTATTATGCCCAGAGGCAGAACAAAGAAATTACAAGAGGCAACAAATTTTCTGTCATAAGGCCTGAGTTCAGATTAGGTTTCACTTCCCTATGATCTTTGGGCACGTGTTAAAGTCTGCCTGAGCCTCAGCAATCTTATTTACTTACTTATTTGTCAGAGTTCACTAGAACAGACTAATAGAATGCATAAATGTTAGATATACATTAGATTGACTTACACAATATGGTCTCTGTAGTCTAACAATAGCTGTCTTCACACTGGAGAGGCTGAGGGCAGACAGCTGTCAGTCTGTGAGGCTGGATATCTTGGAGGTTCCAATCCAGTGCTGAAGGCCTGGAGGATCCGTGGGAGGGCTGCTCCTCGTCATCCATATTGGAGGATTGGGGATGGGTCAGTTAAGAATGGTGGCAGCTGCAACAGGGCAGATGAAGTTTCCAACAAGGTATGCAAACTCGTAAGTGAGGTAGGTGCTAGAAGAGCAGAGTAAAGGAAATGCTCTCATTCACATCTCCTAATATCTGACCCGCACTTAGGCCAGCTCCTTCTGCTACAATTAACCTGATCAACAACAACAACCACCACAACAAACCCTTCAGATGTGCCCAAGGGCACGCACCAAGATTAGCTGTCACAATTTGTTTTATTTCATTTTAATACTGGGGGTTCAGCCAGATAGGCAAGCACTCGCTCTACCACTGAGCCAGGCATTAGAGGAGTTCCTTTTGTGATGAGGCTACAGAATCTATGCTCTGTCCCCACTGGACATCAACTGGTAACAGTCGTCAAGGTTCAAGTGATGATGCGTCAGAGGTTCTGACAATCCCAGCGTCTGCTGTTTACACCAGACACTGAGATTAATGGTGCCTAGTTAACAGGCCTGAGATGAACAATGAGGGTGAAGACGGGTCCAACAGGCAAAGCAGGCAAAGAGATTGTCACCCTAAAGAAACTCAGGAGTGGACACTTTAGCCAGAATGGTCCAAACCCTCAGTTTTATCTCTAGCCCTTCCCACCCCCCCAGTGAAAGCCATAGAAGAGCAGGGGATAGACAGACAGAGGAAATGAAGAAGTGGGGAGTTCTGTAATAGATCAGAAGATATGATCTTCTGGGTTGACCTTAAAGGTGGGACCAGGCAGCAGGCAATGCTAGATGCCATGGGCCAGGTGTGCTCATGTTTGCCTGCTTACACAGACAGCGGTTCCTGTCTCTGGCAGAGAGCACTGGGAGCAAGCAGATGTTGTTGGGTGTTGGGGGGGAGGCAGGTATAGCTAGAGGATGAGAAGGCTAAATGGCATCTTTTCACATTAGATGCCATGATAAAACAGAGAAAGAAAACTATCACCGGTTGGTTTGGGGCTCTTTCGATGTTTACAGGGAAATCTGATTCCAGTGACAATGAGGCTTAAATGAATTAGCTCTGGGTGTGAGGACAAGGCTCCCAGTGCCCAGACACTCTTATTAGTTCAGCCAGCGGTCTTAGTGGCCGCTCCCCTCACGAGGACATCCGACTCTCCTCCAGTCTTCTGCCATTTACTGTACTTCCATGGGCTTCCTGGGGGCCACTCTATCATCCCTGCTTCTCCTGCCTTTCTGGAACTCTGATTGCCTCCTGGACGCTGCTAAGCCCGAGACAAGCAACCTTAGCAGGTTCCCATTTTCCTCCATTACCAGCTTGTCCTGCCCTGCCTGTGAGAAAGGCCACAAGTAAGCAATACAACCACACGGGTAAGACTTGCTTGGTACCCACACAGCCTCTTAGCTGCTAAGCAACATGCTTAGTCACGCTCGTCTGCATAGGCTTACCGGGTCTGCCTAGGGCAAACATCAGGCACACGCAAGTTTGCCTACCTAAGGGGACTGAGGACACCTGCAAGCTGGGTGGGAGCTATAAAGCAGCCATTGGGTTATTTAGGGGTCATCGGAAGCTTTCTTCAGCAAAGGGAAACTTTGTAGCAATGTTTCAGGGTGTCTGAAACAAACAAACAAACAAACCACGATTGAGGCAGTTACCTGAAAGCAAAGCCATGGCTTTAGCAACAGCCTGACCACAGCACTGAGTTCTGAGATCGAAATACATCTCTTGAGAAGCTTTGAGTACGGAGTTCCCTGAAGTTATGAGGAAAGCGCCTCCAGCACAGAGCAGCCTTGGCCGACAGATCCATAATTTCTGTAAATACAGTAGGGCAGTCACCGAATAATGATTGCCACTGCCTCCCCTCAAGCTTCAGTTACCATCACACATAATCCTGATCTCAGTAGTGAATTTTACTGTGTGTGGGAACATAATGTTGGACAAAGGTGAATAAGTGTGTCTGGCACACCTGGTTTGCACATCTGGATGAATATAAAGCTGAAACATTATTATACATGGCTCGAAAAAGCTATTTCCAACTGTTTTTAAAATGTAAACAAAAGAAAACAAAACTTTTTTTTTTTTTTTTTTTTTTTTACATTATTTAGGCATTGGAAAGAGCTATTCAAACAAGATACAATTATAGAAGTTGGGGAGAGGGCAAAAAGATGATACTTTCAGAAGGGCCTCCAGTGATCACCTCCCTGCAGAGACACAAATTTGAACAGCTATGCTTGGCCAAACTACCCTGGCAAAAGCTAAGTGAGCCTGCTGGGAGGTCATGGTGCCTGCTTTCAGTCTATATGAGTGACACGAAGGAAGTTGGGAAGAAACAGGTTTCCCATATCAATTATCCTTCAACTCCAAACTGCAAAATATGGAAAGGGAAGCCCTCTGATCTATAGGTGGCTGGATAGGGTTTTAAGTCTAGGTTTTAGCCTTCAAACTCAATGCCACACTTGCTGTGATGAAACCAGCAGAGTTCTGTGGTTCTTTGTCTAAAACCAGTAACCACAGATTCAATTGCTGCAATAAGATTAGCCCTGGTGCTGAGGGACTATCTTTATCACCCCTTCCAAATTCAGGTAGCACAGCTAGGAACAAGACTTGGATCATCTGCTTGGATCAAGGCAAGGGTTTGCCTTAGAACCAGTGCCACGCTTGGAAAATATAACACTGAGAAGGCCCTAATGGTCCCTGTCCCTAGGCCAGATATGGAGTATAGAGCCTCTAGATATATCAGGTATAAGGAAGAAAACAGCAGTACCAGGTGATCAGACTTTTATTCTATCCAGTATTGCAGTGACGTTGGGACATCAAGAATAGGCAGCCAGTAGCAATGTAGGCACTGGTCATGCACCTGTGCTGTGCTGGTCTTTTTTTCTTTTTTTTATTCTAGGCTCTGTGTGACATCAGCACAACACTGATCATAGCCATATGACTGTTGTGCCACACCAACTCCAGTGTCACCTGTGTAACATGACAATGGTTGTGCTGCTAGATGGGAGATATGTTTCCCTCGGGAATAGGCTCCCTGGAGGTCTCTGGCAAAGTGCTCACCCCTGGCCACCTAAGCCAAAAAGATGTGCCCCGAGATTCCTACGCTTCCTTGGTTGCTGGGTTGGATTAATGAGCTTTTTGTTGTTTCTCTATGATTCTTGGAACAGCACAATTAACTATTCAAGGAAACACATTTTTGATAGATTATTAGAAGCTTTAGCAAGAATAGAGTGGAAGAAAAATAAAATTTTAGAAGAAGTAATAAATCAGATTCAATATCAGGAATTGCTTGTGGAAAATCCAAACATTGTAAGTAATTAAAGTGTAAGAGCTTTACACAGGTGTTTATGATGAGACAAAAAGAAGATAGGTAAACATAGGAGGTCAGAAGGTTTTATATTATACTATGAGTTTCATGGACAGGCTAGCTCCATCGTCTTATCTCTAAGAAGGATTGTAAATCCTTAGCAAGACAAACAGGAGGAATTCCCCTCCATGCTTATCTCTAAGGAGGATTGTAAATCTTTAGCTGACTTGGCTTGGAGGGTCATAACAGTCCCTGGCTTTTCCCTCACTAATTAGTAGCAATAAAACTGCATAAATAGCCACGAGTTTGAAGTTTTATGTCCCTTGTTTGCTTTGATTAAAAGCTTTTAGGCCAAGATTTTTTGTAGACACTGCTTTATATCAGCTTGCCCTTTCAGTTAAAATGTAAACTTTGTAAATGTAAACTTGAGGTATACCAACTTCAAGGTGTTTCTTTATGTAATCACTATAAAAAGTGTTGGCTTGACTTCTGCAAATCGCAGCAGATTCAAAGCCTTCTTGGTGTTGTGTCTGTCTGTCAATCGCTGAAACCGTGCCTTCCTGAATATCCAAATCCTTGATTCTCCCAAGGTTGTGGGACCCGACTGGTTTGGTCCCACTGGTTGTTGCAGTTATTTTTATAAAACTGTGTTTGTTTCTCAGTTTTTATCTTAACCTATCACATCTATCACACAAGTAATTGAGACTCTTTTATATTTGTTCAGTAATAAGCTTCACAACACAATAATTGAGCAGTTACTCTATCATTAACCCTCTAACATAATCTGGTTTTCTCCCAGCTCATATCCCAGAGATACTTGCACTTTGTAGCTTTTCTTGATCCAGATCCTTCTACTGATGTCTGTTGGACCTCTCCCATGACTAAGTCTCCCACTTCTTCTTCTAATCCCCCTTACATTCTATCCCTTTCTCATTTCTTTGTGTTGCTTGCCTACCCAAAGGAACATTTTTCTACCAGGAATTCCCAATGGTCACACTAGGCTGAGACACAGGTACATGAATTTTATTATTTATTTATTTATTGGTATTAACAATCGATTTAATTGAATTTTTTATTAATTACACTTTATTCACTTTGTATCCCTCACACATGCCCCTCCCCAAGCCCACTGATAGGGGAGGTCCTCCTCTCCTTCCTTCTGATCTTAGTCTATCAGATCTTATCAGGAGTGGCTACATTGTCATCTTCTGTGGCCTGGTAAGGCTGCTCCCCACTCAGGGGGAGGTGATCAAAGAGCAGGCCAATCAGATTATGTCAGAGGCAGTCCCTCTTCACATTACTATGTAATCCATTTGGACACTAAACTGCCATGGGCTACATCTGTGCAGTGGTTCTAGGTTATTTCTATGCCTGGTACTTGGTTGGAATATGAGTCTCTGGGAAGACCCCTGTGTTCAAAATTTCTATTTCTGTTGCTCTCCTTGTGGAGTTCCTGTCCTCTCCAGATCTTACTATTTCCCACTTCTTACATAAGATTCCATGCATACTGCCCAAGTTGGCCATAAGTCTCAGCATCTGCTTTGATAGTCTGCAGGGCAGAACATTTCAGAGGCCCTCTGTGGCAGGTTCCTAGCTTGTTTCCTGTTTTCTTCTTCTTCTGATATCCATTCTCTTTACCTTTTGGGATGGGGATTGAGCATTTTAGTCAGGGTCCTCTCTCTTGATTAGTTTCTTTGGATGTACAGATTTTAGTAGGTTTATCCTATATTACATGACTATATGAGTGAGTACATACCGTGTATGTCTTTCTGCTTCTGGGACAGCTCACTCAGGATGATCCTTTCCAGGTCCCACCATTTACCTGCAAATTTCATGATTTCCTTATTTTTCATTGCTGAGTAATACTCCATTGTGTAGATGTACCACAATTTCTGCATCCATTCTTCAGTTGAGGGGCATCTGGGCTGTTTCCAGGTTCTGGCTATTACAAGTAAAGCTGCTACAAACATGGTTGAGCAAATGTCCTTATTGTGTACTTGAGCCTCTTTTGGATATATACCTAGGAATGGTATGGCTGGATCTTGAGGAAGCGCTATTCCTAGTTGTCTGAGAAAGTGCCAGATTGATTTCCAAAGTGGTTGTACAAGTTTACATTCCCACCAGCAGTGGAGGAGGGTTCCCCTTTCTCTCCAGCCTCTCCAGCGTGTGTTGTCCCTTGAGTTTTTCATCTTGGCCATTCTGATGGGTGTAAGGTGAAATCTCAGGGTGATTTTGATTTGCATTTCTCTAATGGATAATGACGTTGAGCATTTAAGTGTTTCTCTGCTATATTGATATTCCTCTACAGAGAATTCTCTGTTTAGCTCTGTTCCCCATTTTTTAAGTGGATTACTTGGTTTGCTGCTTTTCAGCTTCTTGAGCTCTTTATATATACTGGATATTAGCCCTCTGTCAGATAAAGGGTTGGTGATGATTCTTTCCCAATCTGTAGGCAGTCGTTTTGTTTTAATGACAGTGTCCTTTGCTTTACAGAAGCTTTTCAGTTTCATGAAGTCCTATTTATTGATTGTTGCTCTTAGAGCCTGTGCTGTCAGTGTTCTGTTCAGGAAGTTGTCTCCTGTACCAATGAGTTCTAGGGTCTTCCTCACTTTTTCTTCTAACCGATTTAATGTGACAGGTTTTATGTTGAGTTCTTTGATCCACTTGGACTTTAGTTTTGTGCAGGGTGATAAGTATGGATCTATTTGAATTTTTCTACATGTAGACATCCAGTTAAACTAGCACCATTTGTTGAAGATGCTATCTTTTTTCCATTGTATGGTTTTGGCATCTTTGTCAAAGATCAGTTGTCCATAAGTTTGTGGGTTCATTTCTGGGTCTTCGGTTCCATTGATCTACCATTCTGTTTCTTGTTAGAGCAATAAGAGAGTTGAAGGAGATCAAGGGGATACAAATTGGAAAGAAAGAAGTCAAATTATCACTATTTGCAGATGATATGATAGTATACCTGAGTGACCCCAAAAATTCTACCAGGGAACTCCTACACCTGATAAACACCTTCAGCAAAGTGGCCGGATACAAAATTAACTAAAAAAAAATCAGTAGCCCTCCTGTATACAAAAGACAAAAGGGCTGAGAAAGAAATTAGGGAAACTTCAACACCCTTCACAATAGCCACAAATGACACAAAGTACCTCGGTGTAACCCTAACCAAGCAAGTCAAAGACTTGTATGAAAAAAATTCCAGTCTCTGAAGAAAGAATTAGAAGAAGATATCAGAAGATGGAAAGATCTTCCATGCTCATGGCTTGGCAGGATTAACATAGTAAAAATGGTCATCTTGTCAAAAGCAATCTACAGATTCAAATGCAATTCCCATCAAATTACCAACACAATTCTTTACAGACCTGGAAAGAAAAATTCGCAACTTCATATGGAATAACAAGAAACCCCGAATTGTTAAAACAATCCTCTATAATAAAAGATCTTCTGGAGGTATCTCCATCCCTGATCTTAAGCTGTACTATAGAGCAACAGTAATAAAAACTGCATGGTACTGGCATAGAAACCAGTCCCCCATTTTAATCTCTCCAGCCTTACTCTTAGTCTTGTAACAGACTGTGTATAGGACACTCACTCTTCCTCTCACTCTTCCTCCACTCAATGGGAACTCTACCTCTTGGTGAGGACACCAGTCACCTAGCCCTTTCAAACTGCTCCTATCAGCTTCTCCTCCTAGTCCATCTCCATTCCTTTGTGTCACCTGCCAACCTTCAGAAGAACTCTCCACAAAGGATACAACCTCGGCCTTTGTACTTCCTGAATAGCAACCAAAGAACAGGAGACCTATCCAACAAAGGTAAAACCAATTATCTATATCAAGAAAAACCTCTAATATCATAACTCTAGATGCTTATATCTTATTGAAAAACCACAAACAAGAACAGTCATATGGCTCCTCCTGAAGTCAGTAACCCTGAGAAATGCAATTTAGCTGTAACATAAGACAAGGAGTTCAAAACAGCTGAATATTTTCAAGGACTTTTAAGAGAATATGAGCAAATGCCTTAACAAAGACTGTGAAAACAAAAATAGCTGAATGAAATAATTGAAACATGAAAATAGAAATAGACATGAAAATAGAAATAGAGTAAAAAAAAAAATAAAGAAACCCCCAAATTGAAATGAAACTGAATATGAAAACTCAACTGAATATGAAAGTGAAATAAAAACCTCATAGGACAGCCCTACCAGCAAAGTACAGGACATGGAAGACAGACTTTCAGGTCTTGAAAATGTTGAAGAAAGAAAGACCTCCATCAAATAAAATATTGAATCTGAAAAATCTAGGTACCAAACATTCAGGAAATCTGAGACACCATGAAAAGACAAAACCTACAGATAAAAGGTATCGTGAAGAATATAATTTCTTCTCAGCATCTCATTGGACATTGGAAATTTATCACATAGTAGGACACAAAGTGTTAATAGATACAGCAAAATGAAATAATACCCTGCATCCTGTACGACCACCATGGATGGAAGCTGAGTATCAACATCAACAGAAACAGTACAAGTATGCAAACTTTTGAAACCTTTTGAAGACTCACTACTGAAGGAAATATGAGTCACAACAGTTGTAAAGAACAAAATTAAAACCTTTTCAGAACTGAATGAAAATTAATATAAAACATACCCAAAACTCTGGAACACGATGAAGGCAGTTCTAAAAGGCAAATTTAGAGCACTCAGTGGTTACATAAGAAAATAACAGAAATGGAAGAAAACTCCTATTAGCTTATTAACCACATACCTGAAAGTTATAGAACAAAAAGAAATAACACCCCAAGAGAGTAGATTGCAAGAAACAAACAGGGGTGAAATCAATGAAACAGAAACAACAACAGAACAATACAAAGAATCAATGAAACGAAGAGTTAGTTCTTTGAGAAAATTAGTAAGATGGACAAACGGTTAGCCAATAACCATTAGTTAAACAACAAAACAAGAGGTAAGATCCAAGTTAGTACACTTAGAGATGAAAAGGTAAACATTACAAAAGACACCAAGGAAATTCAGAGAATTATAGGGACATACTTTAATAATCTATATTTCACCAAACCTAAAAGAAATGGATAACTTTCTTGCTAAATATGACATACCAAAGTTAAATAAAGATCAAATAAGCAATTTAAACAGACCCCTGACACCTACTGAAATAGAAGCAATAATTATGTCTCCTAACCACTTAGAAACAGCTTAGATGTCCATTAATTGAGGACCAGATAATAACAATGTGGCACATTTACACAGGGAATATTACTTGGCTGTTAAGAAAACGGAAATTTTGAAATTCACAGGTAAATTGGTCAAGGTAGAAATCATCCTGAATGTGGTGGCTTGCATGAGAATGGCCTCCCAGGCTCAGATATTTAAATTTTTGGTTCTGAGTTAGTAGACTGTTTACAGAAGATTAGGAGATGTGGCCTAGTTGGACAGAGGGTTTCAAAAGCCCTTGACAGGCCCGAATTTCCCCTCTCTCTTCCTTCTTACTGTTGATCAGATGTTTGCTCTTAGCTCCTGCTTCAGCACCATGCCTGCCTGCCTGCCACCATGTTTCATCATTGTCATGATGATCATGGACTAATCCTCGGAAACTGTAAGCAAGTCTCCAGTATTAACGCTTTGTTTTATGAGTTGCCTTCATCATGGCATAAGTTGCCGTGGTCTAACAGAAATAGACAGTGAGGTAACCCAGATGTGAAAGGATAAATATTGTATGTTTTCTCTTAGAGGTAGATATTAGCTTTTAATTTTTTGCTATTTGTATACTACAATGCAAATAATCACAGAAGTATCTAGTAAGGAATAGGGGAGAGAGGAGGATCACCCAAGAAAAGAGAATTAGAATTTACTTTTTATGGAGAGACAAAGGTGAAACTAGACTAGAAAGATTAAACAAGGAGGGGGATAGGAGAGAAGGGTAAGGATAGAAATATGGAGAAGGACAGCTAACATTAAAGGCCATAGAAAAATATATAGAAACCTATTACTATAGATGCTTTCTAATATATATATTAGAAATATATATTTATTTATTAGATAATATATATAATATATATATATTAGAAAGCATCTATAGTAATACATACACACACACATATATATGCCTATATACATATATATGTGTACATATAAATATATATGTATATGCAAGAAATTTAAATGTCACTAAATCATAGGGAAGTCAATTCCCCAATTAGACATCTTATGTCACTAAGTAAATGCCTCATTGGCAAACAAATCCCATAGAAAAAAACACAACATCACAGGCTACTGCCAAGGCTGTTGATTACTCTACAACTAGATGGCACAGCCCTGTTGCTGAAGAGAATACTTATGTATATACCATTAAACTCAGAAAAGTTGAGCCGGTGCCGAACTGGAAGTTTCATTCATGCTGACTAGCATTCATTTTGCTTGCAAGTACCCTGCATGCTTCCAGAGAAGAAAGGTCATCAATATCACCCACTTATAAACTCTGCAGCCCACAACAGTGATGTGCCTTCAAGACATGCTGGCTCAACAGTGGTACAAATGTAACAGGAGTAACCAACTACATTTTTATTAGACATGAGGCCCACTCAATGAAATAGTAACCATATTTGATATTGCCAAAGTGACCAAAAATCTGAGACTAAGTCATGAGCCCACCAAAGAGTGTACTACTGTTATTCTGTTGAAGGAATTTAGCAACAAAATGACTCCTAATGGCATAATGCTATACCCATAGAGCAATGCCTTGCTTAACCCTCATCAGAAAAGGTTCTCCTTGCAGGAGATGGGAATTAATGTAGAGACTGGACAATGTACAGAGAGTGAGAGACTTTAGGGTACTCGGTGCTACATGTGATGTCTTCCTTCAAGTCCTTCCTTCAAGGCTGGGGGATTTATGCAGAAGAGGAGGTAAGTACAAAGATTTCAAGACACAGATGCGGTAGACGCCTCTAAGGAAACAGTGTCTTATAGACACAACAGAACTGATATGTATATGAATCCACAGAAAATGCGGCAGCATGTAAAAGGCCTGCCCAGATTCAAGCCAGACAGGGTCCCAGCAGAGAGAAGGTAAATTGAACACACAGTCTTGCTTTTCATTAAGAAACTATCTGCAGTTGATACCCACTGGTATAGGGAAAATCCGTTTTCTCCCGTGGACTCACATTCCAGGGCTGACACCATGCCCAGAAATAGTTGGCTAACACAAAATTAACCGAGTGGTATTTTTTTGGTGGACGTTTTGTCTCATTGTCACATTTTTATTTGTTTTATTGATCTTTTTTCCGTTTAGGGTCGGGTTTCTTGAGGCAAGTCCAATCTTCATTTTGGAATATCTCTAACTTCTTGTCAAACTGCATCAGCAGCATCAGGAGCTGCAGGGGGAAGCAGCAGCCTTCTTCCTTGGATCTTCCCCCTACCCCCCCGGCATTTATTCCTTCTCCAGAGTCCTCAGAATGAAACCTTCTGCAGCTGACAAAGAGCCCCTCTCAGAGCCTGCATGAGGCAAATAATCAGCTGCTGTGGATAATCTGAAACAGCCCCATATTCCCCAACTGGGATTAAAACAAAAACATGTTTACATGATATAGCTGAGTTTTTAAAGGCACTGCATTTCAATAATGTGTTAGGATAGAGACGATATGGGAAGATCTAAAGTGGGAGATTAAAAATCCAAAATGAAAACCCAGAGATGGTGGTTCACGGCTGTAATCCCGGCACTTGGGGGATGGAGACAGTAAGAACACCAATTGAAAGTTTTCTTTAGCTACAGGTCAAGTGCAGGGCCTATCTGGGCGACAGAGTCCCTGTCTCAACAACAGCAACAAAAAATAAATAAAATGGAACGTGATTATGGAGTTTTTTGGGGATTTTTTTCCTAATTTCTTCTCTTTCTTGTCTTCAAGTCATCTTAAGTTGCCATCATTTCAAAGTAATTCTTATAAAGCAGATTTGTCTTTATACACTTCTTGGTAAACTATACATCAAAACCTACCTAATAGTAAGAGCCAAAATAATAAGAAATGAAAGAAAATGAACTCTGAGAGTTAATTAATCACAGTGAACATCCAGGCTGAAGATTAAGAAAGAAATAGTGGTTCATTACAGCACACACAGACCTAACAATCCGTTACGGGCTCCTTCCTGCACGGCTGCAGAGTACACATTTCTCTCAACAACATACGGGGCCTTCTTTAAGATAGGCCATGTGGGCTGCGAAACGAGCTATGATGCAAGGAAACTGTAAATCAGTAACGAAACAACCTTGGAAATTAATACTACGTAAAAGTGGATCTCTTAGTCCTGAGCATTTAATAGATCAAAGAAGGAAATTAAGGCATTTCTCAAAACCAATAGGAATGGAAATGCAACGTAACAAAAGCTACGATGTAAACAAAGCATTAATGACAGGGAAGTTTATAACAACCAGTGACTACACCAAAACTCCAGAAACTTGGCACGATGGCTAATTTTCATTATCAACTTGACTGGATTTAGAATCTCCATGGAAACACACTTCTGGATGTGTCCACCAGGGTGTCTCTGGAAGAACTGACTTACCGAAAAGCCCCACCCTGAATGGGGGGGGGGGGCGTTCCATGGATGAGAGGGCCACACTGAATGAAGAGGAGGGAAGAAGCTAAGCACCAGTAGGCATCTTCTCTCTTCTGACTGTAGCTGCAATGTGAACTCCTGCCTCATGAGCCGGCCACCGTGGCTCTCCCACTCTCTAGAATTGCAAACCGCGAGTCAGATAACCCCCCTGTTCCTTAAGTTGCTGTTCTTAGGCATGTTTTTCCCATAACAACAAGAAACGTATTTAAAAGAGGTAAGAGCAGTGATAGATACCTTTAATTTCAATGCTTATGGGCTGAGGGAGAAGATCCTGAGTACAAGGCCAGCCTAGGCTACACAGCATGACTTTGCCGGGGTAAATGAAGTCTTAAATAAGCAATGTAATGTAGTGCTTCAAAGGACTATAAAAATAATAGAAAACAATACCATATTAATAGAAGGAAAGAAAGAACAGAAATAATTAAGATTAGGGTAGAAATAAACATAATAGAAAATAAAAAACACGAAAGACCCGGTTTCTTGAGAAGACAGCCGGTGAAGAAAGTGGCAGATAATATGAAGATGTGATCTCTTCCTTTGTCTTTCTATTGCTGTAATAAAAACTCATGACTAAGAGCTAGGGAGAGAATGATTAATTTGGCTTACATGTTTCCACCACTAAGACAGGAAGACAAGAAGCCAAGCAGGGCTCTAACCCTGAGGCAGGAGCTGACGCAGAGACCACAAGGAAGTGCTGCTGGCTAGCTTTCTCCTCCATGGCTTGCTGAACTTGCTTTCTTACATGACCAGGACCAGCAGCCCAGAGGTAGCACTGATCCCAATGGGTTGAGTCCTTTTGCATCAATCATCAGTCAAGAAAATCCCCTGCACACTTGCCTCCAAGTGATCTTAATTCCTCATTGAGATTTCTCTTCTTCGCAGATAATTCTAGGTTTTGGCAAAAGTTGACAAAATCTACCCAGGACACACAGTTTTGCTAAAATCTCTGGTAAATAAATCAAGAGTCGTTAGAGAATAACTTTTCTTTTTATATTTTTATTATAATTTTATATGTGTGAATGTTTTGCCTGTATAGCAGGTATGTACCTGCTGCCTGTGAAGGTCAGAAGAGGGCATAGGATCCCCTGGAACTGGAGGTACAGAGAGTTGTGAGCTGCCATGTGAGTGCTGGGAATTGAAAGTTAGTCTTCTGGAAGAGCAGCCAGTGCTCTGAACTGCTGTTATTATAAGAGATCGATGACAGTTAAACACCTCTAGTGTCACTATCAAATGACAGTAGGAAAATGCAGTACAGGGTTGGAGAGAAAGTTTAGGGCTGGTCCCAGAGGGACTAGTATTGGCTGTGCAGCTCGGTCTCCTCAGGGAGGAAGGAAGCAGCTAAACCAGGTTTTCTGAATCTTCAGAAAGTCTGCACTGTAGTCTCAGTAACAGGCAATTTGAAGAGTGCCATTCACACTCCGCCCGCGGAGTGTGGACCACAATCATGACCATGATCTTGAGAGGGAAAGCAGCAGGAACAGCCAGGGGCAGAAGAGACCAGACCCTCGGGAGACAGGCTTCAGTGAGACAGCTTGTTTAATCGGAGGAACAAAGGCTACTTAAAGCTTTGGTGGGTAGGTAGGGGCCTTTCGGGTGAGTATCCATCATTTGCTGGGGCCAGGGTGCTGGGGGTGCCTTATTTGCGTAGGGAGGAATCCAGGTGCTGCCACATATGACCTTATAAGGGGTGAGGGAATAATGTGAGCACGCAGGGCATGCAGGCCTGAGCAGGGGCCAGGAGCTACCCTATGCCTGCTGCTCTCAGGACTCAATTTCTGGGGTTTGAACATGCCTTGACCCCACTCTTGCTCCAGGCTGGCTTCCCGCAGTCCCGAATGGCTCCCTGGCCCAACAGAAGAGCAGAAAAGAGAAGGGAAGGGGACAAAAATTATGCAAGGCAATGCCACCAGCTTTGGGAGGAAAGGCCCTGAACCACAGCAGTGGCAAGAAGCCATTAAAACAACAGCAACAACAACAACAACAACAAAACCCTCTCTACGAGTCAGCAGTGGAGTGATTATAAACCGCCTCTGAACAGCACACTCCGGGAACCTGGAGCAAACGTCACAGGAGTATCTGCTAAAATCCCGCCTGCAGAATACCTCTAGCCAGCAAGGGGTGGGAGCGGGGGGGGGGGGGGGCGTTGAATTAGAGCCAGATGGTATTAAACGAGGTAGAAATCTGATCTTAGGCATAGTATGTGCAACACAGACACAATCTGTGTGCGTACCCAGTCACCAAGTATCGATCACACAGTAGCATAGCCAGAATTTGCAACCCGATTGGGAAGGGCCCACGTCCCTCTGGAAGGATTTCCCAAAAGCGTGGCTAGCGTTTATAAATGGGTCGGCAAGACTGCCTAGAGGGAACCCGGGGGATGGCTCTGTCAGTAAACTATATCTTGAAAATGCAAGTAGCTGAATTCAACCCTCTCTCTCCCGCTCCTTACCCATTCCTTTTTAAAAACAATTTTCCCCAAAAGAGTATCAGCTAGCCTGGTTTGGGTAGTCTCTCTGACTCAATCTCCTGAGAGCTGAGAATGTTTCAGTTTATCTGATTGCATGTCTTCGCCTTTTCCTTTTTAGTCTACCTTTCGCCAGGTCTAGTCCATTGCCTCCATTTGTTCCTTGTTCTATTTACTTTTATCCCCTTTATTTTTTCTCTACCATCCTAATAACAATTGCTAGTCTTAACTCTGCTTTTTTCTGTTCCGTTTATATCCCCAGGAACTAATATCTTAGTTAACACAGTGCAACCTATGCTCCTTTACTTCCTGAAACTATGAAAATTGAAGAGGAAATTGCTTTTTAATGGAGTGTTACTGTATTTTGGACCTGCCCTTTTATAGTAATTGGTTTGGCAAATAATGTTTTGCTCTCATGGTAGTCCTGGGGATAGGTCCCAGGCCTGACCCCAGCATCTCCACTGAGCTGTAACTCCAGGCCAGAGAAGAAGATGATACTTCAACCTTACTACAACCTTGTCCCAAATGAAGATTGTGAATATTGCCACCGGAAGGATAGGAGTGATTAAAAAATTCAGCCACTGATGTAATCTCAGATGTGAAATTGCAAATACAAAATTGTGAAAAGCCAAGGCAATGTTAGTTAGTATTCTCACAGTAATGGTTCCCTCTGCGAATGAATTAGATGAAGTCTCAGATAAAGAATTTAATACTGTTTATAAATATGCTCAGAGAAGTCAAAGAGGACACAGACTAACTCCTGAATGAATTCAAAGAGAACATAGCTAATAAAATGAGGAAGTTAACACAGGATATGAAAGTGGAACTTAATAGAGATTGAAATACTGAAAAACATGAAATATTGGAAATTAGAAGTTCAATAAGTCAAACAACAACAACAGTAATAAAATAGTAGAAGGACTCAGCAATAAAATAGGTCGAAGGGAGGATATAACATCAGGACCTGGAGATAAGTATGTGAGTTAAAGCATTCAGACAATAACAAAGATAAGCTAATAAAGTATAAACAGAACATATACTATCTGTGGAACACTATGAAAAGATCAAATATACAAGTTACAGGCATAAAAAAAAAAGAAGAATTTTATGTTAAAGACAAAGAAAGTACTTTCAATAAAATCATGCCAGGAGACTTCCTCAGTATAGGGAAAGACATGCTGGTCCAG